>NW_023458561.1:68467362-68523446 GCF_013731165.1 Rhagoletis pomonella | reverse complement strand
CAGGTTTTGAACCCCATAAATAACATCTTGTACGTTGCAATGCCTGAGGAGCTACCACCGGAGGCTTCAAAGGATACATTCATCTCCTTGCTAGAGTTTGCAGAGGAGAAATTGGATGTAGATGCGGTTGTATTGTGTGTACGCAAGAACCGATCAGATCGCGCACGTCTCCTGGAGACATTCTTGATTATGGGCTTCCAGCCGTTATCAAGAAAGTCGCCGATGGCACCACCAGCTACTGCTAAAGATTCTGAGAATTTCTTCTTCATCTACCATATTGAAGACTAAGCTGACATGTAAAATCAATAATATCCAGATCCAAGTATGTGGTGCTGGCTCAGCCTTAAAAACATCGAAGGGACAAATATAAACATCTGAAATTACCATCTAACTATTAAGCACTTTTTAATTAAAAGGGACAAATGCTTGCATGTACCTTAAAAGTCTGAGCTATGCACATCATACTATATGTCAACTTGCAGAAAAAAGTTAAGAGTAAAGGCAAAATTATCGTACTTTATTTAAAATCCATTACAAAATAATATACAAAAAATTATGAAAATGTAAAAAAAATTAAAAATGTATAAAACAAAAAAAAAATTACTGTTAGGCGAATTATATATTCAACTCCTACACATATGATTAAAAAAAAATTACATCTTTATTAATTTTACTAACAACATTATATATGAATTCCATTATTATTTTGAATTTAATTATTTTTCCTTCATAAAATTTAAACTTGCAAATTTTGAATTATTCGAACTTATTTTATTTTATCGATTATTTTTAGTGTATTCCGTTTATTACAAGGTTTGGGAAAGAATTATTGTTTCGTAAATTAACAAATATTAAACATTGATAAAAAGTTCCGCAAATTATTTGATTCATTTCAAAAATACATCTCCATTCAATTGTCATTAATTTGCTTACGTCTAAGTATTCAACAGGACTAATATAAAACAGGAAAAAAACATTATAAAAATTATTTAAATCGTAAATGAACTTGTGTAATAAAACGGATGAAAAAAACCAGTGTCTTTTTTTATTACAGACATTTGAAAAACCGGCATTTATGGACCGATTTCATTCATATTTAGAATATATATTACTTACATAAAAAGAAATAACTCTACGCTAAATTGTGCCGATAGGTGGTGCAGGAATCGAGATATTTGGAAAACCCATATTTTTGATCCCATTTGGTTCACATTTAGAATACATACAAATATGGGTGCGTTCAGAAATGCATCAAGCCAAAGCATCAGAGTCATTCCCACGACAGCCGGTTCTACGTATTCTTCTACTCAGGGCTGGCATCGAGTCAAACCCAGGGCCAGAAATCTACACCTGCTGTATATGCCAGAGACGACTACACCACAACTCCACCTCAGTCAAGTGTAATTAATGCCTGCGAGGGGTGGAGTCACCTTAGAGTCAGGACTACGGATACATCGACAGTGGACCACGTCGTACGTGGCCCACTGTTGCTCAAACAGAGCAGCCTCCACGGCTAACCTCAGTCCACCTGAGCAGCCTCAGACAGTCACCACAGCACAACAACATAATAACACCACAGACCAACCGTCAACCGTGAGGTCACTGTCCAATCCGACGAAGCACGACGACAGAGTCGAAATTTCCTTCGGCGACCATGCTTCGTCGGACCCGGAGCGATGCGCGAGCTATTTTAGCCGGCAGTTCATACTGCATCCTCCGGTGGACAAAGCCAAGCGTCGAGTGACACGAAGGTGGCACAAACTGCCAATAACTTGTGCCCCCCTTGCTTTCCCTTGCGGCGAAGTTCAGGTGGCCATCGGGAAGGCGAAAGCCTCCAAAGCCATGGGTCCCGACGGAATATGCATGATGATGCTGAACAATTTGGGTCCTGCGGGGGTAGCGTACCTAACGGGGGTCCTCAATTTGTCTATGGCCACTCTCATCATCCCAGACATGTGGAAGGTGGGGAGAGTGGTCCCACTGTTCAAACCGGGGAAACCTGCCAACATAGGAGATTCTTATCGTCGGATAACACTCCTTTCGACGGTAGCGAAGACACTCGAGGCCTTGCTACTCCCGTATTTCACAAACCACTTGACCCCAGCGAAGCATCAGCATGGTTTTCGTAAAGTGCACAGTACAACAACAGCACTTAACGCCTTAAACAATCAGATAACTCGTGGCCTTAACCGAAACCGTCCCTGTGAGAGAACGATTCTAATAGCGTTGGACCTGTCAAAGGCATTTGACACTGTCAGCCAATCCACGCTACTAGAAGATATACAGGCTTCCTCTCTCCCACAGAGGCTCAAACGGTGGTCGGCAAATTGTCTGAGTGTTCGACACTCGTCGGTAATGTTTAGAGACAAATCGAGTAAACCTAGGAAAACAAAACGGGTTCCACAGGGTCGTGTCCTTTCCCCGCTACTGTTCAACTTTTACATTTCAAAGCTCCCTCAACTACCAGAGGGAGTCTCGATTGTCTCTTACGCCGACGATTGCTCGATCATGGCGACTGGGAATGGAATTGATGACCTTTGTTCGAAAGTAAACGGGTATCTCTCCGAACTTTCTCGCTTCTTCACTGCAAAGTGTCTAGCCCTCTCCCTTACGAAATCCTCTGCGACCTTGTTCACCACCTGGACGAAGGAGGTCAGGCTACCGCTGGGAATTCACGTCGATGACACACCAATTCCGACGGTGAATAACCCCAACAGACTCGGAGTAACATTCGACAGCCTGCTCTCCTTCTCTGCGCACGCAACCGCTATTGTCAACAAAGTACATAGGTATTGTATGGCAGTACTTGGGGCAAAGACAAAGAAACGTTGCTGGCAATATACAAGGCAATAGGCCGGCCGGTTTTAAACTACGCAGCCCCAGTGTGGTCGCCGGGGACTAGTAGGGCGCAGTGGATGAAGCTACAGATAGCACAGAACACCGCACTCAGGACAGCGACTGGATGCCTCCTGATGTCGCCTGGACACCACCTCCATGACGAGACGAAAATGCTCCCAATCAAGGAGCATAACATAATGCTCTGCAAGCAGTTTCTGGTTGGGAGCCACAGATTTGGCCACTCAAACAGACAGCTGCTTGCAGAGAAGCCCTCGCCTAGGCACGTCAGGAGGCATCTATACGAACTGACGGACGAAGTCCAGATGTTCATTAAGCAACCTCTGGACCCGTCAGCATACCGACAGGCCCTGAACGGCGTTCACAGGGACGCAGTCTCGACTTATGAAGACTCTAGACCTGTGAATGCCGTTCTAGGCACACAACCACCGGACATTGACGTGACGGAGCTTCATCTGCCTCGGTAGACAAGAACCACAATAGCCCAACTTCGCTCTGGCTTCTGCAGCAGGTTAAACTCATACCTGAGCAGACTAAATGCGGATGTGCCAAATGAGTGTCCGGTATGCGGAAAGACCTCTCACGACTCGAAACATCTCTTCGCATGCCCGGAAAACCCGACAACCCTAACGGCGTTGTCCCTGTGGACCGACCCTTTAGAGGCTGCACGCCTCTTAGGGCTGCCGTTAGTGGAACTTGTCGACAACGACTGAGATATCAACCGATCTGAGGGGTATTGTTGTTAGGGTCCAAGTTAAAAATTGGCAACAGTTTTATAGCCACTGTGAGATTTGCTTGAGAAATCGTGTTGACAAAACAATCTTGATTGAATATACAATAGGGTTCTTCATAAAGAGTGATAAACTGTTGAAAAATATATGATAAATTTATCATCTTGTTAAATGAACTGTCAAACTTTGTATGGAAATCTATTTAACCAAGGTTTATCGCTTTATCAAAGGACTTTGGTGGATAAACGTATAAATTTCACCAAAATGCAATCCTGACAGACTGCCAGGTGGCCGATTTTTCTACGAATACATAGAAGCAAATTAGCACAATCAACGAGGTACGAATGAAACGTAACTAGCCAGAAAAGTTAAATAACAAACAATTTTGTGCAATAATTACTAGGGGTCTTCTCAAGTGATAAAGCGATAAATTGCTAAAATTTATCAGTTTATCCGCATTCTTTCATGAACGCACCTTGGTAAATAATTGCATAAAATTGTTTATTATTTAACTTATATGGCTAGTTACGATTTTATTCTCACCTCGTCTATTTGGTTCATTTGCTTTTTATGTGTTCGTAGCAAAAGCGACCACCTGGTAACCTGTCAACGTTGAATTTCGCTGAAATTTATACATTTATCCACCAAAATCATTTGATAAAGTGATAAACTGTGGTTAAATAGATTTCCATATAAAGTTTGACAGTTCATTTATCAATCATTTCAGTTTATCAACAGTTTATCACCTTTGATGAAGACCCGTACTCAATTGTGTTCATTGTTCCCACGACAGTCGGGTCTACGTAACCGGAACGACCCAGATTTATATCTGGCCAAGGACTGTCACTCCAGCAACACTCCCCAAAAAGTCTTTGGGGAATTTGTATGCTGCTACAACAACAACAACAACCCGTACTCAATTGTGTTCATTAAAGAATGCGGATAAACTGATATATGTAATCAATTTATCCCTTTATCTCTTTAGATGAAGACCCCTAATATTCGTCGAATACGAGTTCCGAGCACTTTGAGTCAGGGGTCGCACCCGTTACTTGGTAACGTAACGAATACATACGGTTTGCTACAGCTCTAATTTTGCCTCCAATCGCTCTATTTATTTTTGCAGTGTTTTTGTTGATTATTCTGCACAATGGTAAGCAACAATTCTTGTCATATATCAATATGGACACTTTCTCTGATAAAAATTTTTACAGTCTATCACTTTACACACAGACGTAGGCGATATTAAAATCGAACTTTTCTGTGAGGATTGCCCAAAGGCGTGCCACAATTTCTTGGCGCTATGTGCAAGCGAATACTACAACGGATGTGCTTTTATTCGGAATATAAAAGGTTTCATTGTGCAAACCGGGGACCCAACAAATACTGGCAAAAACGGGAAGTCGATATGGGACACAAAATTTGAAGATGAATTTAAGGATACGTTGAAGGTTGGCATAGTATTTTCTTACGACAAAGCCATCAAGGAACATTAAATAATATTTGATATCCATCCAGCATTCCGATCGGGGCATGGTCTCAATGGCTAATAATGGTCCGAACGCTAACGCCAGTCAGTTTTTCATTACATATGCGGCACAACCAAATCTAGACCTGAAATATACACTCTTCGGAAGGTTAGTAGATAAATACTAACTTTTGCCACATTTAATGTATTTTTACTTGCAGAGTGATAGACGGCTTTGACGCGTTAGATGAACTAGAAAAACTGCCCGTAAATCCCAAAACATATCGTCCACATCTTGAAAAGAAAATAAACAGCGTCACCATACATGCAAATCCCATAGCTGGATGAACGCAGTCGGGAGGTTTATTATAAAAATTAAGGTTTAAATGTGAAAAAATTATTGTGTTGAATTAAAAATTTATGGCCTTATTCATAAAAAATAAAGTAGGTTTAAAGAGCTTTATAAATTGAAGTTTTCATACATTTTTCAATTTATAAACCTTTTATAAAGCTACTTTATTTTTTATGAATAAGGCCATTAGTATATTGCAAGCCTGTAAAATATATTTAAGAAAATTTGTTGCGGGCTTACAATTTACATGGGGTTGTTTACTATGCTTAATTCCTTAAACAGACCGATGAACACTACAAAATCCTTAGTAAAAAAAGAAAATTCGATTAATTTACTCTTTAAAAGCAGCGATATTTACTACGAGAATT
This sequence comes from Rhagoletis pomonella, assembly GCF_013731165.1. NCBI lineage: Eukaryota > Metazoa > Arthropoda > Insecta > Diptera > Tephritidae > Rhagoletis > Rhagoletis pomonella. The sequence goes on along the minus strand of NW_023458561.1, from coordinate 68,517,671 downwards.
TTTAGACATTTTTTGGACACTTGCAAATTAAAATAAAAACTTTTAACATAAATGCTGTTACATACAAATTACATATTTCAATCAAAAAGACGTGTTTACTGATACAAAATAACATAAATAAATGCCAACACCAAAAAGATCGTTGCAAGGATGAGATAAAGCCTAAGGTTATATTTACGATCCAATGCAATCAACAATTGACGGAAAGACTCAGTCACAGAATCCCGTGCGGGGCGACGCCCAATAATGTCATACCGCTTCGAACGTTGTATTGGACGAGGTGAAGAGTACTCCCCACCAAAATCAGTAGTGCCCAAGACACTCGGTTTACCTAATACTACCCCGTCGGACTTTAGTCGCTCTAAGTTGCGTGCAAAACTGCTCAAAAAGGGCGTTTCAAAATCTTGTTTATCAGCCTCCTCATTATCGTCGCTTTGTTCATTATACAGAGGTGTAGCTTTTGATGTATATAACCCACTAGTAAGGGTGTTTGTACTGTAGCGCGAAATAGATGGTACTTCTTTACTCAATCCAATGTTGGTCCTTTGCGTAAGGTTCGGGTGCAAGCTATAGCGGCCGCTATTCACATTAATTTGGGGCTTATATATTCCATGTGGTAAATTCTCTGACGTTAAATTACGGTTAGAGACCTGGAAAATAAATGGCTTGAATATTTACATATATGTATGTAAGTTCATGATCTGAAAAATATTACCTCGGGAACTTCCGGCAATGGCTTAGCAGTTGCTTGACTGTACGATGTCGTTACGACGCCCGTTTTTGACAAAGAAACTGATCTTGATGAACGTGAACGTGCATTCACTTCCTTTGCTACCGGTTTCTGCTTGGATCTTTCCAATTCCTGTACAGCTGCCAATATTAAATTGTTATCCTCTTCATCACTTTCAAGTATATAAACAGGATTAGAGGTCTTCGACGGTTTGTTATCCTTTTGAGATGGTGGTATTTCATGATCACGAGTTGATCGTCGGCGTGTGCCAATGGGAGCTGGAACAATAGTGTCCGTGGCTTGAGATTCACTTGGTTTTTGCAAGTCGAGTGTTGGTGTACCGGCAATTGTGCGTCTACTCGGACCCCTACTGGGAGTACGACGCTCTGAATCTACTTTTACTTCATCTTTAACTTCAGCCGATTCGGTGGTTTTAGAGACGTGTATAGTCTCACGACGGGAAGTTTTTTTTGGAGACGACGCCGCCGGCGAGCCTGATAACGAGGCGCGTAGTTTTCTAATTAACAAATTTCGGCTTGAGTCCGTTATCGGAACGTTGGGCAATCCATGCTGTATGCACTTTTTTCGTAAATCCGCGTTGCTTAGAGACTCCAAATTATCAATTTCAGACATTTTAATTGCGGAATTTAATTAATTTTTAACCTTTCAAAATTTTCACTTCACCTTTTGCGCGTTCAAATATTTCACCAACGCCGTTTAACGAAGACCAATCAAGCACAAATATGCAAAATATCCTACTGACACAGGCTTGACGCAAGCTGTCGAGTGCATGACACAAAAAACAAAAAAAATGTCTTTCCTGTATTAACACTTTAATGAGTTTATTTACAAATGTAGCATTCGAATTATTAAAACATTTTACATTTTAATTAAATTACCTTTTTACAATAAAACCATTTTTGTCAAGCAATGAGTTTGAGAGTTGGGCAACACTCCTACAACATGCAACATGACATTTTTGTTTTTACCAGCTGGCCATTGTCATCATTCGAATTCGAAGTGATTCGAAGATTTATTTATTTGATTGTGTATTTTTTAACAAATATCGTCGCAAGAATATGGACATTTCCAAAGCAACGAACGAAAGAAAATTGCAGTTGTGCCAAAATTACTTCAGAGGTATAAAGCTAGGGAAATAATAATAATTAATACGTACAAATTAAAGTTTTGAATTTCTTCCTACTTATTCTCAGCTGGATGGGCTTTTTTGCCATTTGTTTGGGCCATCAACGTGTGCTGGTTTTTCAACGAAGCATTCCGAAAACCTGAATATCCTGAACAAGCGAAGATAAAGCGATGTAAGCCCCATAGCAAATACTATAAATTCGAATTGTAACTAATTTTAACATTAAATTTTTAGATGTTATTTTATCGCTGATAGGCGCACTCATTTGGGTCGCAATCATTATTAGTTGGATTATAGTATTCCAAACAAAGCGTGCAGAATGGGGTGCAATGGCAGATTATATGAGTTTTATTATTCCATTGGGAAGGGCCTAAAACCAAAGTATACCTTATTTAAACGACATTTTAATTTTAAAATTTAAATAAAGAAATCATAGGTAAAACTCGACAATAAATTTATAGGGAAAACTAATAACATTTGCATATCCTTGTAAGTCTTATTTTAATTTGGTATCTCCGCCGATCCTTCTGAGCTTTGTCGTAGTTCGCGCAGTTTTTCCTCAAAATAAGATTTATGTATTGTCAGAGGTAGAGACTTTTGACGGATGAAATAGTTTTCATTGCCTTTAGCTGTATAGGTGTCATCCCCGATTAATTCGCGGAGCGCCATGTTTTTCTTTAAAAGCTTGTCATAGTAACTCGCTCCTGCTTCGACAAATTTCGGGCCCAAACTGCACAACTGTTTATCGATTTCTGTATCGTAGCGTACTTGGTTAAAGTCTTTCATAAAAGACCATGTACCAAAACCAAACAATCCCAATATCGAATACATAACAAGGCGCAACTGCAATGAGATGTTAAATTACATAAATCTTAGTAGCAAGAGGTAAAAAGAACTTACGCTGAAAGGTCTCGCGAAAAGGTTCATTCGCGCATTTAGGTAATGGCCAATTGTATAAACTGTCAAAAAGGAGACACTTGGAAATACCGAGTTCAATAAAACTCGGTGTGTTTGTAGTTGTAGAATTGATTTGCACAATCCAAACAATTGCTCGTCTTCTGATAACACAATTGCATCCAGTAGTAAGTTTCCAGCTTCTGTGTTCCATTGAATAGTTTGATCGCGGAAGCGGATATCATGTCGATTTACTTCCTCTTTTTCGGAGTAGGAATAATTCACAGGGATTCCCAGAGCGGCACCAAATCGGTACTTTGTTGAACCTATTTCATGTGCGTACATACACAGTTAACAACAATTGTAAATTGATAGCACTCAATTATTTAAATACCTGCCAAGAAGAGATCAAAACCGAAAACTGTAAACGGTTTAATAATCTTTCGTTGATATTCTTGTAATTGTAGTATATCTAATGCTTTGTCCAAACGCGCTTTCACCTTGTCGGGCACGGGGCGTGGTATGCCGTTTCTGAAAATAATTTAAAACTCTCCATAAAATAAACATTTTTGTATGATTTGTTAACTTACTGATAGCATTGAACAAAGTCTTTGTAGTATTTCAAGCACATTGTATGCGGCAAATAATTCACTACAAAAAGGCCCAAGGTAGTGGCGCCTGTGGCAAAAAAGGCAATATTGCGTCCGGCTGTTGTCTGGAAGAAGCCCATTATGCCACGATTTACAACCGGATCCTTTCTCATTTTTATTTACAATTAATAACAAATATTAATAAAACTAAAAACTACGAATGACCGATGCAATGTTATGTTATTGTGCCAATATTTGACAGCTGATTGTGAGGTTATGACAAAAATTCCCAATTGCATAATTTGCATCGCGTGAGCTGTGTTTAGCAGCCTTAAAAAGTAAAGGTGTTTATTTTTTTTAATTCGCATTTTTTATAAATTAGAATAAAAATACTAATATGAGCAAGAGCTGATACAACAACTCACACATGGATAAATTAATTTTGATACCACTACATTACTGAACTGACTCATTGTACGCAACGGAATGACCGGGACGTTGTTGTTGTATCGACTTATTTAGGCCTGCCTAGATCGGCTTGTTTCCATGCGAAGAGGTGTGCGTAGTCATGTGGTGGCCCCACGTGCCGGACATTCTTTGAGCACATCTCAGTTTATCCTGCTCAGATAGGAGTTTATCCTGCAGCAGTATCCGGAGCGGAGTTGTGCTAAGAAGGTAGTGCGAGTCATCGCCGGCAGACGAAGTTCTGTCTTGTCCACGTCGAGTAGTTGTGTTCCTAAAACGGCATTCAAAGGTCAAGAGTTGGTGAAAGTTGACTCCGACTCCCGGTAAATGCCGTTTATGGCCGTTATAAATTACGGTCCTAACCTTGAGCAAGGTGGAGCTGAAATGGTTTTGATCCAAGAGCAGTGGTTGAGTAGTAATGGTTTCTCTGGACTCTGAGCAAAAAGATATAATCTAAAGACGGCGAACAATGTAGGAAGGACTAGGGCGTGTATGCTCATCAGAGGTGAACTAAAAGCTTTTCTTTTGCATAATTTCAGCAATGAAGACTTTTAAAGAACTACCTCCAACGAGGAGCGCTATAGCAGAAGCCATACAAAGGACAGCCGGCGTCATTTTAGGGTCCGATGCACATGTCCGCTGAGATTTCAGAAAGGCAGAAGGAAACCCTTTGATAGACGGAGGAGCTTTCTGCGTTAGGGGCGTCAAGCAGACAATGATTCCATAGGGTATGCAGGTGTAAGATACATTCTGATTAGAAACATTCTAAGTGACTGGGAATCTACAATTTCGAGACCAGAAAGGCGAAAAGAGTTTTTGTTTTTCTACGAAAACGTAAATGGGTGTCATGAATACTCTAGATTTAGGCGTATACTCGCTAGGAATCCCGCTCTTAATATTCATTCTAAACCGTTCCCAGAGAAAATTTCCCTAATGGAAGTGTGTGCAGACTGCGGTGCTTTTTCTGACCTTATGGATGACGCTCGCCTGATTTGTTGAAAGCCCTCAGACGCATGTAAATCTATTACTGCGCAACCACAATGGAGGATTAGGCGGGTAAAATTTCTGGAGAGGTGGAGCAATGCACTTCTTCACGGATGGATCAAAACTGGACGGAAGGGCTGGTGGAGTCTTCTGTCGAGAGCTTTCCATCAGTACTAAGTTCAGGCTTCCAGGTTTCTACAGTGTATTTCAGGATGAAATTGCTGCTATTAAGGATGGAGTCACTTCTCTGAAGTGCGATGATAGTCAGCATGGTGAGCCAAGGCATTATCAAGGCCTTCATTGCTTTGGAGGTGTACTCCAATTTAGTTAAAGAATGTCTGCTCTCTCTCTCTCAGTTGCGGCGGAATACTTCTGGATTAGCCTGATTTGGGTTCCAGATCCCATCAAAATTGCGGAGAACTGTGTGGCTGACGAATCGTCTTGGAAAGGTACACTTGAAACGTTATCGCTAGATAAGCAGCAGCGGGGGGTGCCACTGGTCACATGTGATACACTCTTGGATATATTAGCCTCATGTCAGCACAACGCTTGGGGCGAAAACCAGGACATGCGCGAACAAGGTCCTTCTGGTAGAGGGTGGACAGCAGGCGGTAATAAGCAACATATTTCACTCTTATTATAATTATTATGGGCCATATACACCGCGACCTCTAAATTGATCTATTGTGCGTGGCCCCGGCCCTATATGGGAAGACTTTAAATGTAGCCTAGTACTTCCAAGAGCGTTTTGTTCCAAATTGCAAACGGATTAAGTGTAGCACCACCTAACAGCGCTCTTAGATGATATGTATTTGCATATCGTCGTTTAAAGTACAAAACCGCGTATCAAGATAATGCAAAACCGCTTATGTGAAGTTGCATAAGTTATTTTCCATAGAGTTAAAACACTCATATTTCAAAATAGTTCCCTTTTTTATAAAGCAATCGCTTTTCTGGCTAGTATATTTCAGGACTAATGGATAAGGATTGAGCCAAGAGCTTATGTGACAAAATCCAATTTTTGGCAGCAGCAGTGTCCCGTCTAGTACCCAGTGAGAGTTTTGAGGTCCTCTCTGGCTAAATTGAGTGGTTTCTGTGAAGAACTTATTTTGTGGGACTTCAGAGCCAGTAGGACTGCCTGACTGTCCGACATAATGCAGATATATTTCGATGATGTGACCCTTCTAAGCAATTCTCTGCCACAAATTTCTATTGCATGAATCTCCGCCTGAAAGATGATGGGGTAGCTACCCATTGGTATCGATTTTTTGAAGTTCTACCCAAAAATTTCAGCCCCAGTTTTATCATCTTCAAGCTCAGATCCATCTGTGTACAAAACCTCCCCATTAGGTTTGATGTATGGGTTCCGTGCATTCCTGAGAGCTCGATCTGCAATGTGTACCTCAAATTTCCTGGAGATTTCTAGTTTTGGAACTATTGGATCGCGCATTTACAATATGGGGTTATTAACGAATTTCCTTAGGACCTTCATGTGGACCGTCATATTTCCATTTTTCAGATCGGAGGTGTTTGGAATTCTCAGTGACGCTGTGGTCGCCTCTTTTTCTATTAAAATAGGAAATGGAGGTATTCCAACCAAGGCGCTGAGTGCATCAGCCGGGCAGGTCTTCATAGCTCCTGCTATGTCAGTGCAAACGATTTTGTGCAATTTACTTAGTTTAGTGCTTGCAGTTCTTTGTGCAGCCTTATTCCACCGTGCTAAGGAAGCATAGGTTACTATTGGCTTTACAATATCGTCTTATAGAAGGATACCACCCTCGAATACCATTGCGGAGTTATCCGGCCTGGCAATGTTAAGCATGAAATATTTGAGGTACATAATATATGTCCCAAGCTGCCCGGTAAGACGTCACCCAAATCCTGTCTTCGAAGCTGATTGGGACGACTTTGCGAAAGATACCGAGACCACCTACGTTTTCTCTTCGTTTCTGAAGTGTCGGTCAAAAAAGGTGCGATGGCACAGTGTATTTAGATGCACCCATCTTCTGTTAGTAGAGTTGCTCTGGTTTTCTCTGCAGCCTGTCAATGTAGGATATCTAAATATGGTTGATAGTTTGTATTCCTGCCTCATAAACTTTTATCTTTTTGTTGGAGCTGGTAGAAATTGCTTCCATACTGCCGAAAAGATGTGCGGATCACACTAGCCGCCATGTTGATTAAGAAGAGCCCAAAATCTCAGCCAGATACTACATCTGAGGGAATTTGTTAACTCCCCTCAACGAGAATATCATTAAACTCTTCTGTCGGGGCATACTTCCGTCGGGGAAATGATAGCCGAAGTTTATATATGGTATGACCTTTTTTAGGCCAATGTTGTTTTGAAATTTGTTAGACGCTCGAAGTTTTAGGAAATCCCAACTGCTTATATGTTAAATATTGAATAAGCAAACATTTCCAAGCAAACCTAAAGTCTACTTTAATTTGGCTTTATTAATACTAAATACGATCAAAATATCATACCTTCTTCTCACTGATCTTCAACTACAAACAAAACGATTGTGTCAATCGGAGTAAAAAATAACAAAAAAAAAAAAAAACAATCTACGCTCATCAATCCCAACCAAAGGTGCAGGAAATGCAGTAAATATGACAAAGATCAGCCCGTATAAATGACAATCAAAAGAAATACAAATAATGAAAATGTTAGTACATAAGTCAAGACGAGTGTTGCAATTTGTTCCGATCAATTCCTACCGACTGAACGCCTTTTGTTCACCGAATCAATTGTAAAGAAAAGAAAACACACAGAAAAAGAAGAAAAACAATTTTGTCATCTCCCCGCCTGAACGCGAATTAGTGTCGCGGTTGCAAATATTTATGTAATGAATCTACCAAACCCTGCCATCGGATCGTTCACTGTTGATCCTCTTCAATTTGAAACTGACAACTTGCAACCAAATTCGAGAAAAGAAAGACAAAATACTTTATTCATCAATGTGGAGGCGCAACACTTACACACACAAAAACACACATATTTGAGCGAGCTTTTTTTATTGCATGCGTTGATTTACGTGTGTATGTGTGTGTGTGTGTGTGCGAAGTATAGGCGAAATAATCGCGCGCAGAGCTGTCGCAGATTACGACGCGCCGCCGTGCCACAAAGTCGTACAAATAACACCATTGTTATGTCACGCCGGTGTCGGCCGGTCGATTGGTAGACAAATGGACAGACAGCTAAGCAGACAGACAAATGTGAAACACCTCCGCCCGCACGCTGGCATATACCCTTGCGTCGACCCCTCACAGCTGCTGCACACACTTTATTTTACTCCTTTTTGCAAAACACTCCTGCCGCCGGCCGCCTCTAAGCGGACGCAACCACAGCCGCAGCCGCAGCCGCTTTACAGACGATGCGATACGACGAGATGTGATCCGATATGACATTGAAGTGCATCGTTCAGATACTTGGCGCATGTTGAACAGCAGTAGACGACAACGAGAACGACAATCACTACTTACAATAACAAAAACAATGAAAACGACAACGACAACAAAATGCCACCACAGCGGCGCGGCAGTGGCTGTAAAGTCGACAAAGCTTAACAATATACCAACACCGTTGAAAGCAAAAAAGTAGACGAGAGAGAGAGAAAAAAGAACTCAGAACTGCAATAATATTTAGCAACAACAACAAGAACAATATGAACAATGTGACATGTACAAAAACAATAAAAAAAAAACAGTGCGCCAAAGTTAAGCAAATATACTCATAAGTATGTATGTATGTATGTACGTATGTTGACTTACTTGATGCGACGCCAAGAGGTGAGGTGGGTTACGGCGAAGATTTTGAGTGCTCTTCCGTAACAACAAACACAGGCAGCAGAACGAAGACCATGGAGAAACGACAACCTAAGTGGCAGGAAGGTGTGTGTGACACTGTAAACTTTTTGCAAGACAATTGGAGAGGACTGTGTCTGTTTGGGGAAAGAGCGAGGCACAATACCTACTAATGTATCATTCAAATAGAACCCAGTGGTCAAATATTTAATTGCTTCCAAGAGTATCTACAGATATGACTGCTTCATAATATTTACAGAAATATTTGCGCTTTTAATAGGAATTGTTATCGTTATACGCAAATGGCTTTGCTGTATGAGTACTCCCCGATAAAAAAAAAAATATCCAGTAACTTGCCAGTAACCCAATTTCTGAGACTAACAGCCGTATTCTAACAAAGTCACAAACTTTAGCTCATCACTGCTGTGATTTCTACCGCGCCTCAAAGCTTGCCGCTAAAAAAATATGCCGCTTCAATTTAATTTTTTAAATTTTTGTGTATTTTTCTAGCACTCCAAATCGAATTTTTTGTGACACATTTCTCGGCGCACTTGAAATCACAACAGTGATGAGCTAAGTTTTGTGACTCTGTTAGAATAGAGGGGTAAGTCAACATTTGCTAATGTAATTTTTTGTTTATCAAATCGATAAATTTTACCAGTTTTAACTTTATAATTACAAAAATTTGTTCCTTTTCTTGTGTGAAATGCATGAACCAGCATATTAACAGCTGTTATTACGAGTAAAAATTTATTCAGTAAAAACTTGGAACTTCCCTCAAAACCAACTGCCATTTTCGCTCTCTCAATTTTCCCTACTCTGCAACATTTTTGCAAGCTTTTGCCTATGCAGATGCCAAAACAAGATAACTTGTAACAATTATTGCGGGCTATCATAAACTCGTACCTACCCAGACAGAGCTGTTATCGCTCAAGTTATCGTTAAAGATGTCGATATCGTTGCGATAATTGGTGTTGATATCAATTCGTAATCGATTTCTTTCTAGTTATTGGTACATTTGTCGTTGTCATCGATACTGTTATTTATTTTATTTTTTTGATATTGTTATTTTTATCGTTGCTTTTAAAATTATGTTAGCATTAAGAATGTATTATAGTTACCATCATCTCACATTCGTAATTATATTTTTACTCAAACTAAAGGGTTAAATTTTAGCCAACTTGTTCATTGAATAGCATAGCGGACTAGTCTCTCTATCAGGTTGCTCTTCCAATTTGTATACTTCAGGTTGCTACGCAAACCTTTTAATGTACGCTTATTTCGCATATTCCGCGGAAACAAACAAGAAGGCCGACAGCGTTGGAGCCGTGTGCACAGAAGACACACACTGGAACACTGCTGCATTAATTGTGCGACAAATGTGTGTGCGAAAATGCATTAATATTTTTGTCATCCGCAACACACCATTTGTCGTTGCAGTGCTGTCGGTTTTTTTTTTTGTTATTTTCTCTTTGCTTTTGCTGGTTTCTCTATATTCTTCGATTTCGTGGTTGTTGTTGTTGTTCATGTTGTCATTGTTATGGTAACGTCGCCTATCCTGCATCGCTTTTAACGTAATCCCATCGATCTTAACATATGTTCATGCGGGGAACGTGTAAGTACATTTGTATAACGGATTGACACATGTATAACTAGCATGTATGTAAGTAAATACATGTGCGCATACATATGTATGTATGTATATTTATATGAAGCTGTATGTGGCTGTGCATACTCCGTTTTTAATGGCGCTGATCTCTGGTTTTACCGAAGGAAGCTATTTTTAAGTGCTGCGGATAAATTTGTGTGAATAAATTATTATGACGAATAGACGAATGTGTAAATTACTTGCGTATATATATTTGACAGGGCCTTAAAAATTAATTTTAAACAACCGGAAGGAAACATTTACTGTTGTTACTAAATACTACTTATATACAATTTGGTGGCGATCGGGTAGGTTTAGTGAATAAAAAATGTTATTTTATATCCAATCCCATAAAACGAAACTTTTCCAATTAGTTTACTGGTTACAGGTTTGCATTTAAATTTCCTATCTGAAAAACCATCCAAGTCCAAAATCCGTTGGAAATAGTACAAAAATAAGTACATACTGGCTGCGTTTCTTTATACATTCCAGATAATCCCATTTCACAGCCAGAATAAACAGAATGCGTTTGAAATATACGTTAACATATCGTCAGAAACGTTCTAAAAAATAAGTAAATGTATAAAGAAATGCAGCCACTATATATGTATGTATGTATATCTAAAATAAAATACAAAATTCCAATGTTTAGAGGAATATGTATGTATGCAAATTATTTATACTTTAAAATTATGAAATAATCATGCAATTGCATAAAAAAGTTAACAGTTTAAGAATTGAGTTTACTTAAATCTAGAAAACATTAGGTTCGCTGCATAAGTCTTTCGTTTGCTCAAGGCGATGTTGCATATAGAATCCAATCTCGAAAATTTTGGATCCAGAACCGTTTTGCGGAATCAGAAAAAATGAGTTACACTTTCGAGAATCACAACCTTGAGAAATATGATCGCGAGTCGGGAACAAGCTCAAGTAGCACATTTGTGTATAAAACGTGGTGTAAATTTACGAATTTTGCTATGAATCTGATTGATTGTACCAAAATTCGCAAATTTACAAGAGTGTGCTACTTGAGTGCTCGTTAAAATATTCGCCCTGTCTGCTTCAAACACAGTCCTTAATTTAAAAATCAGATCAGGAAATATAACTGCTTTTGGTTCATAGAGATTCGCATATGTGAAGTCGATTCTGTCAACAATTAATGGAGTTGAGCGTGCGTTTTCTGACAATAAGTAAAACAATAAGATTGCACTTAAAAAATGAAACTTTAAATATTTCTTCGAAAAATTAAAATTGTATTTGTTACGGTCGATGATCTTAAGACTAACATTAAAAAAAAAAATTAAAAAAATTTTAGTGCAAAAATTATTATTTTTCGATGCATGGGGAAATCTTTGAAATATTTGCAAATTTGAGCCTTTTTAGCAGCTTAATTAACAAAATTTTTCTTTTTAAGTAGATGGTCGTTCCAGTTATCTTTCCTTTTGTTGGATTACAAAATCTTCTAAGTAGTTTGTGAGGCATTTTTGTTTGACTTGTATCATATTGGGTATACATTAAGGGGGTAGAAAAATATATAAATTTCAGCAATTGTTCTCACACGGAAGATGAAGGAAAGCAAATACAAATACTCTAACTTTTTCGCTCGCAAATCGTCACCGTCAATTCTAAAGGAGGAACAAAAAACTTTCTAAATTTTTATAGAAAGTGCTTCCAAAGCTGTTCTTCTTCCTTTTCGGCGCTGTAACCTCCTAAGCGATTTTGGGAGAGCCCAATAAACCACGCCAAGTCCTTCCCCGATGACGGAAGAATTATGCTCATTTTTTTATAATTTTTATAGGATCAAAAAATCATTTGCATATTTTAAGTTACCAAAAATATATTTCCACTTTTAAAATTATCCAAAAATTTATTCTTGGAAAGCAACAAACATTTCTGTGCCACCATTATTTCCACTTTGCATAAAAATTTCAGTTTTTAAATCACCAAAAATTTATGCCCAAAAAATTATACCCAGTTTTCAAATGACCAAAAATTAATGTTCAGTTCTCAAATGAACTGAAATTTATGTTCAGTTTTGAAATTATCTAAAATTTATGTACAGCTTTTTAATGGCCAAATATTTATATCCAGTCTTTAAATTGTCTAAAATTTGTGACCAGTTATAAATTATCAAAAATTTATGTGAAGCCTGGAAAAGACCACCCATTTTTATGAAGTTTTGAAATCGCCTATAGTTTATGTACCCGTTTGCATGGATCAAAAATGAATGTGTAATTTTCAAATTACCAAAAATTTTTCTCAGATTTTACTTTCATGCGTTCATGTCAAACAAATGGCAGTTTTGTTTCTTAAGTCTTTAGTTTAGCGTAGCGAATTTTGGAAAACCAACCAGCGACTAATATTTCACACGCTTCTCAATTAAAAAAAAAAAAAACTATGTGCGCGCATGTGGTAATGTGCTTGTATGAATATTGAAAATTAATGGAACTGAAGAAAAGATGCAAATTGTCAATGCGAACGCACATCAAATGCCAGAAAGTGTCCACTTTAACGCGAGCATGTGTCGGTTTGTCGCCGATTACGCGTGTTAATTGCGCGTTTACAAATGTTATTACATACATATATATTTGTCTATGTACAAAATGTAGGCATTTGTACAACTGTACATTTGTAAGCGCTTAGATAAAGCACTGTAATCACGCGTGTACTTTTCTAGTCCGTACGCAGTCCAAAACACACTTATCGACTTACAATTGCACCATGTGACATACACACACACACGAAGCACATACAAACTACACACGAAGCACACCGAGTGGTAACAACAAATTTATGTCCATTTGGCATTCGAACACTATCAGATTGCATGACAGTTCCCAATTACTTTTGCCTGCGAGTCAATCGTTCATTACAAACCGATTTGCTTACTCTGCTGGCTCTGCGACTCTCCTCGCCGATGTTGTAAAGGCAGTGCTGCTGCTGCTGCTTCTCTACGTTGCGTTCGTAAGTAACTACGCACAAGTATGTGCACTTACATATGTATATGTATGTACTTATTTGTGGCCAGTTTATTGTGCAAGCAAATATGCATAAATATATTTGCCAATTTTCTAACTGTGCGTGTATTTATTTATGTTCTTGTATGCATGCAAGGATTCAGCTTTTTCGACTAATTTCGCTGCAAATGCCAGAAAAACCAAAAAAAAAAACAAAACACATTGCAAACAGTCAAATAGAGGATAATAAAATAAATTGAAATCTGCCACGATCTACATACTCATTTGCACATACATATACAAAGTCTATATGGCAATCAGGGGGTATGAATTACCCGAGCACATGTCAAATTGTAGTTTAAACCGCTTGTTGTGCTAAATACCCAGATGAGAGCGCACACGGTAAACGGTAAAACGGTACAGCGTTTTTGACGGCCTGGCGACATTTCTACAGATACAATTTGCTCAAACAGTACTCGGTATATGTGGATTTTATTAATTAAGTACCACGGAAGAAGAAGATAAATATATACTAGGAATGCAATTATTGCAGAAGCCATTTTCATATAAATCAACGCTTTCCCTAGTCTCATAAGAAAAATTAAAAAGTCCATGGAGAACGAAGCGATGAAGCAATCTGTATACCGCACTGTATAACAAGAATTCTTAATTCCAGAACCATTAGATCCAGTGTAGGTCCAGTTCGTTTCGTGCTTAATTAAAGGTGTTTTTGAAGAGACCATGTCTAACCCCCTACAAAATACGCTGAGCATAATGCTCTCAGAATGGGTCCACTATAAATAGAAAAAAATAGCAAGATGCTAGAACCGTTTCTAAACCCTCTCTACTATGCTCTGCACCTTTTTGGTACATATGTACACTTCGATAGCAGTGTAACGAACTCCATTCCTTTCTGGAGTGCTTCGCCTGAAAGCACACGATGCACAGTGGGAGGCCCTCATATAAGCTGCGGACAAAATAGTAACCGTACTACAAATCCGCTGAAGTTTCGTATATGCTCCATTCTTCACTTACGAATATGTGGAAAATGCTAAAAGGAGACTTCCAATTTTTTATTTTACCATTTTCTAATAAAAACGATTTTTTTTACCATTTTCTAATATTAACGATTTTTTGTATAAAATATAGTTTATATTAAATATGGTTAAATAAATAATTAGGTATTATTATTGGAAGTATCCGAAAGAGAAACAGAGTTCTCCGATAGAAAAATACTGATTTTCAAGAGTTCTATACCATTCCTACGAATATTTTTTCCATATAAAATACGTGGTAAGTTTTGAGCGCTATCAGCGACCTCTAAATAACTTTTGGTTTCAAAATAAAAAAAAAACAGGGATATATTTTTTTTTTTGATATAGAACAATCCTCGGGGGTGAGAGCATACAAATTCCGACTTTACTTATTTTTTTTGGTCCACCCTAGCGTACACTCTCTTTCACTTTCATTTCAAATTGAGTATTCCATCATTTCTTCAATATAAAAATTTTGTCTAGCATGCATGGAATGAAATTCGCAGCACTGTCTACAAAAAAAAAAAAAAAATAATAATAATAAAAATATTATTCACTGCAGGTCATTAGGAAAGCGCATCCCTTACAGTTGTTACAGTTTTATAAAAAAAAAAAATAATGAATATTAAATAAACAAAAGGAAAACCGTAAATAACAGTAATTAAAAGGGTGCGCTATCCCAATGACGAGGAGTATATAAACAGAAAATACAAGAAGCTGTAAATAAAATTTTCCTCTGCTTCCGGCGTCTGGTTTGCAAAATGCTAAAGTGTTAACGGCAAGGCAACGAGTTTCTAACTTTGCCACACTTTTGCTTTCTGCCAGACACCAGACACATGAGTACGTCAACATAAAATTGACGCCACTGAATGACTAAGTGTCAGTAATTTTTTTCTTCTCGCGGCGCTTGCGCAACACACATTTCGGTTGATGTTGTTGTGTCAGCGAAATAAAGCAACTATAAATCTAACTGAAAAGCCGGGTTGAATAGCAGAAGAAGACAATGTGGGTGTATGTATGTACATGTGAGGATATAGCTGCATACATACAAACATATATATATATAAATGGTTGTTTGGAAAAGAGAACAGTGTCTGGTGGGCTCTAATATAAAAGTTTTCATCACAAAAAGGTGGCTAAAGAAGTGGCGGCCGCCGTAGCCGCGTGCTTAGTGGAATGTAGTTCCACCAGGTAAGACCTAGGTTCAATTCCTGGTGTGAGCAAAATAACAATAGTTTTATTCTAATATCGGTCGCCCCTCGGCAAATGAAATGGCAAATGAAAAAGTTTCCCAAAAAATCGCCGTTCGATGCCGGTTTAAAACTGTGGATTCCTACATTTTTTGTAATTATGTACATCAAGCCGCACACCACAGATTGTAGGCTAAGTTCTGCCAAATACTTAACGAATATGTAGGCGCCATATACATATTTATTTAGGTAGCAAGAAATTTTTAAATAAACAAGTAATTTTTAAGCAAAAAACAATACCGAAATTTAAGATTATCGTTAATTTCTTCGTCATCCAATGATCGGATTTAAATGAAATTTGTATGGGACCACCTGTGAGGTAACACGTTTCCTTAAAAAAAAAGGAATTATACAAATCGGTTAAATAAAAATAAAATATTCCGATATTGATAACCTCCTCCTTTTTTGAAGTCGGTTAAAAAGGCTTAAGTCCGCTTCGCACTCAGCTTCAATATAAAGTATTTGGTAACTTTGAGTTTGAAAATCGGTCGACACATTCGCAATTAACTCCCTCAAATCCTCCCAATAGGAAATGCTTTAGCAGAGGCTGGCTTTTATATTCATATGTACATATGTATGCACTTATGTATAGGAGAATCAAGTCGTGTGTTTATTTGTAAAGATTTCGTACATAAATTTTCTTAATATAAATACACAAAATTAATAAATTTAAAGCGTGAAGTTAAGATTTCAGCATCACAGAATAACGTTAATTGTATACGTTTGTGGTATTAAATAATTGTTACTAAGAAAGTTTGTACATTAATCACTAATAGATGCAAACATAATCCACATAGTTTAGGAGTATATTGAAAAAATAATAAATTTATAAAAAAAACATTTTTATGGGGTACGAATCAAATCATATTTACATGCATTCATGCCTTTAATAATAAATATACACATGCACATGTATAAATTTCCTGCCTCATATACGAGTATACACTTGGCGAAGAATTTCGGAAGTGTTCGTAAACCGCATAAGTAATTGACAGTTGATTTCCTGCTGTGGGCACTCTTTTTTATTTCTTTACATTTATCACTTTTTTATGAATGTTTTTGAACTTTGTCGGTGGCGTCATGTGTTTCTTTATTTCCCTTATTTGACTTATGGTTACTTCCCTTTTCTGTTCTTGTTTTTTTTTTTATATCTTTCATCGTGCATTCGTGTGCGCATTCAAATTCAATTCATTAATATTCTGGTCACCTTACTTCGCCGCCGCTGCATCAGTGTGTGCCGACCAATTTAATTGTTATCAATATTTCACAGTTTTATTCGGCAGGTGAGTGTGAGTTATGACAATTTTTTTTGAGAACATAAATATTTTATTAGCCAGTTGAGTAGTGATTGGAATACGTGAAATACGTGGAGCCGCTAAGGTTGTAAACTAAACAGTAGCTTGATTTTTGAGTAACATACATTTTTTATGCCGTAAAGATAAGATTAAATATGCATATAAATACTTAAATACATACATACACGTATTGAAATTTACGAGCTTGCATACTTATTTACTGTTTATGGATTCTTTGAATAGTTGAGTCTCAAGAAGTGATTGAACTCAGATCGATGCTTGTTGAATACATCGGCAGAAAAACATTGCTACATCGAAGGTTTCCGAGACGTTACAATTTGTTAAGCCCTACTGAAATTAGAAGAAATCTAATCGTTTTGAACAACAACCAATGCAGTCCCTTGAAATTCAGTTAGAGAAAGGCACGCATGAATCTCGAGTCCTCTGGATGGGCCACAGAAAGGCTAAGGGCCGAATAGGCTCCGTTGAGCACCGCATTTCGCTAGAGTATCAACACTTTCGTTGCCATCGAAGTCTTCATGTCTGCTAGCTTTGACACCGTTTTGCAAGAGTCAAGCGCTCTAAATGCTGCCTGGCTATCGGACATGATGTTTATTGTTGCCCCATTAGTCCTTCTGCGAAGACATTCGTGGAAACAAACTTCAATTTGCGAAAATTTACGGCTGGAATAGGGTTGGGTATTTGCCCTTCAGGTCGCTCTTTTGAAATATAGGTCCGTAAATACAGGATCCAGTGTCCTTATCCACAAGTTTGGAAGCATAAGTGTACAAAGCTTGAGATCCCTCGTTGAAAATGGCGATTATCGTTTTTTAGGTATCCCTTTTAAAAGACCCTGTAGGCCACCCCCTTTAAAACTGCTTAGATTCAGCAATCTGCCCTTGCTTGTACTGTATACATCTCCATAGAAGTCACAAGCGGAAAACCACAAAATACGATTATTTATTAGCAAAATTGACGACTAAATCGCTGGTGAAAATCAGCAGCTTTACTTCGCTAGTTTACGCAGAATTGTTACAAAAATTCTTTATTTCTTTCAGCACGTCCGTCACCCAATTTTTGTGTCAGTTTGGTTCATAATCGACCGACCCTCTTCTCAGTTTCTACTCCAAATAATTATGTAAAGACTACGTAAAAATGGGTCAGAAGCCGGAATATGAGCTATGTGAACGAATAGCCGTCGGGCAGCCCAGACCTCAAATCATAGATTAATAGACTATAGTGGGGTTTGTAGATTCTCGCAAAAAATATTTCATCAGTCTTTACTTAGAATAAATAAATAAAAATATGTAAAAGCTACTACTGTGTTTTTTTTTTGTAAAATTATAGCCCTCATGTCCATACA
Source organism: Rhagoletis pomonella (assembly GCF_013731165.1). Classification (NCBI taxonomy): domain Eukaryota; kingdom Metazoa; phylum Arthropoda; class Insecta; order Diptera; family Tephritidae; genus Rhagoletis; species Rhagoletis pomonella. The sequence goes on along the minus strand of NW_023458561.1, from coordinate 68,499,513 downwards.
AATGCTTGTGGGCCAACTTCAATAGTGCTTCTTCAATTATCTTGACTCCATCGCGATCTTGCGCTTCCAGTTTTTGTCAGGCTTGCCAATATCACGACTCCCGGGATTGCCTACTGGAATAGCCTAGTTTACAAGTTTTTTTAAGCTTTTCGTACATTTCTACAGATGGTCATAGGGAAACCACTCTATCGCTATAGACCTTGGAAGTGCTAAGGTTGATAAGCAGTGATCTAGCGGAAATTTGAAACTGCAGAAACAGACATTGGTATACAAAATCCTTCTATAAAAAATTCTCTTCATTCCAGACGAAATTTCTCGGATCTCTGTCACTCCCAATGAATGCTTTTACGTATGGAGCAATTCAGTTCGTTTTTAACAAATTTTACATCAAACAGTACTAATATAACTACAAACATACATACGTATATGTATGTATGCACAGGTATGTATGAGTACATACGCACCATACATATTCCCACTAAGTTGAAATAACTGGGCGAACTTTTCAGCGAAATTGTTTAAATCTCGATGGCTTGTAATTAGATCTTAAAGACCTGTAATTTTCTGCGACAATTTACTGAAAATGCACCGAAGAAATAGCTTAGTAATTGATATGTGGCCAGATTGTTGAAATTGAAGCGGCTTATCGATAACAGGGCAAAATTACATACATAAGTAAAGAAATAAGGAGCATGCTTTTGATTGCACATACACACACACACACACACACATCCATTATCATCCACTACTAATTGGTCCACTGTTAATTAAAATTGTTGTTGTGCAAGAATTTGTTGTGTTTATTTTTGTTTTATGTTTCGGCCACGGCTACGCGTTGTTTGAAGTAAAAGCCGCCAACCCGCCGCTCTTTACGGCGCGCCGACGAATTTCACAAACTCAATGACATTTTTCCCCAAAAATTCCGGATGTATGGCCGGCCCTTCGAGTGCGTAATTTGGGACTTTCGGTGATTGATTGATTTGCTGGATAAATTTGAAACAAACCCGTTGGCTGGGCGAATGTTGCAGTGTCGGTCGCTCCAAAAGAAAGATGTCGCCGCGGCGCGCGCAAGTCGACAAAGTACAAAATTGCATGAATCTTTAAGTACTTTTTTGAGCCAATTTTTTGCGATCAAATTACAAAATATTGTCCGGTGCTTACATTGTAAGCAAGCAATACGCCTTAAGCACCAAATCCTATGAAGACGTACTTCACGCCCAGCTTAATTTACAATTCCCCCGGTGTATTAGCATGAGAATATCATTTCGCCTATTGCGGAACATACTGGTGCGCTATGCCTGCTGGAAAAAAAATAAAATTGCTACGATGTAGGAAAATTTGCAACATTGAGTTCTCGTCCTTTTTGCTTGCTTGCAAATCTTGTTGGGATCAAATTTTTATTACCCAACAACAGTGTGTTGCGAGAAAAATTGGGTGTCACCGCCGCACATCGTAAAGCGGAATTTTATGCCATAAAATGTTGCCATGTATGCAGCTGGCACGCCGTATGGTGGTACTTAATGGGCTGGATAGGTACTTAATAGTCCGCATGGGCATCAGCATTTCCCCAATTGGGCTGACCGCTCGACGACTGACTGGCGCAGTGAAATATGCAATTGCAACACGCTGATGCTTTTACGACAATTTTTTAATACTTTCCTGTTATATGCCAGAATGTCAGAATAGGTTTTTATGAATGTCAAATATACAGTGTTAGGAAGCGTGTTGAATTTTGTTGTCGGTTCGGGCGCGTCCAAGCGACAAATTTGTTTTTATTGCCGAGGCCATGACTGAGAGTCGTAAAAGTATCAACTAGATGAAGGCATAGAACATATTTTTATATATCCTTATGCAAGAATGTATGTATGTAGGAAATAATCATCATACGCATGTACATATGTATATGTATTTGCATACAGGTAGGTGCTGTGAACATAAAGCCGCTTCAGTTTAGAGCACTTTTTGACTTATTAGTCCCAATAATCCAATTAGGAGTTATTTGATAACGCCATAATCTTTCATATGAATAAATAATGCACGTATTACATTTTTAACTTTTTATTCGTTTATTAAACTTTCAATGCAAAATCGATATCATACATACGTACATATGGATGTACTTCAAAACTCGTTTTTAAATAGAAAATATACCAAACAGGCAATTTTTGTTGCCGGAAATAAGAAACCAACCCACACCCCCATGGCAACCAATTTATCGCCGGTAATATCGCCATCGTATCGACTTCTTATTGCCAGACGCTCTTAAACGTCCACCGAAGGTAACTCACCTGGTCGAGTTGCCTGAATCAGTCGTTTTCTATCATAATTGAACAATAATTGCAGTTGACGCGAAATTCAACAGTTTTTGAATTTTTGATAACATTTTTCCTAAAATATATAAAATAAATGATGTTGCCAATTTGTCACCACGGCACTAAATCGTCGAGGTGCCAATTTGTGCATGCTGGGTCTCGAAAAATATAATACATACATATAAATCAGTGATGGGTTCACTAACACAATCTTTTTTTATCCCTTAAAAAATAATAATAATAAAAAAAATTTGCCGCGTCCGCAAACAAGTTATAAAATATGTTGTCAATTTCATCACAGCATTTCGTAGAAAACCTGTCTCAAATTTTCTTTTGTGCGCCGGTGTAATTACAGAATCTAAACAAAAAATCAAATTTCTTCTTATACGCCACAATTTTTATAAAATATTCCGCGGGATAATTTTCTTAAAATCGGCACAGTCCCGCTTAAATCGGTACAAATGGTCATCGTAGGTAAAGGTACTACAGCCTAGGTTAGGTTAGCTTAGCTTGACTGAACTGTATTATCTCACTAGACCATTGGTTTGGAATGTAGTTGGTTGTTTATTTATTTTTTACTGAAAGAGCGAAACGTAATCATGGCTCTTCTGCAGGATGTTAACGTTTCCCATACAGATTTCGCCTTCAATCATTGCCTGACACCACTATTAAGTTTCCCCCCGTTTCAGCTAGCATATCAGCTCACTCATTCCCTTTTTTCGTCTATTCCATTCCTGCATTTTTGAACACAAAGCTAATTTAAAGTTATAGCCAATACTGCCTCAGTGGGTGCTTGGCTGTCGACGGACATCTTTACACGTGAACTTTGGCGAGTTAGAGCCGCATGTGTACTAGCGCTGTGTTCTATCCAGATGTATTGTGCTAATCTTTGACTAGTCACCTCAGACTTTCTATAAAGTTAAACACTTTCTGGGGTATCATGTTCCAGATTAAAGATGGCGACTATAATCGTTCCCTAAGTTGTATAAGTCGAAGATAACTTATACGTGGGCAATCACTGAGTATAGCTCTCAGGTTTCTTCCCTGCAGTTCATCTCATCAGAAAGTGCCATTTTACAAAGGTGGTAAATTACCTTATAGCGTCCTGTCGGGTATTCAGTGAGAGTTGTTCACCCTTCTAACTAAGTCTCAGCAGTCGTTCCGAGACTCTACGACAGAGAGTCCTAAATCTCTTGGAGCGTCTTTTGACATTTGCCCGTTGACATAAAAAAATTGCGAGGGCGATGCATTGCTTCAGCTGGAACGTTTGGGAGGCCTCAGTGATCAGGTAATCGGGTAATCAGTATCAATAATAGTAAAATACGCCTGCTCGTTGGTTTAGCTTCCCTGCGTGACGCAGCTTTCCCCAGGCTGTGGAATGTATTTGTGGATTTTGTCGTATAAATGGGAGGATACATCATCGTCAGCCGTTGCATTTAAGGATTTTCACTCACCTCAGCTACCCTGATCCATTAAAAAGGGCATGGCATGGAGAAGAAAATTTTTATACTAAAGGATTTATAACAAAACATCAATTTTTTAAGGCACAGTTTTTTTTTAATATTTGTGCGAGAACATTGATTTTCCTATGTATTTTGTTCAAATAAATTTTTGCCAAGCAATTATGTAACCTCTATCTAATATCACCAGAAAACAACAAGCAAACACAAGTATTTCGTCAGGCTTTAGGTTTTTTTTTTTTCTTCTGCTCTTAATGGCTTCCTGAGTGAGGCTTGAATGCCATTGCCACTGCTATTACGGCAATATTTCGTTCAAATGGACCATAAATGGCGCCCTAATCTCGCTTCACTCACTCGTTGCCCACTTCTTAATGTGTACAAACATTCCATGCCAAAGCTGAAGTATGTGCTCTTCAACACATACATACATACATACATACATACATTAGTACAGCCATGCAAACATACGTACATATATATGCATTTGCTTTAGTGGATTTGCATACAACCGCCGCCGCCGCCGCCGCCGCCGCCGCCGCCGCCACCAACACTCGTAGGCAAAGCTTGGCAAACCCATCAAGCACCAATCATTGCCGGCAAACATTCTCCTCCACCTGCCCACCGGGCAACAGTCACTTAACTTGTGGTAAGCTACTCAGCGCGCACAATGCAAATACAAACAAGAATATCAGCTTGCATACAATGCGATCACAGAACAGAAGTGTCCCCAGTGTTTTCTGTACAAAAAATATTCGAGCGCATATGTGCATGTGCATGTGTATGTATGTATGCCTGTATGTTTGTGAGCTTACGCGCCGGCGCGCAGTGTGACTGGATTTACACTGCGTCTGCGCTGATTGATGACTTTCATTTGCCAGCCGGACAGGACCGCATTAATATCACCAAACCCTACCAATTCATCCGTTCATTCACATTCACATTCACATACAATACCGCGCATTGTAGTCTGGCTTTTTTTTTTGGTTACCACTTACTCGCGCTCTGTGGGGCTCATACAAACATATGCATACGGGCGCGCGCGCGCACTGTGTTTGTTTGTGTGTGTGTATGAGTGGACACTTTGCTTATTTGCTCATATTGCGTCCGCATTAGTGGCCATAGCTCGTATGTATGTGGCACTGAAGTTCTGGGCGTTACAATTGTGATGCACTACCGTGAAGTAGAACACCCAGGAATTCCAAGCATTTGCCATCAACCGGTGAGGCAAATATTCCTCAATTTGGAGTGTTAACCACCACCAAAAACAACAAAAAAAAAAACACTGTCACAGGGACCCAATGGGAATAGGTTTTGACAGTTAATTAGCTTCTAATTAAAATATCCCAAAAAAGTATAAAAAGTTGAGGTAAAAGCCAAATTTCTCATCGCTCATTCAGCATCCTTTAAATGTAATTTATATTCTTTCCTTTAAAAAAGGAATTTTAGAAATCGGTTAACCGTGGTCCAAAGTTATGCGTAACATTCATAAAAAAAATATTTCGACGTGTTGATAACCGGTTTTTTTTGTGAAGCCGGTTAAAAATAATTTAAGTAAGCATTTAATAATTTTTTAAAATTTTTTTTTCGCTTATTTTCCTTTTATTAGGGTGTCACTACCTGCGAAAAAGATACGTCGGAAATCACGATGGTATCGCTTTTGAGTTTTTTGGATGATGAAAAAAATAAAACTAAAATATTATTATTATTTTTAATTTTTATTGGCTAAACTCTAAAAATAAAAATCATTGTAAATTGCAGTAGCATGTAGGAACACGTATCCTCGCTTGACACGAATAAAGGCGCGAGCCCAAAAGTTGACCACAAAAAAAGGCGCATATAAAAAACTTTGGCGAAGAAAGACTCTTAACATAGTTGACGGCGAAGAAAGACGCGTTAAACTATTTGACGACGAAAAAGGACGCGTAGACTTATTTTCGCTGTCAACTATGTTTGCGGGTGTAACAGTATGTAAATTCCTCAAAGAGTTTTTTGGGAATGATGCTGAAGTGTCAGTCCTTGGCCAGGTGTAAATCTATGTTTTACGCCTTCTTCGCCAAAGTTTTTCTCAAGCGCCTTTTTTCGTAATATTTGTTTACGCGCCTCTTTTCGCCGTCAAAACACTAGCGCGCTTTTATTCGTGTCTAGTGACTAAATACGTTAGTATAGTGGAAATTGTTTTACGGCGATTACAACTTGTTGATTATTTTTTTGGTTAAAATTTAAAAAAATAATGATTATTTTCCATCCCTGCTATTGATTGTAGATATAATGAAACATTTACCAATGCGAATAATTTCCTGCCGGCTCCTGCAATTTTTTTTATTTTTATTTTTTGTTTATTTCTACACTTTCCTATTCATGCCGCGGCGGCTACCTTCCTGTATTCATAGTGGGGATGGGATATTCATCGCAAGCTCAGCTGGCGAGTGTTTTCCCTGGTGAATTGTAACATTTGTCTTCTCTGCTGTCGCTGCCGCTGCTGCTGCTGCTTCAATTTCGAGCATATTTCGACCACTGGCTGTGCCTGCGTCTGCGTCTGTGGATCTCGTGCCTCGTAGTGTGGATGTGCGGCAGTGGATCCACAGTTCCACATGAGCTACCCGCGCGTGCTTGCGTGTGTTTGTTTGCGCGCGTGGAGGTTATAGGGCTGTCCACTTTCCATTAGCATAATCACTTGTGTATGCGATCATATGTCAAGGAGAAAGCCGCGAAGTGATTTTTTTTTTAATTTTTTTTGGTTGCTCGTACACACAGCATACAAAGCTGAATGGCCAGCGGCGGCGGCGGCGGCGGCGGCGGCCAGGCAACCAGCGAAGGCGGCCGAATTGATGGGATGCCGTGGCGCAGTGGAGCTAATCAAAGGCACAAAAGGCTCATTTGGCGACCGAGGAAACACGTGGCGCTTTGGTTGTTTGTGTATGAATGTGCATACATACATACATATTCACTCTGTACTTAAGTGCGCTTGAAATGTGGTTATTTGGTTAATGATTTCCCACTACATGAAATATTTTGTCGAAATGTTTGAAACAATTTTATGCTCCCAACTATTTAAATACGATGAAGGCAAAATATATGTAAGCATAAAAATGTTCTTCGATAATTCAGAATTGCGGAGAATTGTTATTATTTGTCGAATAACCTTTTACGATACCACTACTACACTTATGAAAATCGATGCTTTTTATTGATCGGTCAATATATCAAAAAAATCCTTCAAGGTCGAAAACCCAATGCAGTAAACCAACTTTTTATTGGCGCTAACCATTTTATTTAAAAAAATAGCTTCTGACAACGGCGCGGAACTTCAATTCTTCACACCCACTACTTTCAGTGCCCAGACCAAAGCATCGCTCCATCCTGCAAATTACCATTGAAAGTAAGTAAGTAAGTGAATAGAACTTAACTTCTTTAGTTTGAAAGGGTCCACAGGATCGTTTCTCAACACATCGTTCCAGAAAGCCCCCTAGCAGAAGTGTGTATGTACCACGAGAAGTGAGTAGACAGCAATACCACAAGTTGTTGGCAGTTCCAATTGCTTAATGATAGCAGATACCAACATTCTTGGAGTTCGAGAGCAACAGTCCCAGTAATTTCTGAGCTCAATGTTCATCCAGTTTCCGACGGTGGCTTAGACCTTGAGTATTGGATGTAATTTATGTAGTACTATAGATCCTGAGTCAGTGTCACTTTTGGAGCCATCAATAATGATTCGACAAGGTATAAGCCCGGAGCTGAAATTCTTCGGACAAAGTCAGCACTAGGGCTAAGACTCCGTATATTCCGAATATCCGGTTAATAGTAGCTTATTTCTTATCCGGATTCGGATATTCTTATCAGATAATCGAATGTCAGGTTTATATGGATATTCAAAAAATTCTCATAGAATTCCCAGCCTTAGTCAGTACTCATACTAAGGGAACTCAGCATTTTCTTTGCAGCTGTCCAGTTGGCCAGACGGAGGTGGCGCTTTTTCCCCATGAGATGTTTTAACAATAGGCCAGCTACAAAAAGTCTGATAAGTTTTCAGAGTGGCAATGGGGTCACCAAGTTGCACTTACATATCGCTACCTAAAGGTGAAAAGGTGCCAAGTGCATTTTTTTTTTTTCAAAATTTAGTTTTTCATGCACAATTGCAGGCAATACGATACTACATCGATTTTTTGTCTCTCCTGAAGATTTTCAAAAAATGGACTTGGCAACTTTTCTTGGGTCAACAAAGCTTAGAATAGAAACCTGACGTAATTTCTTCTTTCTCAAAGTGGATTTAGTAGAAGGCTGGAAGATTGTTGGTCCAGTCCAGCTGCAGTAATACAGGGGGACTACATGAGAGTCATTTCTGGCTGCACCTAACCTATCCTGCTTGTTGTCGTGATTAAGCTACAGAAGATTGAACGAACCGTGTCATATTTAGTTTCAAGCTTTTTTCTGCGTTAAATTCCCTATTTGTCCTTCCAATATTTGCTCTGCCTAATGCTTGCCAATGTTCACCGGGAAGGGAAGTCTATCAATGCACTTATGTACCTATGTATGTAATATTTTTATTTTCTATGTATATATGTATGTATGTATGTATGTATGCCTGTAACTATGCAGTTGCAAATACATTTCAATTACTTAAGATTTCAAATTATGTCCTAACATCTATTCGCGACGCAATCGCTTCGGTCACGGCTTCGCCTTACGTCGCAACATCATCAACTATAGATAGCTGCAGCTTCAGATCTATGTATGTGCATCCACATACATATGTACACATACAGTTGGCAATTCGCAATTCAGCTTTTGCAATTACAACATATTTCCACATATTTCACACCGAGCGTAACAAAAGCGAACCATCAAAACATTCCACACAAACCAATCCCAGCGAGTCAGTCCCCATTTAAAAAAGCTTAAAGAGAAAAATTGAGTTTGCCGTTTTTAAAGATTATTCAACAACAACAACGCAAACAAAGCACAACACACAACCGCAACAACAACAAGAGCAGCAGCACCGTGGAAGTGCGATGAGGAATCGCCTGAAAATAAGCGAAGAATAGTCAATGCATCACTGGTGCGTACATATGAACATGCGTGTGTGTGTGTGTGTGTGTGTGTGTGTGTGCATGTAGGAGTGCAGTGGAGGCTCACTTGTGTGTTGCACACTCTAGCGCGAAGTCGCGGCATTGATAAGGATGCTCCACGCCACGCCACACCACACTGCACCACCACTTCTGGTAACGGCTCGGAACGGCAGCAGCAACAGCGGCAGCACCGCAGTACTGCAAAGGCGACAACAGTGGCTGGCAGCCGTTTTTACAGTTGTTGGACATTTGTAAAGAGGAACTGATGGCTCCAGCCATGCGGTGCGACTGCTAACCGGCTGCTTTTGGTTTGGTTGTGCGGCCGGTTGTCGGGTGAATCGGGTGAATCGGGTGGCACGGGTGGCTTGGGTCGCCGCGGAAGCGCATTAGTTGCCATTGCGCGATTATGGTGCTGCTCACTTGCTTACGATGACCATGGCAATGCCGATGTAGGATGGTGGTGGTGGATGGTGGTTGGTGCTGGCGAATGGCAGTGGCTAAGTCTATGGCGTTGGTAGCCACTGCTAGCGATCGATCTACATACTCGTACATATGTATGTATGAATGCAGTTATGCGGGTATGTGTGCATGCCACAGCAAAGTCATTTTCCTACTCCGGCCGGCTCCTCCTCCCTCTTATGCGCCCACCCGCGTAATGCGCCGCGCCTCGGCGACGAAATTAAGTTGTTGGCTATCAAGTGCAGGCGAGCGGCGCATTATGTGCAGATGTACTTACTCCACGACGAGCAGGCAGCTAGCGTTCCACCGTAACCGTAAATGTATGCATTCGCTTGTTACTGCGTTTGTGTGTGTGCTTGTTTTGCTTGCAAATAGGTGTGCATTTGTACGCGCTATTCGTAATGGATTCGCATTTTGCCACCACACAACATTTGTTTTGGACATTTGTTTGTTTGTACTTCTTTTTTCGCAGCTTTGGGTTTTTGCATAAGTATGTTTTGTTTATATATGTATGCATATTAATCCCTCGATTGCACTTTGCTGTTGCTGTTGCTGTTGCTGTTGCAGCTTGTGTTTGATTTTTATTGAGTTGTTTTTTTATTGTTGTTGTGGCGTGGTAAAGTGTTTAATGCATAAATGAAAATTAATGGTTAGTATATGAATTCATGGCTTACAAAGCGAAAACTTGAAATCTTGTCGTCATCGGTTGTTGGCTGTTGGTTGTTGGCTGTCGGTTGTCGGTCGTCGGGCGTTGCTCGCCTTTCGTCGGACGTCTAGTTTTTGTAGGCATTGACACAGTACTTTACGCGTAAATGCATTTGACTAAAATTGAGTTGCAATATAAATATCTACAGTGGCGCTCACCTAAATGGAACACTTTTATTTTTTACAATATTCACAATGTTTTACGTGATAATTTTTTTTCGTATTTTTTTTTTTTTATAAAAATATGGTAGATTCCGCAGTCCATTAAATTTTAGAATGACTAATAATGTGGAAGTTTGAAAATTCTGTAAAATCTAGTTGATTTTTGAGAATTTTTTTTTTTTGTCGAGGTTGTTGCGCAGTTTCTGCTATAAGGCCCGTATGCAGCTCTGAAGAAAAGCAAAAACTCCATATAAAATGACGTACAAAATATGGCAAAGAAATTTTCTTGTGTTAAATTTGCTTGTGGTAGTACGCTGTTCTTAAGAAATTTGAAAAATCTGAAATTCAAAAAATGAACGAAAAAAATTTATCACGTAAAACATTGCGAATATTGGCGAAAATATAAGTGTGCTATTTAGGTGAGCGTCACTGTATGCCAATATTTACATATGTACGTATATATGTACATATTTATGTTCTCGCTCACTTACTTCTCGGCAAATGTTTCAAATGCATAACTACTTATATTATGTGTATATGTACATTAGACCGCACCGGAAAAAAAGTTCTTCAAACATCCATATCATATCTTCTTCATTTAAAGTCGGATATTAAATTATGATATGTATGTATGTATATCGATGTTTTTGTCTCGAGGAGAATATTTTTTTGTTAGAAAGTGCATTGACCTCAAGTACCCCGTTCTAATACTTACACAGAAGATCTCGGTTCCTGCCAACCTATCAAACCACCCTAATTTCGGTAAATTAAAGCTCACCAAAAAGCTTTTGCCATGGAAGAACTTTGGTAGAACTATGTAGGTATTTAAAAGAAGTAATTTAAGAAAAAAACTGGTTAAGACAAGCTTTTATTAGTGATATAAGAAAAAGCAAAATAGACGCCCGCAGGACCTAACCTAAAAATTTTTGTGGAGTTATTTCTTCGGATATTACATTGTCATCAGTTTCTGAGCTAAGTTTGAAGTTTCAAGTATTTAGCTCATCGGGAAGTTGTCTAATAATTGATTGCAAAATTTGAGGCGAAACATATGCACATAATTAAAGTTAAAAAAAAAAAATAAAAAATTATTGCCGAATGTTCATAGGTGTCACCGGAAAATGTAAGAAGACTACCTCTATTTATTTTCGAAAATACTTTAGATTCAGGAGTGTGTACTTGTTTTTGTTTGCTTGTAGGGGGTACGGTCTAATGTACATATGTATGTACACAAATACATTTGTCAGTTACTCTTAAGCTTTAGCTCCGTTATACTACATTGGTTGACCATGTGAATGTGGGAATATATCTCATAATTACAAGGAAGTCTTTAAGTTGGATATTTGCATTAAAAATGAATGTGAAAATGTGTGTAAATATAAATTTGTGAAAATAGTTAAGAGATGTACTAATAAAAATAAATGTGTGTGTGGGCGGTTTGCGACTATTCTGGTGGCAGATGGCGAATTGTTAATGGTAAAAACCAATTTTCTTCTACTATAAATGCAGCTACATATATACGATTTGCTTGCACTAGTAGTAAAGTTTCGATATTATTTAATAGCATTGAATAGTCTATAAGAATACCGTAGTTTTTTAACTGTTCATGCATATGTGCATAATTAATAACTTATTTCGTAGTTTTGCTTGTGATCATCTACATAAATTCGGCCACTACGACACTTTCCAAGAAAACGCCTAAAATTAGTAAAAAGGCAATAATGGTGGCTGTGGAACAGCGGTCCTCATTTTAGGTTGCAGGTATGAAAATATTTCATTTATATCGAGTATTTATGTAAAAATTAGTCACGAGATTCTGGTTCCTCTAAAAGTTTTAAATAGAACCTCAAATATGTTTAACTTAAAATATGACAGACTTTTAGATAAGGGCCGTGAGAGGAATCTATTCGTGATCTCTTAGAATTTATATGGACGATTATACTAAAAATAAAAACGCTGAATGAATCTCTTAAATTTCAACGGTTGTCGCTAACTCAATTAGAGTTACGATTAAATTCGGAGATATTACACCTCCATAGATGCCAACGAGGGGGTCCAGCTACCGTAAATAACTGAATCTACTAGAGTTTCCACGAAGGTTTTTCAGACTTTGAGTATGGGGCTAGATAGTGTAATCGGCATGGCACACCTCACAAACCATCAAAAAAAATTCAGTTGAGCTCCTTGGGCTATTTTATTGATCGTATTGTTGAGCTTTCGCTCGTGGAACCGTACCTCTAGTTAGAGCGGCCCTTATTGTCCGTTTTTTGTAGACCGCCGAAATTACGTTTTAGGAGTTTTTATGCTGAAGTTTTATAGTTTGTAACCATAATTGCTTCCACAAGTGGCAGAGCAAGCAAGCAGTTGTTCGCCTAGTCAGTGATCCGATGGGTAGAGGTATGTAGAGCCTAATCATAGAAACGGATCGTATGTTCCCTTGATCCAGCCACCAAAGTAGAAAAATAAGGAGTTTGGATAGGGATCGGCGAGAAATATGTATATACATATATATGTGTAAGGTAATATGATTAGGTATATAGTTATCAATAAACAATAAGATCGTCTTTACAATTATCGATTGTCCTTTGGAAAGTAGAAAATGCCTTATAGAAATATTTATCATTCAGTGGGGTATTGAAAAACTAACAAGTGAATCGGTTAATTACCAAGGGGAACTGCATCAAAATGTCATATCGAAAAAATGCTGACTTATTCACTTTGGAAATTAACCCACAAAAGTAATTTTTAATCAAAAAATTTAACCGACTAGTTGCTTCATGACGCAGTGACACCTTTCCGATAAAAAAAAGAATAATCGAAAACGGTTCGCGTGGACTGGAGTTATCCGGTAACATACATAAAAAAAAGATTTCGATAAAAATGTTGTTTGAATACATGAAACAACAACAACAAAATTATCCTATCATGCTATTTATGCTATCTATGCACCATGATATACAGTATGCACCGGATCGAGAATACCCCTAATGTTCCCTGGTGACAAAAATTTTACTGAAAAACTGAAAGAAAATGCAAACCCTGTTTAACTCTTTAGGCATTGTGGAGGTATGTACACCGAAGGGGGGGCTTATACAAATTTTTATTTTCATACACAAAGAAATGCAAATGAAGCAAATGAGTTCAAGGAATTGAGATAGTTCTGAGTGATTGCAGCGACTCCAGCTAACGACAACAATAAACACCAGAGAAGCCTATTATTAGACAAACAGATAAATTTGTTTAAGATGTGCGCCTTCGAATGTCCATATGATTGTATGCCCTATGTATGTATGAATGTGAGGGCGCACTTGTTTGTTTGTAACATACATACATACATACATACTTATTTAAAAAAATTAGGTAATGAGAAAAAGGTATGCTTTGAAAACGTGTGTTTACTTTCTTGGAAAACAAAACAAACTGAAGGTAAAATAAAGGAATAAAACAAGTTTTCAATAAATGCATATTTTCGTAAGTGTGTATGTGTGTACAAACCTATGCACAATGAGCATTGCATATACATTAGGGTGGTTAAAAAAAATGCGGAATTTTTATGCTCTCACCCCATAGGATTGTTCTATTTCGAAATAAATATACCCCTTTTTTAATTTGAAATCAAAAAATATTTAGAGGTCGCTCAAAGCGCTCAAAGGTTGCTATGTATTAAAAACAAAATTTCGTAGAAATGGTATAAAATTCTTAAAAAACAATATATTGTTCGATCGGAAAAACTCCGCTTCTCTGCAGCAGATTCCCTGTAATAATAATCAATTGTTTATTTAACCATTTTTTCATAGCAACCATAATTTATAGGTCCGCCAAAACCCCCAAAAACCACAAAAAAAGGAAAAGGGGGTACCAATAAAAAATCGTTAGTATTAAAAAATGGTTAAATAAACAATTGAATATTACTATTCGAAGCCTCTTGAAGAGAACCAGAGTTTTACGATCGAAAATTTGATTATTGATTTTCAAGAATTTAATACCATTTCTACAAATAGTTGCTTTTTCCCATACAAAATACATGGCAAACTTTGAGCGCTTTGAATGACCTAAAAATATTTTTTGATTGCAAAATAAAAAAGTTTGGGTATATTTTTTCCACATAGCAACAACCCTAGGGGGTAAGAGCATTCAAATTCCGACTTTACTTTTTTTTTTGTACCACCCTAATATGTATACATATGTACATACGTATTCAAGTGAATACTCACTGCGCTCCAATTCTTCGAGCGGTGGTTTCGAAAGATGGTTAGAGTTTTGGTTATTTTAGGTTTTCTTTTTTGAAATTGTAATTATTTCTGCATTATTTGCATGCGCATACATATGTATGTATGTACAAAGTATGTTATTATTCGAATGCTTATAAGTTGCGTTTGTTGACAATTTGTAGGTGTTTAAATCCTCTTGACGTTGTACTTTTTCGTTCAAGAGCGTAGCAGGGTAGGGACAGGGGCAGCTAAAGCTTACAAGACAAAACCGAATTTTAAAAATCCTACTTCCTTGTAATAATACAACGAAATAATTGCCGCCCATGAAGCAGCGAAATATGCACAAAATGCCCTCCGGATCAGAAATATTTTGACCATACAATTTCAAAAAATTATCCTCATTTGGATTTCAGCTGACGTGAATATAAAAGGCGATGAAATTGCCGGTCGCGCCACCAAATACGCAAGTTTCGCTCCCGTGACAACCTTGGGTCATACAATTTTTCTTGAAAACCCATCATTCTAATAATAATAACCAAAATTGAAATCTAACTTCCAACCGGTATAGACAAATTAACCACCAGCGCTCCTCCATTAATGATTGCCTACGATTAGGGCACTCCAATATACCCCACGGTAACTTAATGGGACTCGTAATTAACCCCTTATGTAACTGCCCACTCTGCAACATAAAAAACCTCCGTCTACACTATCTCCGCGATTGTTCGAAATTCAATTACCTGGCGGCAACATACCATCCTACGCAATGATCCTCTATCCCTCCTTTCCAATTCTACTCCCACTGAAATGATCTCAAAAATGTTTAAAAGCTTGAAATGATGCGTATTACTCTGCAGTAACTACACGGCACTTTACGTCATACTTGCTGCTCCTGTGTGGGTAATAGTAGCCAACCGCAGCGGTATAAAGAGATTAGGTGATCGATTCCCACTGCTCATTTATATACCGGCGATGAGAAGTTTTTTGTTTAAGTAAGATTTAGAGTCAATTGCGAAAATTCTCGGGTGTCGCTTGTGTCTCCAGCTTTTCGACGTCGAACTTTCGTTTATCATTTTGGGTTTTCGTCTTAGATCAGGATGTATGGACAACTAAATAACTACCACGTCTCGTGCTGCGGCGCCTCTCCTCCGTTGTCCGAGGTGTAGTCATGGCAACTGATCTCCTTTTTTTTTGCCTCATGGGGATTGTGGCAATTCGTGGGGAGGGGGGTGAAACTGCATAAAATGGCGTCTCATGGCAACTATATTTTTCGCAATTATTCCCGTCCACACCATTTCCTATGCTGTGGTGATGTCAGTCTAATATTTCTCTAAGCAAAAATGCTTTTCGGATAGAGGGTCCGGGCATTTCCAGCGCATATCCGTAAAGCGTAGTCCGTGTTCCGTGTGGGGGTTCGTCAAAGTTTGGCGGAAAATTAGCCGAGGCTATTTTCCGTTTCCCGTTGGATTGGTTTTTTCCCTTACGGGTCTCAAAACCAATGACAGTTTTTGTAGATACTCATTTTTATAGCTGGCTGCTAGGTCCAAGACAACAGTAGCCAGCTTGTAGCCGAATTCAAAGCTCAACAGATGTTGTTAAATCGGGGGGAAAAAAAATCTGAGTGGCCTCATCGAAGCCTTCTCTATTTCTGCCGTGAACCAAGACTTCTCACAAATTAGTTACCGCATCAAGTACAGGCGTTGATCACATAGTCCAGAGTGCGTAAACGGGAACGCAAGAGTCGGAATTGAGTTTAGTAGTGCAACTGCGACTGCATACTCAGAAGAAAGAAAATAAGGAGAGGAGGCCTTACGAAAACCGCGAGTTGATTGAGAATAAATAATTGTAGAGTTTGCAGAAAATCACAGACTTCTTTGTTGTTATATGAATCATAATTGCCAACCGCTCCTAACACCTTCAAAAATTTAATCCTGGCTACGCCCTTGTTTGTATGTACATTGTATGTATGTATTCATGATTTTATGAGACGAAGAAGGCAAACACACCTTTTTCACTCGAAGCTCAAGGAAAAAGAAGAAAACACGTTCTGTTTGTTTGAATATTTGTATGTTTGTTAATAGGCACATACATACGTATGTATGTATGTATGTATTTTTTAGCTTATAAACTCAAAGGTACGCGTGACCGCGCGTCGAGATAAACATTGACACAAAAGATTTGCTTGCAATCAGTAAATACAAATGCGAGTAAAAGGCGGAAACTTTGTCATTACCATTTTTTTTTTCGAACTGCACACGCAATTTTACAATACTTAGTATGGGGATATATGTATGTGTGTATGTATGTGCGTACATACTTATTCAGCAAAACTAAGTAAAAAAGAAAACGCGCATACATTTGAAGTTATAAATGAAAAAAAGGGACTCCCTACTTCGCCATGGCGTGGACGTTGTCAGTCGTTTTGTTTACATAAGTACCAAATTTGGTAGGATTTGTACAATCGTACCCACATATGTATGTATGTATAGTATACCAACTACATATGTAAGTACAATCCCACGCGACATAAAATGGGAAAAAAGAGCTTCTTGCAGCAATTGTTTTCCACTATTCTGATGACAAACGTACCGCCTGAATGTGAATGAAAGTGAAAAAATTAGTTCTCATTTTAATGTTGTTCTTGTTAACTCATCAAAACTCAGAAAATATGAGCCCTTAATATTAATATTAAGAACACAGGAAATATAGTTTATTTTTTTTTTATTTCTGATTTTTATATTTAACGAATGATGCGTTGTACTGTAAAGGTCTTAGAGTATTTTTGTAGAGAATAGAACGCTCTACATAAAAAGTGGACTTAAGATCCGACTCGATTTTCGGTACAAATTCTCCAGCTTGAGCTCACTTCGTTGGTGAAAAAACTGACTCTGATCTTAAGCTTAATTTTTTATGCATGAGGCCCCATATTTTACCCACAATGTATAGTCCCAATTTATATATACTTAAAGGCAATTTCTTTTTCTAGGAAGACAGAAAGAGCGAACGGTCTGTAACGAGCCGATTTTGCTATTTACAATAATTTGATCCCATAAATGACAGCCTTTTCAGTACTTAGAGCAAGAGCAAAGTAAGGCTTATCGGTCTAAAGCGTCTGTCTTTTCGTTAGGCCTGTTCTCTGGTTAAAGAACGTAAAACAATTTGACTCTCTACCACCTTTGCGGTATACATATGAATACATATACATTAGACTGTGTCAAATAAAACGAATGGGTTTTTTTTTTTTTATTTCGGTCCTATATGTCAATTTCGTTGTGGGTAAAAAAAAAATATGAAAGAAGTTGTTTCCACTATTTTTTTGAATACACAATTATATATTACAAATAAACTAAAACCAACCTAACAGGATAAACCTTTTCACTCTGAATTGAAATATGATTAACTGAAAGATTTAATGCGGTCTCTAACAATGTGTCAACACTTTTGCTTCTCTGTGTGGTATACTTTCTTTTTAATAATTTCAAATAATCTTACCTTAAGTGTTTTTAACAGGGACGTGAACCGCATGAAAAAGTACGAACCAATTTTGCACTTTTGGACTGGTTCGTCAAAGCGGAATTTTTTTTTGGACTTTGAACCGGGTTTTCGGTTCGGTTCACCTGTTCGCAAATCAAAAAAAAAAAAACGCAAGGTTAAGTGTCAAGTGTCTGTCAAATGAGATGGGCTATCTTTACATTTGATATCGCCACAAGGTTTGCATTACCATATGTAACAAAAAGAAATGAAATGGGTAAATTTATCTATTGAAAATTGGTTTAAACGAACCATTAAACGTTTATGCAAAGTGGTTCGGTTTTCAGTTCGGATCAAACATTTGTTGAAAATTTCGGTTCGGTTAATGGATCGGTTAATTAATAGAAAAAAAGCGGCTTCCGGTTCAAACCCGGTTCACGTCCCTGACTATAGGATTTTGGTTGTTTATTAGGTTAGCTTGGCTGTTGTCTACAGTGAATTCAGTGCGATTGCATAATCAAAGGAATACTTCAAAATGACACAAAAGGTGCTCTAATATACTTTTAGCTACATCTTCGCACTAATCACTACACATTTTTCTCCCTTTTCTGGCTTTGAGGGTGTCGGACCAGGAAAGATGATGAACTCTACTTTTGCTGTATGGAGAAGAGATTTACATTTTACAAGATTGTGATAAAACAACTCAAAATTTGAAGTTACTTACTTGAAGCTTTTCAGTTAGTTTACTTTTTTCGACGGGATGGTTTTGTGTTCTTAAAATGTTTGTATTGTTAACGTAGAGTCTCCAGTAGTGGAATACTGATAATCGCTATGTTAAATTTTCGTCGCCAAAAAGTAAAGGGGCCTAAAAGTAAACAACATTCAAAAGTAACATCACAGTTAACTAGTGGTTGCATGTTGTTAGGGGCGCCAGTTATTATTTTAGAGACATTATTATTATTATTATTATTATTATTATTATTATTATTATTATAATCACTTAAGGGTTATGAGTTAAGCTAGTGACTCAGTTGCTCTGATCCGCGTACATATGTATGTATGTATGTAAATCTCATTTGGAATAATGATGCTGAAGTCTAGGTGATAATATGAGATTTGAAGATGCAGATCCGAACAAAGTATAGCGGCTCCAATTCCTTGACAAATTTCAGTTCCATTGAAAAGAAATAATTTGTACACTTAATTTTTTTAAATTTTTTTTCACAATATATGCAACAATCATTCGTTCTTATATTTTTCCGCTAATTTCGTATAAAAATATGGTTAATTCTACAACAAAAACCATAAAAATATATCTCCTAAACTTTACGCAAAACTCGCAATGAAAATTTTCAGCTTTCTCATCAGATTTTTAGAATTTTTTTGAGTATGCAGATTTGTAGCCTAATCAATTTTTTGCAATCAATGAAATGCAAGTTTTAAGTAGCTAGGAATTACCGTTGATTTTTCACGCAATCTCTTCCATACAAAAATTTTTTTTCGAAAATACTTTATATGGAAAAAATGCAAAACACCTTCAACAAGAAAATTCTCAAAAATCAACGCGATTTTTGACTATCCCCGAACTTGCATTTTGTTTACTAGAATTTAATAGGCTGCAAAACTGCATACTCAAATAAATTCTAAAAAATCTGATTAAAATGCTCAAAATTTGGATGAAAATTTGCTGAATTTTCGCGAGTTTTGTACAAAGTTTAGGAATTATATTTTTATGTTTTTTGTTGTTGAATGAACCATATCTTTATTTTCAAAATTGGCGGAAAAATGTTAGATAAAAATTCCGGCAGTGTATATATATGTATGTATAGTATATATGTATATAAAGCATTTCCAAAGTTTTGTTCTAACTCGCGGTAGCATGTTGCATTTCGAATGATGAAATCTACACAGGGCTACCAACCGATCGAGTCGGCGTTTAAGGAAAATTGCAAAATATTATTAAAATGCTCAAGCCTGGACAGATATAATTGTGCTCAAAATATAATATTTTATAACTTTGTTGTGATCGCCATTAACTTGCACTGCATTCTTATGTTCGCACATCGGAGTCCACACAGTGTTACAAGCGATTATATTTTATATGCGAGCGAAGATACTTTTATGACTACCTAAAGTTGCTTCCTGACAAATTGGCGTCGTTTTGCATACATTTGGCGTGGTCGATTGTTTTTTGTCGTTTCGCTGCCACAATCACCACCGCCACCACCGCCACTTACGGGTAATTTTTGTTCTTGAAGCCACTACCTCGTCATACCACCATCTTAATCTGACATCAATTTTGATAAGTAAATGATTATTATTGTTATTACAGGCAACATATACTAAAACTGGTTTTATCGCCTGATTCTATAAGACCCCCACCACCCCCCACCCCCATCCCCATCCCCATACACGTCCCGCTACAACATCCCTCATATGTACATATATTTACAGTCAGTATGTTCGTGTGTGTTTGTGTGTGTGTGTGTGTGTGAATATGCGCTTAGTTGCGAGAAAGTAAATTAAAAGAAGAAGAAGAAGAGGAACCGGGAAATCCCTTTAAGCCATATTTGAGTTCTGAAGCATATCGGACAACAAGGAACAGTCGCCCAGTGTCCGTCGCATAAAAGCGACAAAGACGCTGGCTGCAATTGTAGCAGCAGCAGCACAAGCGATATCGGCTGCACAATCTGCATATGCAAAAGTTAAACGCGACTACCAAAATGAATAAATTATATAAAAATTATGAGTGGAATATTCGTTGTTATCCATCGCATTGTTGTTGCTGCACATTGCATTGCCAAACACGAGCATACCTACATACATACATACATACATACATACATATCTATCAACCCTGCGGGAAATGTATCGAACTATAAGTTTACTTGAAGTTGTTCACAAAGGAACTAAAGGTCACTATTATCTGCATATTTTCTTTGAGGAAAGCTAACTATATTTCTATGGCGATGGCCACGAAATGGTCAAGGGTGGTTGCCTCTGCATTAGATTTGAAGTAACTTGTAACTAAGTACTTTTGGACATAAAATGTCAATAAGTCCAAAAACTTTTTTGTTTTTATACCCGAGCGCAATTGTGCACAAGGGTATTATAACTTTGTTCACATAACGGTTGTTTGTAACAGGCAAAACGAATCGAGATAGATATAGACAAATGTATACATAAATGATCAGAATGAAAAGAGAAATCGATTAAGCGGTGACTGTCTGTCCGTCCGTCTGTCCGTCCGTCCGTCCGTCCGTCCGTCCGTCCGTCTGTGCACACGATAACTCGAGTAAAAATTGAGATATCTTAACGAAACTTGGTACGTGAACTTCTTTTGGGTGTGGGACGGATGGTATTGAAAATGGGCGAAATCGGATAATAACCACGCCTACCTCCCATATAACCGTAATTTTAAGAAATACGAAAACTGCGATATTTTAGTAACTACTGAAGATAATCCACTCAAAATTGATACTTACAATGAGTTTCAGACGGAAAACATGAATATTATAAATTTTTGGAAAATGGGCGTAGCCACGCCCACTTATGGTTACATGTGTATATCTTGGTAACCGCTGCACCAATTTCTTCCAAACTTGGCACAGTTGTTGACCTTAGTACAGCATACTAAATGGCTGAAAATTTAAAAAATCGGACAATAACCACGCCTACCTCCCATATAACGGTAATTTTCAGAAAAACGAAAACTGCGATATTTTAGTAACTACTGAAGATAATTCACTCAAAATTGATATTTGCAATGAGTTTTAGACGAAAAATAAGAATATTACAAAAGTTTGGCAAATGGGCGTAGCCACGCCCACTTATGGTTACATGTGCATATCTTGGTAACCGCTACACCAATTTCTTCCAAACTTGGCACAGTTGTTGGCCCTGGTACAGCATACCAACTGGCCGAAAATTTCTAAAATCGGACAATAACCACGCCCACATCCCATATAACGGTAATTTCGAGAAATACAAAATCTTCGATAAATCAGTAAATATTGATGCTAATTTATTCAAAATTGATGATTGCAACAATTCTTTACCAAGAAATACGTTTATGACAAAATTTTGGAAAATGGGCGTAGCAGCGCCCACTTGTGATCACATATATGTATCTCGCTAACCGTTCTAGCAATTTGTACCAAGCTCGGTATGGTTATTGTGCTTGCCACATAAAAGCAAACCGTTGAAAATTGTTGAAATCGGACTAAAATTGAGGCCACTTTTCATATAACGGTAAATTTAAGAAATGCTTGAAACTTCAATATTTCGAAATTGAAGGACGCTAATTTACTCAAAATTGATACACCTCGGCTTACCATCTAGCGGAAGGTTTCGGAAAGGTGGAAAACATATATTTAATACTTGCGCCGGGTATTTAATGTTCGGCTACGCCCGAACTTAGACTTTCTTACTTGTTTTTTTTTTTACTTTTTTATTTATGTACTTCATTTTATAACATCTACAATTTGTTTACATACAGCCCATATTCCCATAATATAAAATTTCGATCTTCCTTTTATTTGTCCTCAATTCGAAAAAGTATTTGTGAAGTGCAGAAAGAAAATGTTGATATGTAAATTGAAACTTGTTTAAAGAAAACAATCTCCCGATTATGTCTGCATTACTCTTGCATTACTTTTCAACTCATTTCATGTTGGCTTTTTGTAGCTAACTACAAGTTATACGTTTTATACAAATCCCGCAAAAAGCTAACTACAAGTTGGTTACTTTTTATCAATTGATAATTTTTTTTCCCGCAGGGAATGTACATATGTATATGCATGTGCGAATGTATGTAAGTATTTTGTCTCGAAGGTGATCGTTCCATTGATTGCTGTGCGGCAACAACAACAGCTGCAGCGGCAGCAGGAGCAGTGGCCGGCAACAACAGCTCCAGTGACCTGCCAATCTGCCATCTACCGATCGACAAAGTTGATCGGCATGATCGCTTGAATAAGCAGTTGCCAGCCCAGCCCGCCGCTTGCCTGCCAGCGAGCGGATGCAAACGAGTGTCGTCGTCGTCGTCGTCGTCGTCGTCATCATATGAAGCCTGGCCGCGCGCCTCAATCGCGCTACCCAGTGCTTTTGCTACACCTTTTGTGCTGTTACACCGCTACCAAGGCTGGCAATTGGTTCGGTGGCAGTGGGTTCGGTCCTTGTTCGCAACTATCGATTTGAGGAATAGATAAAAATTGACGTTTTGATAGATATTTATTGTTAGTTCACATGACGCCGATACATCATTTAATTATACAAGGATTTAATATTTACAATTTTCTTGTCGGATGTGAGCTCAAATTTTATTTTATTGTAGTATACTCGTAATGCACCCGGGCACACTTTAGCAATGGTTTCGAGGAATTGGCGAGCAATGGAATTTGTCTCGTAAACAACCAGATCAACCTTTTTAGTCTTACTTTTCGCATGTATGTACATATGTATATATGTATGTGTGTGTATATCTCATTAAAGTGCATAGAATACATTCACATAATGTAAATAAAATTGAAGAATAAGCGGTACATGCAAAATCGTTCTAAAAAACTCCGGCCCTTGTACATGGATGAAATAACGGGCATAACTAAGATCGTCGATATTCGTGATATCGATTTTACCAACAAAAAATAAATATCAGCTTACCGATATATGGATTATAAAATATCGGAGCCATATGAGTATTGAATATAGGTTTCAAATCTATGTGAGAAATTTTAATTAAAAGAAATTTGTTATTTATTTACATACATACATATGAACATACCACCTCACAAGCAAACAAAAAAAAGTTCGCCGTACATTGAAATACGTACTTCCTTAGCAAAAGTTTAATAATTTTTTGGAGCCTTAATTTATTGACGTTGAGAACTGAGAGCCAGTGGGTAAGTACTGGAACGAGGTACTTGAGATCAATGAACTGTGAAGCAAAAAAACAACTTTTCGTAGAAATGGTATCAATTTATTGAAAATCAATATTTTGCGATCAGAAAACTCTAGTTCTTTTCAGGAGACTTCCAATAATAATACCAATAGTTTGTTTAACTATGGAACATATGCAAGTAGTAAAAGCCATAAGTCTCTT
The DNA here is from genome assembly GCF_013731165.1 of Rhagoletis pomonella. NCBI lineage: Eukaryota > Metazoa > Arthropoda > Insecta > Diptera > Tephritidae > Rhagoletis > Rhagoletis pomonella. The sequence goes on along the minus strand of NW_023458561.1, from coordinate 68,475,573 downwards.
GAATACCTTTTTTTTTTTACTTTGAATTGCACCAATGTTGCGAAGTCTAAGAACCACTTTACCTTAATACCTTTGCAGAGAATTTCTGGGGATCATTGGGTTCCATGTTTTAAAAGACTATTAGTCATTTCGTTGCCAAAAGATGTCGCGTATCCCAAAATCCATTGTTCATAAATTTGCTTACAACATCACTAAAAAGAAATCGCCTTGGAAATTATTGGAGGCATTGAAGGAGCTCTTGGCAATGCCACTTTTTAAAGCATTTGCAACTTAGCTCTAAGGCATACTGTGCACATTCTGCGCTGGTAACTTTACCATGCTCGGACCGAGACTCATTCGGATTCAAGGAGTAGGAGGTCAATTTGTAATGTGCGGAATTTTCCCCCTACCCTTAAAAAAGTCTTTATTCAGATTTCTTTAAAAGTGAAGAATTTGAGGCAGCCTTAGATAGTAAACATAAATGGCATTCTCCCGCCGAACAGAATAGTTTCAAAGCCTTAACAGTGTGCAGACAATGCAAACCGGTAGTTGGTAAGACGGGGAATCTTTCGCATAGAGATAAGACTATGGAGGGTGCCGGAATGATAGAGCACGGAGCGCTGAAGCTAGAGATTTTGACGTTTGACGTGTCTTTTCGACAACCAACCTGCACTCAAAGCATTGACTAGCTCTCTTAATTAATTATAAGTTATAACATTTTTACCTTCGACTATCGAATGCCACCAACAGAAATTTGCTGAATATTTCGATCAGAAATGACTGCGGCTACTCATGTTGCACTCAATCTCAGAGGGTCTAGCTAGGTATCCCCCTTCATTGAGCAGTTGCGACTACCGATGACTTGTTGGATTGTTTAAGATGAGACATTTGGCAGGGCAGTGGTGAGGAACGAGCAAATCAGCACCTTTCTGCTCTGAATTACTGTCAGATCATCTATGTAAATAAACAGTCCAATGGACCATCTGTCTGAGTGCTGTTTACAGCCGAAGTTGTTAGTGTTTGTTCCGACAAAATTAAACTCTTCGACAGTCGTTGAGAGTGACAATTTCTGCAATTATAGCTTTAATGATAACTAAGATTTCTTTGAGATTAAAGAAGTTTCAGCAGCACAGGCATCCTTCATACATACGCCCTGAGTTGTAATATCTGTAATAACTTTAAGAGCAACTGTCTTACTTTTTAGTGTAAATTGTATTCCAAACACATAACGACGAGATGATAAAACAAAAGAAAACAATGCCTAACAAAATAATGACAATAATTTGCTATAAAATGCAACACTTTTTAAAACATACAAACGTGATCGCACTTCTAACGACTCAACCACTCCATATTCATATCAATTACCCGCAGGTATTTATGACTGTTTCGGGTGATTTTGAAGTAAATGGTGAAACCATTTCACCTAAACAATGCTACGTGATCAGTTTAGTGAATTGCTTATTGCATGAGAAAGCAATCTCTGACTCTTACGCGCTGAGGAGCAATGGAACGGAAGCCACACGTGCGCCACGTACGCAAGCAAGCACGGACTTGTCGTCTTGCGCAGGTCAAATAATAAACTGCTGCAGCAGAGCAAATGTAAAAAGGACACAAATGAGACAAAGCGTTGTGCATATACATACATACAAGCACACAATGAGTCATCTTTTGGCCGTCGAGTACTGTTATAGCCAAGTAAGTTTCAACTGAAATCCCACCGCTGATTTTGTTGTTGTACAGGATTTCCTTTTTTATATTTTTTACGTTTAAGTGACGCACTTTTATTTTTTTTTTTAGTTTTTGTTTGTGTTTTCTGATCTGATTTGTACTCGTACATTGTTTTTATTTTTAAATTTTGCTTATCTAAAACCTTTAACGCCAACGCAGTTGCCGCGCCGCAGCCCCGCCTCTGCTGCACGCACCGTGCCTCAACTGCGGAGTTCTTTGTTGGCTTCGAAACGATTTCCCTACACTTAACTACCGGCTGCACTCACTCACTCATACTCATATTTATCACTTTGTTTGGCGACAACATAATTCTTTCAGTTTGGCCCATTTGCGTGCACGCGCATTCATTTATCCACATCGAAAGCCTGGTCGAAAAGTCAGTCACTCAATGGGTATGATGGCGCGGCATTGCGTGCGCAAACTCAAGACATAACATTTCAAGCACAAACGCACATACGCACTAACTAGTAAAAAAAAATCAAATAAATACTTGCGCAAACTTGCTTGCTTGGTTGGCAAACCATAAGCTGATGAGGTGGGATGTTGCCAGATTGTTCGCAGGTACTCAAAAGCTAAGCTAAAAATACGCTCAGATCTTTAGTCCACCGGAGATGTTCATCGGAGAAAAAATTTTGTAGGATTACTACGTTCCCACAGCTGATATTCCTCTGAGCAACTAAAAAGTTAAGCCCTCATCCAGCTGGTCTTTCGCAGAGGTGACCTTCCTCTTCCCCTGCTAACACCAGCGGCTACCATATGTGGGATGTTTTTGAAACGTCGATAATATCGGTTGAAAATTCGATGTTTGCCATAGCCTCCTCCCTTCTTTGGAGGAACATTGCCAGTTACAAAGAAATTAGTCTTTGATTCGTTTAAAGTAAAATACCTCAATGTTAGTCTGTGAGCTGAGTTTTTATGCCTTAAAAGATAACCATTTCAATAGAACCCCAAAAAACTTGTCCATGTTTTCTTGAACTAGAAACTGAATCTCTGTTGACTTTCATACAAAATTTTAGCGAATTTTAAAGTTTAGCAATGTGGCAACCTGCTTACACTTTACTCGAAAATTTCTTAATTGATGTTCCTACATCTTCCATACTTTTTGATTCTTACGTTTTTTATTAAAACCATTGATTCCTGGTCACTTTGCACAATAAATGCCGACGCGACAATTTTTTTTACATTTACCTTTTTCTCCGCTCGCTTTCTACTTTGCTTACCTGACTTGATCCTTTTATTATTATTATTATTTTTTATTTTTTTTTCATCTGATGCCCAAATTTTTTTTAGCGTTTTTCTTTCAGATTTTTCTCGGTTGCATCGCGGCATTCGCCTGTCATGTTGAGCCGCCGCATTGCTGCCTGTCTGTTTGTCTGTCTGTCTGTGAGTCTGCTGCGAAATACTTCTGATAAGGCTTTAAGTTATGACCTTTTTAAATGTCCGAATGCCTCGATAACATTTGCTTACCACAAATGTAAGAGTTTTTATCATCGATGGGTCCTTTTTATTTTCACTCTTCGACTCGTTTCCATTTTTTTTTTTTTTGAGTTATTCTTTGCGCAGTTGAAAATTGTCATGAATGCAGTGAATCTTGTATTTCCCATGAATCTGATCCTTCAGGGCGGTTGCTCGTGTCGGAAGCAGATATGTATGTATGTATATATCAATGCACAATGTCTACAACATACAACAACAACGATTGGGAGAAGAGAATGGTTGTGTTTTTGTTTGTACACGATTTAAATTGAAATTTACCGTGTAAATTATGTGATGTAGGTACTTATGGGCACTAAACGATGACAATTTGGTAAATAAAATGACAGAATATTAAGTTGGCTGGCTAAAGAGTGTGCGCGTGATAATTTACGTGTACGTACGTATGTATGTACGTACATATGTATGTATGTATGTATGTGCACCCGTCCATTCAAAGAAGTTGTCGACATATGGGTCCAACTTTGAGGTTGCGTCGGGTAGTTGAAATTCCAGACCATAGCATAGGAAAAAAAACAAAAAAAAAACAGAAAATTTAAGGAGAGAAAACGAGAGATGACATCTCCCGAAAAAAATTTAACTCTTAACTCTTGTTGTCATCCATACCTTGGGGATTGCAAATACTTAGAATTTCCTTTAACGAAAAGTGAGCTCATCCCCCTCAACCCCAGAGAACTCAACATTGCATTTAGTTTCTCTTCCGCAAATCCGTAGTCCAAGGCAATGATGATTTTCAAACACCCCGGCTAGAAATACCTATGAAATGTATACATTTTCCCCAAAAGGGAATTGAAGATTGTCCCCGCCACCCTCGCTATAGACTCCAGATCTTGACCCCGCATCAGTTTTGAAGTCATCAGTAAAGATTCTACAATGTGTAAGCTCGGGCTCAGTAAAGGACTTACAATATTGCTTTTTAATCTGGAGGACACCGCAAGGTGGCAGAGTCCACGTCTTGCCAAAGGCCTATTTACCTTGTGTGAACGCTGTTAAGTCATGGAGGTCTTGTGTGTTCATCGTGCGATTTCCATAAAAACAAAAACTCTCTAGGACTACACCTAAATAATTTGCTTCGGAAAAAGACTGAATAGTAATTCATATGAAAGCCGTCCAATCTTCTCCTTCTGGTTAAGAGAACAAAATTGGTTTATAAGCAAGTGAAAACCATTCAGCGAAAATCTTTATAAAATACACCCATTCAACATGGTTCTGACAAAGTGTAGTCTATGCAAATAGATTCAATGTAGACATTTCTCTTGGGGAAGGGAGATGGAGAAAAAGTTTACTTGATCCAAAACACCTATTAACACTACAGGCTGTTTATTTGATTTATTTTTCGAAATTTTTTTGTTTATAAAACTATACAAATATGATATGATAAATATTAAGGTATCGATAACGATAATGTCATCGATAGCGATAACTTTATCGATAAGTATAACTTCATTGATTACTGTAACATGTCGCTATTACGATTTTAATACCAAACAAAAAAAAATTGCAAGAAAACACCTGGAAACTTGGAAAGGGGAAAAAAATTAGCCCTTTGTTTGGCACAAAAGCGTGAACTCTAGTTATGAAAAAAGAAAGATTTGGTGCATAAATATTTACATACGTATGTACATATGTATGTATGTATGTATGTATTTAGTTAGCGAACCGAAACAGCTTCTTTCCGCCCCCCCAACTAGCCAACGCGCAACGCATAGATACGAGTAACCTCAATTCGATACAGCAAAATCGCCAAATTACAAAATTAAAAAACAACGGTAAATACTAATGTCGGAATGTCGCACCTTTTTAGCCGATGGATGATAATCAGTGCACTCGAGCGTCTTTTCGTACTGTCACTGCCGACTGTGTGTACAGACTCTCTAAGTGCATGAGTACATTAAATTTTATATTCATAGAGAATTTTAACGCAAACGAGTTGGGAGCATTGTTAAAAATACAACAATAAAAAAACTTGAATGAACTCTTTATTAAATTATTAAATCTTTCACGCAGCCACTTATCCGAGTGCATAGCGAAGGAAGCACAGATTACTTTTCGTATTGGATTTCAGCTGCTATAAACAAAAAAAAAAAACAAAAATAAAGGTAAAAGAAATAATAAACAGCAAAGTTAAAATTATCCGCTTTTGTCGCTGGTAGCGTTTGACGAGCGTTTGTTTTTTTTTTAGTCTCATTTGTAGCGACAGCAAATAAGGGTCGGCGGTCGTCTCGTCGTTGAGGAAAATTGACGGAAAATTTACTTTCTTTTTATCATCTTTCTTTTGTCAACGTCTGAGCAATGAAAGGCACAAATTTATGAGACAATGTCGCGCTTGTCGCGGTGCAGTGCGTCGACAAAGCCGACAAAGCTGTGTATGTGTGTGCGTGCGTGTATATGTGTGTGAGTGGACGTGTTTGGACGCGTAAAGCCATCCTATGTCACCAGTTTCCTTTCTTTCTCCTCATTTATTTTATACTACTCAGCGCTTCTCCGCCGACCGCGCCGCGCTCATTCAAGATTTATATCAGATTTTTCTTTTCTTTTTTCGTTTTTTGTTTTTTTTTGTTTTTTTTTTTGCTGGCATGACTCACCAATTCGACGGTGTATGGAGGAGACACGCCTTTGAAAACTAATCTCCGTCTTTAAAAAATTACCTCGACGTATCAATAAAGATTGAAATGTCTAAAGAATTGATAAAGCAACAACAGCAAGTCCACAACGAAAATTGGTGTATGGTACAAGTATGTATATATCTATCCGTGGAAGAAATACTCAAAGGAAATGACCATATCACTTTACAAACATTTCTTCTTTCATTCGGCTTTCATGTGAGTTTTTGACGAAAAAATAATGAGGCCAAAAATTGTTACATTCCTACTTTTTTAGAATTTTTGTTTTTCTTCTGACTCAATGATTTGGGCATTAGAATGAAGCAGCAGCAGCATCATCTGTATCTTTTGGGAGTTAGTAATCCTGTCTGTTTGTTTGTCTCCATATTTTCGTATTTATCATTGCATTTGCTTTTTTTGTATTTGTTTTTACTATGAACCATTTAAGGCATTTCTACGTATTTTTTTAAATTTTTTTTTAAGGAATTTTTAAATGAATATGCATATGTACATACATATATGTATATGTACTTACTGTATGCCCTTCTTTATGTATGTTAGGTGAGCACTGTGTGTCCTGCTTATGTATCTCGCGCTCTCAGCTAGACCACCCTTGTTAGAAAATTTTATTAATTGTACGCATTTGTTACTTCACTCGAAGCGTCATGTTTGTTAGTTTTTCATTGGTTGTTTAATAAATAAAAAATGAAAATAAAAATAAATTTTGTACATATATTTTTGGTCATTAGGTCGGTAGGCATCTACATATCGTCACCTGAAATGCAAAGAGACGTACAACATCGTAAATGAAATGAAAAAAGTCGTGACTAATATTTTACTTTTTTTCATAAAATTATGTGGGGAGTTGTAATCCGATGAAATCCATCATATGAATCAAAAGATGAATTTTGATATATTTTTTTGGTTATGACTTTTTGCATTTCAGGTGACTATATATATGGTATATATAGGTAGGCACACTTAGGCCTAAAGTAGAAGATCTGCCTAGTGGTGAAATTTCTCTCCCACTTATTGCACCATTTAAAGTCCCTGACGAGTCAGACATTTTAGATTCGTTTTCGCCTTTTGAATTTTCTCTCGTCGTTAAAAGGGCTGTAGCCCGTACCAGAAAAAAACTTCGCCCTACACCCCTGAGTAAAAGGTATTTTTTGCAAGACAATTTAAAAAAAAATATACAAAATTTTTGCCCAACGCATAGGTTACCTAAATATTTACATTTTTCGTCACACCTTCGGCATTTACAGTCGTAACTTAAAGTATGACATACTGGTTTTCTAATCTCGACGAGGCAATTTGTCCTCAAGTTCTTTGTTCTAGTAATTAGCCAGTTCTTATCACTCAAATGACAGTAAATAAAAGCCCAACAAAAATGACCAAACTTTTGCAGTAGAGCTTTTTAAAAAACTGTATTGCCGAAGCTCGGTCTCACCGAAAGATACATATAAAAAGGCGACACGTAGGTTCGGCAAAAAAAAAAAGGTTTTTCAAAATAGTCTTGCTAAGCTCAATTAGACTCAGCGGTGTATTGCGAACTTTTTTTTTTTAGTTCGATTGTAAGGTGGTACGGTCTAAGATATGTTTATAAAAAATATTTAAAAATATGGGTCTGCTGAATACCGATCTAGTCGAGTTCTATATAAAAGATAAATTTTTTGTGCTAAATATTTGGCTCATAAAGGGTAAAATGGGGGAGAAATATGTGAAACATTCCGTTGATTTTCTTTTTTTTAATAAATTTTTCTTTCTTTACATGCTCGCCTCTTCAGAAATTTCTTTGAGCCACATGAGAATCACCGCTGCTGCCCCACACACGTTCTGTTTAGTCTGCGCATGCGTACGTTCGTAGGCGCACATCCTCCTGCCATTATTCACAATTTTTCTTACCACAAGCAGCTCGTAAATTTTTTCGATCTAACGAAACTCATATTAAGCTGTAATGTAGCAATTTTATTTGATATCAATTTCCAATTGATACATCCAACATTGCGTACAACCTATGGACACATACATACATACATGCATACTTACATTTGTTATGCTATGTGAGTATATGCGCAACATTTGTGTACATACATATTTTTTTTATTTAGCACCATTCTCGAACAAGTTGAGTCCGACTGTCCAACAGCCAGCCTGTTTAGCAGCAATGACGCTCGAGATGGACACAGTTTGATAATCAGCAATCACCTTGACTCGGAATTAAAGGCTGTAGAGCTGTAACATAAGCAACACCATTGCCATCAGCTTATCCTCCGTTGGCTTGGTCATCGCCTTGGCTATCGTCACCGTCACCGTCACCGCCACCACTACCGCCAGCATTACAAGCACCAACAGCTACAACAACAACAACAACAACAACAACAACAACAACAACAACAACAAC
>NW_023458561.1:68463712-68467352 GCF_013731165.1 Rhagoletis pomonella | reverse complement strand
ACAACAACAACAACAACAACAACAACAACAACAACAACAACAACAACAACAACAACAAGAAATAGCATCAATAACAACAATAATAACACATGTAATCTCATCAGCGGCGACCCAACCGACAGACAGACAGACAGTGCAAATCAATTGGAATACTACATATGTTTGTATGTACTTATGCGAATGTTTACAAGTACATATGTACATATATATATACATACATATGTATGCACAAAACTATTATGCCACAAGGCGGGCGGGAAGGCGGGCGATCGGTGGTGTTTGCGGTGACATGAAGTGGCGGATATTGGCGGTACAGAGTATCCTTTTGACACTTCTTAAAAAATCGTAAATTTCGCGCACACCAACCGAACGAACAAACCAGCAAACGAAAGCGCGCGCGATCCACCGAATCCACCCATCCATCGATGCGACCGCGAACAGGAAGGCGACAAGTTTCAGATGCAAAAGGAATGGGCTGAGCATTTCCTTGCGGCGGCGCGCATTGACTTTGCTGCTACCTCCACTGCATATGCCTTGGTTGTTGTTGTTGTTGTTGCAATTGTTAACCTGGGTCTGGTCGCTGGTCGTGTGTTGGCAACACGTGCTGCCGGTGATTTTGGCCGCACTGCCGATCGGCCGATCTGCCATTGGTGTGGCACTTTTGTGGTAAGCGCTTATTTGTTTGCGCTTGTACTATATAAATGTATGTGTGTGTGTGTGTGTGTGTGTGTAGACACAGCTTTTTCGTATATGTAGATGTCTCCATATGGCCACAACTGTGCGCTCGAGCATTTATCTAAACGCTGATCTTTTATTAATGCTCGATAAATAACTACAGCAAATGGGTGGATGTTACTGTAAGCGCTTTTGAGCATTCAGCCACTCGCTTTACCTTGCTGCCTCTTGTTGTTGCTGTTGTTACTGTTGCTGCTGCAGTTGCTCCTTTTTTTTGCATTTACTTCGTTTCCTTCTTTGATTTGCAGGCAGTGGCTTTGCGTGCGGCAAATGCCGAGCGGAAGAAACATGCGGCTGTGGCGGGGCGGCATCTTGGTGGCGGCGCGGGGTGTGTGTGCTGCCGCCTGCTATGGTGTTGGATTAAATGACTGATCAACATGCGCTCATATCGGCCAACTTGCCGGATTATTGAGAAATTGTTGTGTTTGCATTGAAATCAGCATTCAACCGAGCCAGGCCAGGCCAACCCCAAATCCAGTGGAGTGCCATTGGTGTGATGCGGCTTATTGTTGTTTTTGCTGCTATTGCTGATGTCGCTTCTGTTGTGCAGTTGCTGTGTGTGGCAGAAGTCTCATCCGTGACAACATTGAATTTAACTACTCTATTCTGCGTACTTTAGTATATTTAAGGCGCGTTATGGATTAAATACCATAATTATGAAGCGCCCTTTTGCCAAGTGAAGCCACCGCTACTCGTACAGTTGTAAGCGATTGCTGAAGGAACGCCTTTTTCTTGATTCGAGCTTATTCTTTGCGAGTTTTATGACTTCTATATTCTGCTGAAAATTAAAAGGAAAGTGTCTTCTTTTTCACAAAAATGGAAAAGTCTAATGTTCTCAGACGCAATTTAAAGAGGGGTCGGGCGGCTCCTATTAATTGTGAACACACCTAGAGCGAGCTCAGAGCTCTGATTGCCGCATGGCTAGGAAAATAGATCTAATCTCCCTTGCCGGAGTCGCGCAGTTGAGCAGGAAATCAAGCCTACCGGAAGCCTAAATGTGAATTTAGCACTCCTCCTTATATATATTTGTCGTGTCTAAAGCTACTTTTAATAGCACGAAGAGAAGCTGCCTGTACAACGCCATGTCAAAACTTGACGTAAAATTATACCACCGCGTGTAGTGATGTTCAACACAATCTTCAGCTCCGCGCAAACTGAGGCCGTGGGACCTCACCGCGCCATTTGAGACCAAATCAGAATTTAGACAATCTAATTCACTCTCCTGCTACTTTTTTAATCTTATGCTGAATAGCGTAATAAGAGCTGCCAATCTGCAAAAAGGACGATGCTGCTAGCATATGCAGATGATATTGAAATCATCGATTTGAAACTTAGGGGCACAAGCGCAGTAAGCTGGGTCTGTCGGTGAACCAACGAGACAAAGTAGCTCCTAGCAGCGCAAACAGAATCCACGCGTTTCAGGACACACGTCACTGTTGGCAGTTATACTTTTGAAGTAGTGAAGGACTTTACCTGCCTAGGATCCAGCATAAATACACCAATAACGTCACCCTGGAGATCAAGAGAAGAATGACTCGTGGACTTTGGGATCGGTAGGCGAGTGAAAAGCAGAGCCCTCTCTCGATGAACATAACTCACGCATCTACAAGTCTTTCATCACACCCGTTCTTCAATATGTCGCAGAAACGTGGGCGATGTCGAACAAACATGAGAAGACTTTGGGTGCTTTCATAGAAATATTTAACGCAAGATCTACGGCCCTGTTCGTGTAGACGACGGGTGTCAGAGAAGATGAAATGATGAACTTTGTGAGCTTTTTAGCGACAAGGATTAAGTGCAGAAGGAGGTTTGCATTCGTGATGAGTAACTGGTCCAAATTCACACGGGAGAGAGGCAATTGGAGAAGCTTTTCATCTCGGTCGAAACCGTCAAACGGTTGTAGTGCCAAATAAGAGAAGAATAATTTCACCCTGCGGCGCTCTTCTCAATCTAATGCTGCCACTACGGCTTCCCATCTGCAAGCAAGCCCAAGCACTCTCTGGGAAACAAGATGAGATTCGTCTTAAAATTCACTTCGACCCTGAATATACTGGCAAAGGGTATCAGCATTGGCATTCACCCGGTAGTGGCAATCCTTCAATTTTTCTATCAGTTTTTTATGACTACAGACCAGAGAGTGGATCCGAGAATGCCTCCATGTGTCGGTATATACCTTGCGCTGGATGGTGGCTTTGCTTCACTTCGTCACGATATTTTTGTTGAAGAACATGCGGTGGTTAGGTCTCATTACATCAGTTTCGACCCCAAGCTTACTTAGGAATCTGGTGATTGACCCCGGAAGGACATTGTTAACAGCCCGCTCGATGTCAGGAAAGGTACCAATAGTGAAGTCTTTATGTTTGAAGCAAAAAAGTAGCAATATTTTTCCCAGCTTTGGTCTAAGCCGACCTCCAAGCCTTGGAAATATATCCTTGCATCATCTTGGCCAACTACGTAACACCTCCAGCGCCTTTTGCCACTAGGCAGGTCTGGTGCCATTGACTTGACATGGACAGAGCTTCTTCAGAAGGCCACTCAAATGGTCGCCGAAATCTTCTCATGTGGCTGAGTTGCATGCATAGTGGATTTCAAGGGGATGCTAAATAGTGACCCATTTCCTGCCTCGTTCCTCAGATATCTTAAGGGAGTGGGGCTCCTCGAAAGTGTGCGTCTAAATGTGGGAAAATAATAACACCTCTCCGGAGGAACCTCGACTAGTTCATCTGAATGAAAGTGTGAAACCATCTCTGATACATCAGCAAAATTAGAGGACGTTGGACTTTCCTATTGGAAAATAGCACGGCCTAGACTTCTGAAAAGTTACATGGTCAAGATCAATTGCCTGAATAATGTACATAACGGTTTTGGATATACTTAGTCAAGACATACTTATTTACATATCGCA
>NW_023458561.1:68451283-68463612 GCF_013731165.1 Rhagoletis pomonella | reverse complement strand
AATGACTTTTGCTAAAATTTCAAAATCAAAAGTTATCAAAACAAATTCTATGGGACTGAGAAATATTATTTTCTACTTTTTTGTCCATTTATAAAAGCGTTGTATATTAAAAAGTTTTTTTTTATATTATTTATTTTATACTTTTTAGTCCTGTCTGAATAAAAGTTTGCAATAGATATTAAAATAATTCAACGATATTAATAGAAAGGTGCACACACAAGCATTTACATATGTATGTACATACAAACGAGCACCAATTAATTTTATTTAAAGAAATGACGTGTCGTCTATTTCCGCTGTAGCAAACGTAGTACATAGGGCGACATCTAGATGTCATCTACCTCGCCCTATTCACTATGCTTTTTTATAGGAGCTTTTCAAAGCTTTGCTTTATGGTGTCGGACACACAACATTGAAAGTTTCTGGAACACAACATTGCAAGTTGATAAAAGCGTTGTAAAAAGGAATTATAGAAATGGGTTGGTCCAAAGTTATGCGGTAACATACATAAAAAAAATATTGCGACGAATTGATAACCGTCTCCTTTTTGTTAAGTCGGTTAAAAATAATTTAAATAAGCTTTTAATAATTTTTGTTTAAATTTTTCGCTTAAAAATAATCATTCTTATTGAGTTTTACTTTTCCACTTAAAAATAATGAACATATATAAACTTTAAGAGGTCATACAACTAAAATTTCGACCTGAAATTTTTTGGACTTATTCCTTTTATTAGGGTGTCGCTACCTCTGAAAAGGATACGTCGGAAATCACGATGGTATTACTTTAGAGTTTTTTGGATGATCATTATTCTTAAGGGGGAAAAAATCACAAATACGCATTTTCTTTGAGCCAAAAAAAAGAACTAAAATATTATTATTATTTTTAATCTTTCCTTGACCTTGGTGTAAATCTATGTTTTACGCCTTCTTCGCCAAAGTTTTTCTTAAGCGCCTTTTTTTCGTAATATTTGTTTACGCGCCTCTTTTCGCCGTCAAAACACTAGCGCGCTTTTATTCGTGTCTAGTGACTAAATACGTTAGTATAGTGGAAATTGTTTTACGGCGATTACAACTTGTTGATTATTTTTTTGGTTAAAATTTAAAAAAATAATGATTATTTTCCATCCCTGCTATTGATTTTAGATATAATGAAACATTTACCAATGCCAATCATTTCCTGCCGGCTCCTGCAATTTTTTTTAAATTTTATTTTTGTTTATTTATACACTTTCCTATTCATGCCACGCCACGGCTACCTTCCTTTATTCATAGTGGGGATATTCATCGCAAGCTCAGCTGGCGAGTGTTTTCCCTGGTGAATTGTAACATTTGTCTTCTCTACTGTCGCTGCCGCTGCTGCTGCTGCTTCAATTTCGAGCACATTTCGACCACTGGCTGTGCGTGCGTCTGCGTCTGTGGATCTCGTGCCTCGTAGTGTGAATGTGCGGCAGTGGATCCACAGTTCCACATGAGCTACCCGCGCGTGCTTGCGTGTGTTTGTTTGCGCGTGGAGGTTATAGGGCTGTCCACTTTCCATTAGCATAATCACTTGTGTATGCGATCATATGTCAAGGAGAAAGCCGCGAAGTGATTTGTTTTTAATTTTTTTTGGTTGCTCGGACACACAGCATACAAAGCACAATGGCCAGCGGCGGCGGCGGCGGCGGCGGCGGCCAGGCAACCAGCGAAGGCGGCCGAATTGATGGGATGTCGTGGCGCAGTGGAGCTAATCAAAGGCACAGAAGGCTCATTTGGTGATCGAGGAAACACGTGGCGCTTTGGTTGTTTATGTATGAATGTGCATACATACATACATGTTCACTCTGTACTTAAGTGCGCTTGAGTTGCGGTTATTTGGTTAGTGATTTCCCACTACATGAAATATTTTGTCGAAATGTTCGAAAATGTTCTTCAATAATTTAGAATTGCGGAGAATTGTTATTATTTGTTGAATAACCTTTTACGACACCACTACTACACTTATGAAAATAGATGCTTTTTATTGATCGGTCAATTTATCAAAAAAATCCTTCAAGGTCGAAAACCCAATGCAGTAAACCAACTTTTTATTGGCGCTAACCGTCTTATTAAAAAAAAAAAATAGCTTCTGGCAACGGCGCGGAACTTCTATTTTTCACACCCACTACTTTCAGTACCCAGACCAAAGCATCGCTCCATCCTGCAAATTACCATTGAAAGGTGAATAGAATTTAACTTCTTTAGTTTGAAAGGGTCCATGGGATCGTTTCTCAACACATCGTTCCAGAAAGCCCCCTAGCAGAAGTGTGTATGTACCACGAGAAGTGAGTAGACAGCAATACCACAAGTTGTTTGCAGTTCCAATTGCTTAATGATAGCAGATACCAACATTCTTGGAGTTCGAGATCAACAGTCCCAGCAATTTTTCTGAGCTCAATATTCATCTAGTTTCCGACGATGGCTTAGAACTTGAGTATTGCAAATAACTCATCCCCATTATCTTCAATTTATGTAGTACTATAGATCCTGAGTCAGTGTCACTTTTGGAGCCATCAATAATGATTCGACAAGGTATAAGCCCGGAGCTGAAATTCTTCGGACAAAGTCAGCACTAGGGCTATGACTATCCGTATATTCGGTTATCTGGATATTCGTTCGAATATTCGTACAAACGGATATCCGGTTAATATCCCTTCATTTGGATTCGTAAAATTGTTCTCAAAATTAATGTATCTATTGAGTTGCAAAATAAATAATAGAACCCCTCATTAATAACTACACAAACATTTGTTAGTTTTAGATTCGAAAATCCGAATATCCGGTTAATATTCGTTTATTTCTTATCCGGATTCGGATATTGTTATCAGATATACGAATGTCAGGTTTATATGGATATTAAAAAAATTCGGATAGAATTCCCAGCCTTAGTCAGTAGTCATACTAAGGGAACTCAGCATTTTCTTTGCAGCTGTCCAGTTGGCCAGACGGAGGTGGCGCTTTTTCCCCATGAGATGTTTTAACAATAGGCCAGCTACAAAAAGTCTGATAAGTTTTCAGAGTGGCAATGGGGTCACCAAGTTGCACTTACATATCGCTACCCAAAGGTGAAAAGGTGCAAAGTGCATTTTTTTTCAAAATTTAGTTTTTCATGCACAATTGCAGGCAATACGAAACTACATCGATTTTTTGTCTCTCCTGAAGAATTTCAAAAAAATGGACTTGGCAACTTTTCACCCTTAGGTGACGATATGTGATATCACATTCATTAGCCAAGTTTAATTTACTTTAACTTTGAGAGGATCTTGGGTCAACAAAGCTTAGAATAGAAACCTGACGTAATTTCTTCTTTCTCAAAGTGGATTTAGTAGAAGGCTGGAAGATTGTTGGTACAGTCCAGCTGCAGTAATACAGGAGGAGTTTCATTTCTGGCCGCACCTAACCTATCCTGCTTGTTGCCGTGATGAAGCTACCGAAGATTGAATGAACCGTGTCATATTTAGTTTCAAGCTTTTTTCTGCGTTAAATTCCCTATTTGTCCTTCCAATATTTGCTCTGCCTAATGCTTGCCAATGTTCACCGGGAAGGGAAGTCTATCAATGCACTTACATTCGTATGTAATATTTTTATTTTCTATCTATATATGTATGTATGTATGTATGTATGCCTGTAACTATGCAGTTGCAAATACATTTCAATTACTTAAGATTTCAAATTATGTCCTAACATCTATTCGCGACGCAATCGCTTCGGTCACGGCTTCGCCTTACGTCGCAACATCATCAACTATAGATAGCTGCAGCTTCACATCCACATACACATACAGTTGGCAATTCGCAATTCAGCTTTTGCAATTACAACATATTTCCACATATTTCACACCGAGCGTAACAAAAGCGAACCATCAAAACATTCCACACAAACCAATCCCAGAGAGTCAGTCCCCGTTTAAAAAAGCTTAAAGAGAAAAATTGCGTTTGCCGTTTTTAAAGATTATTCAACAACAACAACAACGCAAACAAAGCACAACACACAACCGCAACAACAACAAGAGCAGCAGCACCGTAGAAGTGCGATGAGGAATCGCCTGAAAATAAGCGAAGAATAGTCAATGCATCACTGGTGCGTACATGTGTGTGAACATGCGTGTGTGTGTGTGTGTGTGTGTGTTGTGGGTTGTTGCTGGTGTTGCACACTCTAGCGCGACGTCGCGGCATTGATAAGGATGCTCCACGCCACGCCACGCCACACCACACTGCACCACCACTTCTGGTAACGGCTCGGAACGGCAGCAGCAGCAGCGGCAGCACCGCAGTAGTGCAAAGGCGACAACAGTGGCTGGCAGCCGTTTTTACAGTTGTTGGACATTTGTAAAGAGGAACTGATGGCTCCAACCATGCGGTGCGACTGCTAACCGGCTGCTTTTGGTTTGGTTGTGCGGCCGGTTGTCGGGTGAATCGGGTGGCACGGGTGGCTCGGGTGGCTCGGGTGGCTCGGGTCGCCGCGGAAGCGCATTAGTTGCCATTGCGCGATTATGGTGTGCTGCTCACTTGCTTACGATGACCATGGCAATGCCGATGGTGGATGGTGGTGGTGGATGGTGGTGGTGGTGGTGGTGGTTGGTGCTGGCGAACGGCAGTGGCTAAGTCTATGGCGTTGGTAGCCACTGCTAGCGATCGATCTACATACTCGTACATATGTATGTATGCATGCAGTTATGCGGGTATGTGTGCATGCCACAGCAAAGTCATTTTCCTACTCCGGCCGGCTCCTCCTCCCTCTTATGCGCCCGCCCGCGTAATGCGCCGCGCCTCGGCGACGAAATTAAGTTGTTGGCTATCAAGTGCAGGCGAGCGGCGCATTATGTGCAGATGTACTTACTCCACGACGAGCAGGCAGCTAGCGTTCCACCGTAACCGTAAATGTATATGCGCAGGCGCATGCGCATTCGCATGTTGCTGTGTTTCTGTGCTTGTGCTTGTTTGCTTGCAAATAGGTGTGCATTTGTACGCGCTATTCGTAATGGATTCGCATTTTGCCACCACACAACATTTGTTTTGGACATTTGTTTGTTTGTACTTCTTTTTTCGCAGCTTTGGGTTTTTGCATAAGTATGTTTTGTTTATATATGTATGCATATTAATCCCTCGATTGCACTTTGCTGTTGCCGTTGCTGTTGCTGTTGCAGCTTGTGTTTGATTTTTATTGAGTTGTTTTTTTATTGTTGTTGTGGCGTGGTAAAGTGTTTAATGCATAAATGAAAATTAATGGTTAGTATATGAATTCATGGCTTACAAAGCGAAAACTTGAAATCTTGTCGTCATCGGTTGTTGGCTGTCGGTTGTCGGTTGTCGGTCGTCGGGCGTTGCTCGCCTTTCGTCGGACGTCTAGTTTTTGTAGGCATTGACACAGTACTTTACGGGTAAATGCATTTGACTAAAATTGAGTTGCAATATAAATATCTACAGTGGCGCTCACCTAAATGGAACACTTTTATTTTTTACAATATTCACAATGTTTTACGTGTTAAATTCTTTTCGTATTTTTTTTTTATAAAAATATGGTCGGATCTGCAGCCCAATTAATTTTAGTAGAATAATGTGCAAGTTTGAAAATTCTGAAAAATCTAGTTGATTTTTGAGAATTTTTTTTTTTGTCGAGGTTGTTGCGCAGTTTCTGCTATAAGGCCCGTATGCAGCTCTGAAGAAAAGCAAAAACTCCATATAAAATGACGTACAAGAGATGGCAAAGAAATTTTCTTGTGTCAAATTTGCTTGAGGGTACTACCTGTTCTTAAAAAATTTGAAAAATCTGAAATTCGAAAAATGAACGTAAAAAATTTATCACGCAAAACATTGTGAATATTGGCGAAAATATAAGTGTGCTATTTAGGTGAGCGTCACTGTATGCCAATATTTACATATGTATGTATATATGTACATATTTATGTTCTCGCTCACTTACTTCTCGGCAAATGTTTCAAATGCATAACTACTTATATTATGTGTATATGTACATTAGACCGCACCGGAAAAAAAGTTCTTCAAACATCCATATCATATCTTCTTCATTTAAAGTCGGATATTAAAGTATGATATGTATGTATGTATATCGATGTTTTTGTCTCGAGGAGAATATTTTTTTGTTAGAAAGTGCATTGACCTCAAGTACCCCGTTCTAATACATACTCAGAAGATCTCGGTTCTTGTCAACCTATCAAACCGCCCTAATTTCGGTAAATTATAGCTCACCAAAAAGCTTTTGTTATGGCAAAACTTTGGTAGAACTATGTAGGTATTTAAAAGAAGTAATTTAAGAAAAAAACTGGTTAAGACAAGCTTTTATTAGTGATATAAAAAAAGCAAAATAGACGCCCGCAGCACCTAACCTAAACATTTTTGTGAAGTTATTTCTTCGGATATTACATTGTCATCAGTTTCTGAGCTAAGTTTGAAGTTTCAAGTATTTAGCTCATCGGGAAGTTGTCTAATAATTGATTGCAAAATTTGAGGCGAAACATATGTACATAATTAAAGTTAAAAAAAAAAATAAAAAATGATTGCCGAATGTTCATAGGCGTCACCGGAAAATGTAAGAAGGCTACCTCTATTTATTTTCAAAAATACTTTAGATTCAGGAATGTACGGCGAACTTGTTTTTGTTTGCTTGTAGGGGGTATGGCCTAATGTACATACATATGTGTGTACACAAATACATTTGTCAGTTACTCTTAAGCTTTAGCTCCGTTATACTACATTGGTTGACCATGTGAATGTGGGAATATATCTCATAATTACAAGGAAGTATTTAAGTTGGATATTTGCATTAAAAATGAATGTAAAAATGTGTGTAAATATAAATTTGTGAAAATAGTTAAGAGATGTACTAATAAAAATAAATGTGTGTGTGGGCGGTTTGCGACTATTCTGGTGGCAGATGGCGAATTGTTAATGGTAAAAACCAATTTTCTTCTACTATAAATGCAACTACATATATACGATTTGCTTGCACTAGTAGTAAAGTTTCGATATTATTTAATAGCATTGAATAGTCTATAAGAATACCGTAATTTTTTGCTGTTCATGCATATGTGCATAATTAATAACTTATTTCGTAGTTTTGTTTGTGATCATCCACATAAATTCGGCCACTACGACACTTTCCAAGAAAACGCCTAAAATTAGTTAAAAGGCAATAATGGTGAGGAATGAGGAATCTATGCATGATCTCTTAGAGTTTACGGGGACGATTATACTAAAAATAAAAACGCTGAATGGATCTCTTAAATTTCAACGGTTGTCGCTAACTCAATTAGAGTTACGATTAAATTCGGAGATATTACACATCCATAGGTACCAACGAGGGGGTCCAGCTACCTTAATCTACTAGAGTTTCCACGACAGTTTTTCAGACTTTGAGTATGAGGCTCGATAGTGTAATCGGCATGGCACACCTCACAAACCATCAACAAATTTCAGTTGAGCTCCTTGGGCTATTTTATTGATCGTATCTTTATACAGAGTCATGTACATATGTATGTAAAAATCTGAAATTAAAAGCTTCGACCACTGAATGCTCATCGCATGGAGTATGCTCTGAGGAAGTCTTTGGCTCTAACGCAGATGATCAAGCCGGGTTTGTGTTGGGACAGGAATTCAACTTTACACTTCCCCTTCCAGATGTACTTATATCGGTGGATGTGATAGCATAAGCTTTGTATCTTCGTTGTTGAGCTTTCGCTCGTGGTTCCGTACCTCTAGTTAGAGTAGCCTTTATTGTCCGTTTATTGTAGACCGCCGACATTACGTTTTAGGAGTTTTTATGCTGAAGTTTTATAGTTTGTAACCATAATTGCTTCCACAAGTGGCAGAGCAAGCAAGCAGTTGTTCGCCTAGTCAGTGGCCCGATGGGTAGAGGTATGTAGAGCCTAATCATAGAAACGGATCGTATGTTCCATTGATCCAGCCACCAAAGTAGAAATAGAAGTAGTTTGGATAGGGATCGGCGAGATATATGTATATACATATATATGTGCAAGGTAATACGATTAGGTAAATGATTATCAATAAACAATAAGATCGTGTTTACAATTATCGATTGTCCTTTGGAAAGTAGAAAATGCCTTATCGAAATATTTATCATTCAGTGGGGTATTGGAAAACTAACAAGTGAATCGGTTAACTACCAAGGGGAACTGCATCAAAATGTCATATCGTAAAAATGCTGACTTATTCACTTTGGAAATTAACCCATAAAAGTAATTATTAATCAAAAAATTTAACCGACTAGTTGCTTCATGCCACAGTGACACCTTTCCGATAAAAAAAGGATACTCGAAAATGATTCGCGTGGACTGGAGTTATGCGGTAACATACATAAAAAAAAATATTTCGATAAAAATGTTGTTTGAATACATGAAACAACAACAACAAAATTATCCTATCATGCTATTTATGCTATCTATGCACCATGCTAAACAGTATGCACTGGATCTCGAGAATACCCCTAATGTTTCCCTGATGACAAAAATTTTACTGAAAAACTGAAAGAAAATGCAAACCCTGTTTAACTCTTTAGCCATTGTGGAGGTACCGTATGGTACCGAAGGGGGGCTTATACAAATTTTTATTTTCATACACAAAAGCAAAATGCAAATGAAGCAAATGAGTTCAAGGAATTGAGATAGTTCTGAGTGATTGCAGCGACTCCAGCTAACGACAACAATAAACACCAGAGAAGCCTATTATTAGACAAACAGATAAATTTGTTTAAGATGTGCGCCTTCGAATGTCCATATGATTGTATGCCCTATGTATGTATGAATGTGAGGGCGCACTTGTTTGTTTGTAACATACATACATACATACATACTTATTAAAAAAAATTAGGTAATGAGAAAAAGGTATGCTTTGAAAACGTGTGTTTACGTTCCTGGAAAACAAAACAAACTGAAGGTAAAATAAAGGAATAAAAGAAGTTTTCAATAAATGCATATTTTCGTAAGTGTGTATGTGTGTACAAACCTATTCACAATGTGCATTGCATATACATTAGGGTGGTTCAAAAAAATGCGGAATTTTTATGCTCTCACCCCATAGGATTGTTTTATTTCGAAATAAATATACCCCTTTTTTATGTTGAAATCAAAAAATATTTAGAGGTCGCTCAAAGCGCTCAAATGTTTCTATGTATTAAAAACAAAATTTCGTAGAAATGGTATAAAATTCTTAAAAAACAATATATTGTTCGATCGGAAAAACTCCGCTTCTCTGCAGGAGATACTCTATAATAATAATCAATTGTTTATTTAACCATTTTGTTTTTTTAAGCATTTTTTCAAGAATTTAATACCGTTTCTACGAAAAGTTGCTTTTTCCCATACAAAATATATGGCAAACTTTGAGCGCTTTGAATGACCTAAAAATATTTTTTGATTGCAAAATAAAAAAGTTTGGGTATATTTTTTCCACATAGCAACAACCCTAGGGGGTAAGAGCATTCAAATTCCGACTTTACTTTTTTTTTTGTACCACCCTAATATGTATACATATGTACATACGTATTCAAGTGAATACTCACTGCGCTCCAATTCTCCGAGCGGTGGTTTCGAAAGATGGTTACTTTTGGTTATTTTAGGTTTTCTTTTTTGAAATTGTAATTATTTCTGCATTATTTGCATGCACATACATATGTATGTATGTACAAAGTATGTTATTATTCGAATGCTTATAAGTTGCGTTTGTTGACAATTTGTAGGTGTTTAAATCCTCTTGACGTTGTACTTTTTCGTTCAAGAGCGTAGCAGGGTAGGGACAGGGGCAGCTAAAGCTTACAAGACAAAGCCGAATTATAAAAATCCTACTTCCTTGTAATAATACAACGAAATAATTGCCGTCCATGAAGCAGCGAAATATGCAAAAAATATCAAATATACAAAATGATAATACCTATGCCCTCCGGATTAGAAATATTTTTTGACCAAACAATTTCCAAAAATTACCCTCATTTGGATTTCAGCTCACGTGAATATAAAAGGCAATGAAACTGCCGGTCGCGCCACCAAATACGAAAGTTTTGCTCCCGTGACATCCTTGGGCCATAAAATTCTTCTGGAAATTCCATCATTCTAATAATAACAACCAAAATTGGAATCTAACTTCCAACCGGTATAGACAAATTAACCACCAGCGCTCCTCCATTAATGATTGCCTAATGACTATCCTAGAAAGTCTATTAAGGCTAGATACCAGACTACGATTAGGCCACTCCAAGATACCCCACGGTAACTTAATGGCACTCGTAATTAACCCCTTATGTAACTGCCCACTCTCCAACATAAACAACCTCCGTCTACACTATCTCCGCGATTGTTCGAAATTCAATTACCTCCGGCAACGTCCCTTCCTACGCAATGATCCTCTATCCCACCTTTCCAATCCTACTCCCACTGAAATGATCTCAAAAATTTTTAAAAGATTCTAGACTTCATTATTTAATTTAGTCCCGTTGTAGAAAGTTCCTCCATCACTGAAGCATCTGAAGGCCATAGCTGCTATTTTTGCTACATCCCTAATTAGTCCATCCTATTTCCATTTCCCATACTGTGGTGATGTCAGCATGGTATTTCTCTAAGCAAAAAAGCTTTCCCATATCCGTAAAGCGTAGTCCTTGTTCCGTCTGAAGGTTTGTCAAAGTTTGGCGGCTGTTTTCCGTTTCCCATTGGATTTGTTTTTTCCCTTACGGCTCTCAAGACCAGTGACAGTTT
Organism: Rhagoletis pomonella; assembly: GCF_013731165.1. NCBI lineage: Eukaryota > Metazoa > Arthropoda > Insecta > Diptera > Tephritidae > Rhagoletis > Rhagoletis pomonella. The sequence continues at coordinate 68,452,871 of NW_023458561.1, read as the reverse complement.
TTGTAGATGTTCATTTTTATAGCTAGCTGCTTGGTCCAAGACAACAGTAGCCAGCTTGTAGCCGAATTCAAAGCTCAACAGATGTTGTTAAATCGGGGGAAAAAAAATCTGAGTGGCCTCATCGAAGCCTTCTCTATTTCTGCCGTGAACCAAGACTTCTCACAAATTGGTTACCGCATCAAGTACAGGGGTTGATCACATAGTCCAGAGTGCGTAAAAGGGAACGCCAGAGTCAAAATTGAGTTTAGTAGTGCAACTGCGACTGTGTACTCAGAAGAAAGACAATAAGGAGAGGAAAGACTTTCTGGCCTATCGAAAACCGCGAGTGATTGAGAATAAATAATTGTAGAGTTTGCAGAAAATCACAGGCGTTTTTGTTGTTATATGAACCATAATAGCCAACCGCTCCTAACACCTTCAAAAATTTAATCCTGGCTACGCCCTTGTTTGTATGTACATTGTATGTATGTATTCATGATTTTATGAGACGAAGAAGGCAAACACACCTTTTTCACTCGAAGCTCAAGGAAAAAGAAGAAAACACGTTCTGTTTGTTTGAATATTTGTATGTTTGTTAATAGGCACATATGTACGTATGTATGTATGTATTTTTTAGCTTATAAACTCAAAGGTACGCGTGACCGCGCGTCGAGATAAACATTGACACAAAAGATTTGCTTGCAATCAGTAAATACAAATGCGAGTAAAAGGCGGAAACTTTGTCATTACCATTTTTTTTTTCCAACTGCACACGCAATTTTACAATACTTAGTATGGCGATATATGTATGTGTGTATGTATGTGCGTACATACTTATTCAGCAAAACTATGTAAAAACAAGTAAGAGCAGCGCTGTCTTCGGCTATGCCGAAGGCTTCATACCTTTCATGAACATCTGCAAATTTTACTTTGACAGATTACTGCTTTTGAATACATCTGCATACATCGATAGAGGAGTTACATACTTATATAAAAAATCGCACCTAAACAATCAGAGGTATGGAAGATATACTTTATATGACACCAATCTAAGTGATTTTCACCGCTATGTGATCGGTATGTAAACCGGTAACACAATTTATTGGGTTTAGTTTCCTACATAAAGGAGATATATCGCAAAAACTGGTATCTGAACAATCAGTGCTATAGGAGATAAAGCTTATACAGCATAGATTTTGACGATTTTCTCAGTAGACTTTGTATTATTATTTATAAAATATCTTACGAAATTTATCGGTTTTAGCTGTTCAAATAAAGAAGTTTTACAGTAAAATCCCATATCTGAACAATCAGATGTTTGGGAGATATATGTTGTAGTCATCCGATCCTTGTTATTTTCACTGTAAGTATTCTGTTAATAATGAGTGAAAATGGTGCGAAACTTCATGTTCCTAGCTGCATAAATGGAGGAGTTATGATAAAAGACCTCATATCTGAACAATCAGTTGTATGGGGGCTGCAGGTTATAGTGACCCGATCTTTATTATTTTCGAGGTAAGTCTTCTGTTGATAATGAGTGAAAACAGCGCGAAATTTCATGGTCCTAGCTACATAAATGGATGAATTATAACGAAAAATCTCATATCTG
>NW_023458561.1:68421776-68451273 GCF_013731165.1 Rhagoletis pomonella | reverse complement strand
AATCTCATATCTGAACAATCAGTTGTATGGGAGCTATAGGTTATAGTGACCCGATCTTTGTAATTTTCACTATAAGTATTCTGTTGATAATGGGTGAAAGTGCTGCGAAATTTCTTGTTCTTAACTACATAAATGGAGAAGTTATAATGAAAAATCTCATATCTGAACAATCAGTTGTATGGGAGCTATATGTTATAGTGGTCCGATTCTTCCGGTTCCGACAAATGATTAATACATTATAAAAATACACTCACCTACCAAATTTCATCCGGATATCTCGAAAACTGAGAGACTAGATTGCATACAAACAGACAGACAGACGGACAGACGGACAGACGGACAGACTGACAGACGGACAGACGGACAGACGGACAGACGGACATGGCTAAATCAACTCAGCTCGACGTTCTGATCATATAAGTATACATTTTCATGGGTCTATCTCTTTTTGTTCTGGTACTTACAAACATCGGACCAAAGTTATAATACCATTTCATGCTCATGAAAGGTATAAAAACGCGCATACATTTGAAGTTATAAATGAAAAAAAGGGACTCGCTACCTCGCCATGGCGTGGACGTTGTCAGTCGTTTTATTTACATAAGTACCAAAATTGATAGGATTTGTACAATCGTACCCACATATGTCCATATGTATAGTATACCGACTATGTAAGTACAATCCCACGCGACATAAAATGGGAAAAAAGAGCTTCTTCCAGCAATTGTTTTCCACTATTCTGATGACAAACGTACCGCCTGAATGTGAATGAAAGTGAAAAAATTAGTTCTCATTTTAATGTTGTTCTTGTTAACTCATCAAAACTCAGAAAATATCAGCCCTTAATATTATGAATTAAGAATGTCCGCATCGCACTTTTCGATTTCCCATAAGAATAACAGAGGAAATATTGTTTCATTTTTTTTATTTCTGATTTTTATATTTAACGAATGATGCGTTGTACTGTAAAGGTCTTAGAGTATTTTTGTAGAGAATTGAACGCTCTACATAAAAAGTGGGCTTAAGCTCCGACTCGATTTTCGGTACAAATTCTCCAGCTTGAGCTCACTTCGTTGGTGAAAAAACTGACTCTGATCTTAAACTCACTTTTTATGCATGAGGCCCCTTATTTTACAGGGGGTGCCAAAACCGAAAACATACATAAATACCCACAATGTATATTCCCAATTTATATATACTTAAAGGCAAGACAGAAAGAGCGAACAGTTTGTAACGAGCCGATTTTGCTATTTAAATAATTTTATCCCATAAATGACAGCCTTTTCAGTAATTCTAGCAAGAGCAAAGTAAGGCTTATCGGTCTAAAGCGTCTGTCTTTTTGTTAGGCCTGTTCTCTGGTTAAAGAACGAAAAACAATTTGATTCTCTACCACCTTTGCGGTATACATATGAATACATATACATTAGACTGTGTCAAATAAAACGCATGGTTTTTATTTTTTTTATTTCGGTCCTATATGTCAATTTCGTTGTGGGTAAAAAAAAAAAATGAAAGAAGTTGTTTCCACTATTTTTTTGAATACACAATTATATATTACAAATAAACTAAAACCAACCTAACCGGATAAACCTTTTCACTCTGAATTGAAATATGATTAACTGAAAGATTTACTGCGGTCCCTAACAATGTGCCAACACTTTTGCTTCTCTGTGTGGTATACTTTCTTTTTAATAATTTCAAATAATCTTACCTTAAGAGTTTTTAACAGGGACGTGAACCGCATGAAAAAGTACGAACCATTTTTGCACTTTTGGACTGGTTCGTCAAAGCGGATTTTTTTTTTGGACTTTGAACCGGGTTTTCGGTTCGGTTCACCGGTACGCAAATCAAAAAAAAAAAAACGCGCAAGGCGCATTTGATATCGCCACAAGGTATGCATTACCATATGTAACAAAAAGAAATGAAATGGGTAAATTTATCTATTGAAAATTGGTTTAAACGAACCATTAAACGTTTATGCAAAGTGGTTCGGTTTTCAGTTCGGATCAAACATTTGTTGAAAATTTCGGTTCGGTTAATGGATCGGTTAATTAATAATAGAAAAAAGCGGTTTCCGGTTCAAACCCGATTCACGTCCCTGACTATAGGATTTTGGTTGTTTATTAAGTTAGCTTGGCTGTTGTCTACAGTGAATTCCTAATCACTCTATGTAGCGTTGACTTGATCTCTCAGTGCGATTGCATAATCAAAGGAATACATGAAAATGACACAAAAGTTGCTCTAATATACCTTTATCTACGAAGATACATGCGAAGTAATCACTACACATTTTTCTCCCTTTTCTGGCTTTGAGGGTGTCGGACCAGGAAAGATGATGAACTCTACTTTTGCTGTATGGAGAAGAGTGCTATATTTACAAGATTGTGATAAAACAACTCAAAATTTGAAGTTACTTACTTGAAGCTTTTCAGTTAGTTTACTTTTTTCGACGGGATGGTTTTGTGTTCTTAAAATGTTTGTATTGTTATCGTAGAGTCTCCAGCAGTGGAATACTGACAATCGCTGAAGGGTTATGAGTTAAGCTAGTGACTCAGCTGCTCTGATCCGCGTACATATGTATGTATGTAAGTCTCATTTGAAATAATGATGCTGAAGTCTGGGTGATTATATGAGCTTTGAAGATGCAGATCCGAACAAAGTATAGCGGCTCCAATTCCTTAAAAAATTTCAGTTCCATTGAAAAGGAATAATTTGTACACTTAATTTTTTTAAATTTTTTTTCACAATATATGCAACAATTTTCATTCTTATATTTTTCCGCTAATTTCGTATAAAAATATGGTTAATTCTACAACAAAAAACATAAAAATATATCTCCTAAACTTTACGCAAAACTCGCAATGAAAATTTTCAGCTTTCTCATCAGATTTTTAGAATTTTTTTGAGTATGCAGATTTGTAGCCCAATCAATTTTTTTATAATGAAATGCAAGTTTTAAGTAGCTAGGAATTACCGTTGATTTTTGGCAACTTTTTCACGCAATCTCTTCCATACAAAAAATTTTTTTCGAAAATACTTTATATGGAAAAAATGCAAAACACCTTCAACAAGAAAATTCTCAAAAATCAACGCGATTTTTGACTAACTCCGAACTTGCATTTTGTTTACTAGAATTTAATAGTCTGCAAAAGTGCATACTCAAATAAGTTCTAAAAAATCTGATTAAAAAGTTCAAAATTTTGATGAAAAATTGCGGAATTTTCGCGAGTTTTGCACAAAGTTTATGAATTATATTTTTATGTTTTTTGTTGTTGAATGAACCGTATCTTTATTTTCAAAATTGGCGGAAAAATATTAGATAAAAATTCCGGCAGTGTATATATATGTATGTATGTATAGTATGTATATAAAGCATTTCTAAAGTTTTGTTCTAAATCGCGGTAGCATGTTTCATTTCGAAAGATGCAAGCTACACAGGGCTACCAACTGCCAAGAAACCAATCGAGTCGGCGTTTAAGGAAAATTACAAAATATTATTACAATGCTGAAGCCTGTGCAGATATAATTGTGCTCAAAATATAATATTTTATAACTTTGTTGTGATCGCCATTAACTTGCACTGCATTCTTATGTTCGCACATCGGAGTCCACACAGTGTTACCAGCGATTATATTTTATATGCGAGCGAAGATACTTTTATGGACTACCTAAAGTTGCTTCCTGACAAATTGGCGTCGTTTTGCATACATTTGGCGTGGTCGATTGTTTTTTGTCGTTTCGCTGCCACAATCGCCACCGCCACCACCGCCACTTACGGGTAATTTTTGTTCTTGAAGCCACTACCTCGTCATACCACCATCTTAATCTGACATCAATTTTGATAAGTAAATGATTATTATTGTTATTACAGGCAACATATACTAAAACTGGTTTTATCGCCTGATTCTATAAGACATCCACACCCCCCCCCCCCCCCCCCATCCCCATCCCCATCCACGTGCCGCTACAACATCCCTCATGTGTACATATATTTACAGTCAGCATGTTCGTGTGTGTTTGTGTGTGTGTGTGTGTGAATATGCGCTTAGTTGCGAGAAAGTAAATTAAAAGAAGAAGAAGAAGAGGAACCGGGAAATCCCTTTAAGCCATATTTGAGTTCTGAAGCATATCGGACAACAAGGAACAGTCGCCCAGTGTCCGTCGCATAAAAGCGACAAAGACGCTGGCTGCAATTGTAGAAGCAGCAGCAGCAACAGCAGCACAAGCGATATCGGCTGCACAATCTGCATATGCAAAAGTTAAACGCGACTACCAAAATGAATAAATTATATAAAAATTATGAGTGGAATATTCGTTGTTATCCATCGCATTGTTGTTGCTGCACATTGCATTGCCAAACACGAGCATACCTACATACATACATACATACATACATATCTATCAACCCTGCGGGAAATGTATCGAACTATAACTACTTGAAGTTGATTACAAAGGAACTAAAGGTCACTATTATCTGTATATTTTCTTTGAGGAAAGCGAACTATATTTCTATGGCGATGGCCACGAAATGGTTAAGGGTGGTTGCCTCTGCATTAGATTTGAAGTAACTTGTAACTAAGTACTTTTGGACATAAAATGTCAATAAGTCCAAATACTTTTTTTTTACTTTTTTATTTATGTACTTCATTTTATTACATCTACAATTTGTGTACATACAGCCCATATTCCCATAATATACAATTTCGATCTTCCTTTTATTTGTCCCCAATTCGAAAAAGTATTTGTGAAGTGTGGAAAGAAAGTGTTGATATGTAAATAGAAACTTGTTTAAAGAAAACAATCTCCCGATTATGTCTGCATTACTCTTGCATTACTTTTCAACAAATTTCATGTTAGCTTTTTGTAGCTAACTACAGGTTATACATTTTATATAAATCCCGCAAAAAGCTAACTACAAGTTGGTTATTTTTTATCGATTGATAATTTTTTTCCCCGCAGGGAATGTACATACATATGTATGCATGTGCGAATGTATGTAAGTATTTTGTCTCGAAGGTGATCGTTCCATTGATTGCTGTGCGGCAACAACAACAGCTGCAGCGACAGCAGGAGCAGTGGCCGGCAACAACAGCTCCAGTGACCTGCCAATCTGCCATCTACCGATCGACAAAGTTGATCGGCATGATCGCTTGAATAAGCAGTTGCCAGCCCAGCCCGCCGCGCTTGCCTGCCAGCGAGCGGATGCAAACGAGTGTCGTCGTCGTCGTCGTCGTCGTCGTCGTCGTCGTCATATGAAGCCTGGCCTCAATCGCGCTACCACTGCTTTTGCTACACCTTTTGTGCTGTTACACCGCTACCAACCAAGGCTGGCAATTGGTTCGGTGGCAGTGGGTTCGGTCCTTGTTCGCAACTATCGATTTGAGGAATAGATAAAAATTGACGTTTTGATAGATATTTATTGTTAGTTCACATGACGCCGATACATCATTTAATTATACAAGGATTTAATATTTACAATTTTCTTGTCGGATGTGAGCTCAAATTTTATTTTATTGTAGTACTCGTAATGCACCCGGGCACACTTTAGCACTTTGGTTTCGAGGAATTGGCGAGCAATGGAATTTGTCTCGTAAACAACCAGATCGACCTTTTTAGTCTTACTTTTCGCATGTATGTACATATGTATATATGTATGTGTGTGTATATCTCATTAAAGTGCATAGAATACATTCACATAATGTAAATAAAATTGAAATTCCAATAATAATACCAATAGTTTGTTTAACTATGGAACATATGCAAGTAGTAAAAGCCATAAGCCTCCTGAATACCTTTTTTTTACTTTGAATTACACCAATGTTGCGAAGTCTAAGAACCACTTTATCTTAATAGCTTTGCAGAGAATTTCTGGGGATCATTGGGTTCCATGTTTTAAAAGACTATTAGTCCTTTCGTTGCCAAAAGATGTCGCGTATCCCAAAATCCATCGTTCATAAATTTGCTTACAACAACACTAAAAAGAAATCGCCTTGAAAATTATTGGAGACAATGAAGGAGCTTTTGGCAATGCCACTTTTTAAAGCATTTGCAACTTAGCTCTAAGGCATACTGTGCACATTCTGCGCTGGTAAAGTATATGCTCGGACCGAGACTCATTCGGATTCAAGGAGAAGGAGGTCAATTTGTAACGTGCGGAATTTTCCCCCTACCCTTAAAAAAGTCTTTATTCAGATTTCTTTAAAAGTGAAGAATTTGAGGCAGCCTTAGATAGTAAACATAAATGGCATTCTCCCGCTGAACAGAATAGTTTCAAAGCCTTAACAGTGTGCCGACAATGTAAACCGGTAGTTGGTAAGACGGGGAATCTTTCGCATAGAGAATTACCAGCTATGCATCTGCAGGGTGCCGGAATGATAGAGCACAACCAACCTGCACTCAAAGCATTGACCAGCCCTCTTAGTTAATAATAAGCTATAACTCTTTTACCTTCGACTATCGAAGCCACCAACAGAAATTTGCTGAATATTTCGAACAGAAATGACTGCGGCTACTCATGCTGCACTCAATCTCAGAGGGTCTAGCTATGTATCCCCCTTCATTGAGCAGTTGCGACTACCGATGACTTGTTGGATTGATTAAGTATGGGACATTTGGCAGGGCAGTGGTGAGGAACGAGCAAATCAGTACCTTTCTGCCCTGAATTACTGTCAGATCATGTATCTAAATAAACAGTCCAATGGACCATCTGTCTGAGTGCTGTTTTCAGCAGCCGAAGTTGTTAGTGTTTGTTCCGACAAAATTAAACGCTTCGACAGTCGTTGAGAGTGACAATTTCTGCAATTATAGCTTTAATGATAATTAAGATTTCTTGGAGATTCAAGAAGTTTCAGCAGCAGAGGCATCCTTCATACATACGCCCTGAGTTGTAATATCTGTAATAACTTTAAGAGCAACTGTCTTACTTTTTAGTGTAAATTGTATCCCAAACACATAACGACGAGTTGATAAATTAAGAGAACAATGTCTATTAAAATAATGACAATAATTTGCTATAAAATGCAACACTTTTTAAAACATACAAACGTGATCGCAATTCTAACGACTCAAGCACTCCATATTCATATCAATTACCCGCAGGTATTTATGACTGTTTCGGGTGATTTTGAAGTAAATGGTGAAACCATTTCACCTAAACAATGCTACGTGATCAGTTTAGTGAATGGCTTATTGCATGAGAAAGCAATCTCTGACTCTTACGCGCTGAGGAGCAATGGAACGGAAGCCACACGTGCGTCACGTACGCAAGCACGGACTTGTCGTCTTGCGCAGGTCAAATAATAAACTGCTGCAGCAGAGCAAATGTAAAAAGGACACAAATGAAACAAAGCGTTGTGCATACAAGCACACAATGAGTCATCTTTTGGACGTCGAGCCAACTGTTATAGCCAAGTAAATTTCAACTGAAATCCCACCGCTGATTTTGTTGTTGTACAGGATTTCCTTTTTTATATTTTTTACGTTTAAGTGACGCACTTTTATTTTTTTTTTTTAGTTTTTGTTTTTGTTTTCTGATCTGATTTGTACTCGTACATTGTTTTTATTTTTAAATTTTGCTTATCTAAAACCTTTAACGCCAACGCAGTTGCCGCGCCGCAGCCCCGCCTCTGCTGCACGCACCGTGCCTCAACTGCGGAGTTCTTTGTTCTGGCTTCGAAACGATTTCCCTACACTTAACTACCGGCTGCACTCACTCACTCATACTCATATTTATCACTTTGTTTGGCGACAACATAATTCTTTCAGTTTGGCCCATTTGCGTGCACGCGCATTCATTTATCCACATCGAAAGCCTGGTCGAAAAGTCAGTCACTCAATGGGTATGATGGCGCGGCATTGCGTGCGCAAACTCAAGACATAACATTTCAAGCACAAACGCACATACGCACTAACTAGTAAAAAAAAAATCAAATAAATACTTGCGCAAACTTGCTTGCTTGGTTGGCAAACCATAAGCTGATGAGGTGGGATGTTGCCAGATTGTTCGCAGGTACTCAAAAGCTAAGCTAAAAATACGCTCAGATCTTTAGTCCACCGGAGATGTTCATCGGAGAAAAAATTTTGTAGGATTACTACGTTTCCACAGCTGATATTCCTCTGAGGCAACTAAAAAGCCAAGCCCTCATCCGGCTGGTCTTTCGCAGAGGTGGCCTTCCTCTTCCCCTGCTAACACCAGCGGCTACCATATGTGGGATGTTTTTGAAACGTCGATAATATCGGTTGAAAATTCGATGTTTGCCATCGCCTCCTCCCTTCTTTGGAGGAACATTGCCAGATACGAAGAAATTAGTCTTTGAATCGTTTAAAGTAAAATGCCTCACTGTTAGTCTGTGAGCTAAGTTTTGATGCCTTAAAATCAAAATAATCATTTCAATAGAACCCCAAAAAACTTGTCCATGTTTTCTTGAACTACAAACTTGAATCTCTGTTGACTTTCATACAAAATTTTAGCGAATTTTAAAGTTTAGCAATGTGGCAACCTACCTACACTTTACTCGAAAATTTCTTAATTGATGTTCCTACATCTTCCATACTTTTTGATTCTTACGTTTTTTTTTTATTAAAACCATTGATTCCTGGTCACTTTGCACAATAAATGCCGACGCGACAATTTTTTTTACATTTACGTTTTTCTCCGCTCGCTTTCTACTTTGCTTACCTGACTTGATCCTTTTATTATTATTATTTATTTATTTTTTTCATCTGATGCCCAAATTTTTTTTAGCGTTTTTCTTTCAGATTTTTCTCGGTTGCATCGCGGCATTCGCCTGTCATGTTGAGCCGCCGCATTGCTGCCTGTCTGTTTGTCTGTCTGTCTGTCTGTGAGTCTGCTGCGAAATGCTTCTGATAAGGCTTTAAGTTATGACCTTTTTAAATGTCCGAATGCCTCGATAACATTTGCTTACCACAAATGCAAGAGTTTTTATCATCGATGGGTCCTTTTTATTTTCACTCTTCGACTCGTTTCATTATTTTTTTTTTGGAGTTATTCTTTGCGCAGTTGAAAATTGTCATGAATGCAGTGAATCTTGTATTTCCCATGAATCTGATCCTTCAGGGCGGTTGCTCGTGTCGGAAGCAGATATCTATGTATGTTTGTATGTATGTAGCTACATATATCAATGCACAATGCCTACAACATACAACAACAACGATTGGGAGAAGAGAATGGTTGTGTTTTTGTTTGTACACGATTTAAATTGAAATTTACCGTGTAAATTATGTGATGTAGGTACTTATGGGCACTAAACGATGACAATTTGGTAAATAAAATGACAGAATATTTGGAGTTGGCTGGCTAAAGAGAGTGCGCGTGATAATTTACGTGTACGTATGTATGTACATATGTATGTATGTATGTGCATCCGTCCATTCAAAGAAGTGGTCGACATATGGGTCCAACTTTGAGGTTGCGTCGGGTAGTTGAAATTCCAGACCACAGGATAGGAAATAAAAAAAAAAAAACAGAAAATTTAAGGAGAGAAAACGATAGATGACACTGAAGGCGGCATAACGTCGAAACGCATTTATCTCCCAACGAAATTTGTCAGGGGATGACGGAAATGTGTTCGAAAATATATCATCGTCTCACCCTTTCAGAGGAATCATAGTCCTCTCGGAAGTATCATTCAGAATCATTCATCAGAACAAATTTTTCGGTGGAACGAAGAACATTGGCTGTAGCGTCTACGGTTCATGGGTGCCAAATCGCAAGTGGCCTACAAACATGCGTCATCTGCCAGCTGCTTGCAGATCATAAAGTTGTATGGCTATCGCTTTTTCGCAGAATCTTTGACTTTTACATTTTCTTTCCTTTTCCTCTGCCATTAGAATTTCTCCAAACGAAAAGTGAGCTCATCCCCCAAAGCCCCTGAGAACTCAACATTGCATTTAGTTTCTCTTCCGCAAATCCAATGGTGGGCCACAACGTAGTCCAAGGCAATGATGATTTACAAACACCCCGGCTAGAAATACCTATGAAATGTATACATTTTCCCCAAAAGGGAATTGAATTGATTGATTGATTGTCCCCGCCAGCTTCGATATAGACTCCAGAGCTTGACCCTGCGTCAGTTTTGAAGTCATCAGTAAAGATTCTACAATGTGTAAGCTCGGGCTCAGTAAAGGACTTCTAATATTGGTTTTTAATCTAGAGGACAGCGCAAGGTGGCAGAATCCATGTCTTGCCAAAGGCCTATTTACCTTGTGTGGACGCTGTTAAGTCATGGAGGTCTTGTGTTCATCGTGCGATTTCCATAAAAACAAACTCTCTAGGACTACAACTAAATAATTTGCTTCGGAAAAAGACTGAATAGTAATTCATATGAAAGCCGTCCAATCTTCTCCTTCTGGTTAAGAGAACAAAATTGGTTTATAAGCAAGTGAAAACCATTCAGCGAAAATCTTTATAAAATACACCCATTCAACATGGTTCTGACGAAGTGTAGTCTATGCAAATAGATTCAATGTAGACATTTCTCTTGGGGAAGGGAGATGGAGAAAAAGTTTACTTGATCCAAAACAACTATTAACACTACAGGCTGTTTATTTGATTTATTTTTCGAAAATATTTTTTATAGAACTATACAAATATGATACTGATAAATATTAAGGTATCGATAACGATAATGTCATCGATAGCGATAGGCTCACTAAAGTAGCGAACGAAAGGTGGCAGGACGAAATCACTTGCAAAACTGCCAAACAACTATGGCCGGTGCTCAGCGCCAAACGCACTGGCCTACTACTGAGTCTAAATAAGTCCAATATTAGATTATTAGTATCCGTCATAACAGGACACTGCCTAATTGGCAAGCACGCCTATCGACTTGGCCTACGTTCACATGACTTCTGTAGAAGTTGTCAAGATGAAGAAGAGGAGGAAACGATTCTGCACCTGTTGTGCCAATGCCCTGCTCTATCTAGACGAAGACTCTCCACTCTCGGTAGGCAATTCTTCGACAACTTGGAGGACCTTAGATGCGTCGAAATCAGGGATCTTCTAAAATTCGTTCAAAGTTCAAAATGGTTTTAGGAGGGATTGGGAGTTGCTGACCCAACATGTGGCATCACAATGGGCCCTGAGCCTAAGTGTGTCTTATAGACGACCGCGACAACCTACCTATCTACCTAGCGATAACTTTATCGATAAGTACAACTTCACTGATTACTGTAATATGTCGCTATTGCGATTTTAATACAAAAAAAATGCAGGAAAACACCTGGAAACTTGCATTAAATAGATTTCACTCTTTGGTGCGAAAATGCGAAAGCGAAAAAATGAGCCTTTGGTTGGCACAAAAGCGTGAACTCTAGTTATGAAAAAAGAAAGATTTGGTGCATAAATATTTACATACGTATGTACATATGTATGTATGTATGTATGTATTTAGTTAGCGAACCGAAACAGCTTCTTTCAGCCCCCAACTAACAACGGTAAATACTAATTGAATGTCGCACCTTTTTAGCCGATGATGATAATCAGTGCACTCGAGCGTCTTTTCGTACTGTCACTGCCGACTGTGTGTACATACAGACTCTCTAAGTGCATGAGTACATTAAATTTTATATTCATAAGTATTTTAACGCAAACGAGTTGGGAGCATTGTTAAAAATACAACAATAAAAAAACTTGAATGAACTCTTTTATTAAATTATTAAATCTTTCACGCAGCCACTTATCCGAGTGCATAGGGAAGCACACAGACTACTTTTCGTATTGGATTTCAGCTGCTCTAAACAAAAAAAAAAAAAACAAAAATAAAGGTAAAAGAAATAATAAACAGAAAAGTTAAAATTATCCGCTTTTGTCGCTGGTAGCGTTTGACGAGCGTTTTTTTTTTTTTAGCCTCATTTGTAGCGACAGCAAATAAGGGTCGGCGGTCGTCTCGTCGTTGAGGAAAATTGACGGAAAATTTACTTTCTTTTTATCATCTTTCTTTTGTCAACGTCTGAGCAATGAATGGCACAAATTTATGAGACAATCTCGCGCTTGTCGCGGTGCAGTGCGTCGACAAAGCCGACAAAGCTATGTGTGTGTGTGCGTGCGTGTATATGTGTGTGAGTGGACGTGTTTGGACGCGTAAAGCCATCCTATGTCACCAGTTTCCTTTCTTTCTCCTCATTTATTTTATACTACTCAGCGCTTCTCCGCCGACCGCGCCGCGCTCATTCAAGATTTATATCAGATTTTTCTTTCCTTTTTTCGTTTTTTTGTTTTTTTGTTTTTTTTTGCTGGCATGACTCACCAATTCGACGGTGTATGGAGGAGACACGCCTTTGAAAACTAATCTCCGTCTTTAAAAAATTACCTCGACGTATCAATAAAGATTGAAATGTCTAAAGCGTTGATAAAGCAACAACAGCAAGTCCACAACGAAAATTGGTGTATGGTACAAGTATGTAGATATCTATCCGTGGAAGAAATACTCAAAGGAAATGACCATATCACTTTACAAACATTTCTGCTTTCATTCGGCTTTCATGTGAGTTTTTGACGAAAAATAATGAGGCCAAAAATTGTTACATTCCTACTTTTTTAGAATTTTTTGTTTTTCTTCTGACTCAATGATTTGGGAATTAGAATGAAGCAGCAGCATCATCATCTGTATCTTTTGGGAGTTAGTAATCCTGTCTTTTTGTTTGTCTCCATATTTTCGTATTTATCATTGCATTTGCTTTTTTTTTTTGTATTATTTTTACTATGAACCATTTAAGGCATTTCTACGTATTTTTTTTTAAGGAATTTTTAAATGAATATGCATATGTACATACATATATGTATATGTACTTACTGTATGCCCTTCTGTATGTATGTTAAGTGAGCACTGTGTGTCCTGCTTATGTATCTCGCGCTCTCAGCTAGACCACCCTTGTTAGAAAATTTTATTAATTGTACGCATTTGTTACTTCACTCGAAGCGTCATGTTTGTTAGTTTTTCATTGGTTGTTTAATAAATACAAAATAAAAAAAAATAAAAATTTTTATATTTTTGGTCATTAGGTCGGTAGGTATCTACATATCGTCACCTGAAATGCAAGAAGACATAACAACATCGTAAATGAAATGGATAAAGTCGTGACTAATATTTTATTTTTTTTTTCATAAAATGTTGTGGAGAGTTGTAATCCGATGAAATCCATCATATAACTCAAAAAGTGAATTTTAAATTTTTTGTTTGGTTATGACTTTTTGCATTTCAGGTGACTATATATATGTATGTATGTAAATGGGCACACTTAGGCCTAAAGTGGAAGATCCGCCTAGTGGTGAAATTTCTCTCCCACTTATTGCACCATTTAAAGTCCCTGACGAATCTCGTCAGACATTTTAGAATCGTTTTCGCCTTTTGAATTTTCTCTCATCGTTAAAAAGGGCCGTAGCCCGTACCAGAAAAAACTTCGCCCTACACCCCTGAGTAAAAATTATTTTTTGCAAGACAATTTCAAAAAAAAAATATTTGCCCAACGCAGAGGTTACCTAAATATTTACATTTTTCGTCACACCTTCGGCATTTACAGTCGTAACTTAAAGTATGACATACTGGTTTTCTAATCTCGACGAGGCAATTCGTCCTCAAGTTCTTTGTTCTAGTAATTAGCCAGTTCTTATCACCCAAATGACAGTAAATAAAAGCCCGACAAAAGTCACTAAACTTTTGCAGTAGAGCTTTTTAAAAAACTGTATTGCCGAAGCTCGGCGTCACCGAAAGATACGTATAAAAAGGCGGCATGTAGGTTCAGCCAAAAAAAAAAGAAGGTTTTTCAAAATAGTCTTGCTAAGCTCAATTAGACTCAGTGGTGTATTGCGAACGTTTTTTTTTTAGTTCGCTTGTAAGGTGGTACGGTCTAAGATATGTTTAAAAAAAATATTTAAAAATATGGGTCCGCTGAATACCGATCTAGCCGAGTTCTATATAAAAGATACATTTTTTGTGCTAAATATTTGGCTCATAATTAAAATACATACGAGCTACACAAGATACTCAATAAAGGGTAAAATGGGGGAGAAATATGTGAAACATTCCGTTGATTTTTTTTTTTTTTAATAAATTTTTCTTTCTTTACATGCTCGCCTCTTCAGAAATTCCTTTGAGCCACATGAGAATCACCGCTGCTGCCACACACATTCTGTTTAGTCTGCGCATGCGTACGTTCGTAGGCGCACATCCTCCTGCCATTATTCACAATTTTTCTTACCACAAGCAGCTCGTAAATTTTTTCGATCTAACGAAACTCATATTAAGCTGTAATGTAGCAATTTTATTTGATATCAATTTCCAATTGATACATCCAACATTGCGTACAACCTATGGACACATACATACATACACACATGCATACTTACATTTGTTATGCTATGTGAGTATATGCGCAACATTTATGTACATACATATACATACATATATTTTTTTTTATTTAGCACCATTCTCGAACAAGTTGAGTCCGACTGTCCAACAACCAGCCTGTTTAGCAGCAATGACGCTCGAGATGGACACAGTTTGATAATCAGCAATCACCTTGACTCGGAATTAAAGGCTGTAGAGCTGTAACATAAGCAACACCATTGCCATCAGCTTATCCTCCGTTGGCTTGGTCATCGCCTTGGCTATCGTCATCGTCACCGCCACCACTACCGCCAGCATTACAAGCACCAACAGCTACAACAACAACAACAACAAGAAATAGCATCAATAACAACAATAATAACACATGTAATCTCATCAGCGGCGACCCAACCGACAGACAGACAGACAGTGCAAATCAATTGGAATACTACATATGTTTGTATGTACTTATGCGAATGTTTACAAGTACATATGTACATATATACATACATACATATGTTTGCACAAAAGTATTATGCCACAAGGCGGGCGGGAAGGCGGGCGATCGGAGGTGTTTGCGGTGACATGAAGTGGCGGATATTGGCGGTACAGAGTATCCTTTTGACACTTCTTAAAAAATCGTAAATTTCGCGCACACCAACCGAACGAACAAACCAGCAAACGAAAGCGCGCGCGCGATCCACCGAATCCACCGATCCATCGACGCGACCGCGAACAGGAACGGGCGACAAGTTTCAGATGCTAAAGGAATGGGCTGAGCATTTCCTTGCGGCGGCGCGCATTGACTTTGCTGCTACCTCCACTGCATGTGCCTTGGTTGTTGTTGTTGTTGTTGCAATTGTTAACCTGGGTCTGGTCGCTGGTCGTGTGTTGGCAACACGTGCTGCCGGTGATTTTGGCCGCACTGCCGATCGGCCGATCTGCCATTGGTGTGGCACTTTTGTGGTAAGCGCTTATTTGTTTGCGCTTGTACTATATAAATGTGTGTGTGTGTGTGTAGACATAGCTTTTCGTATATGTAGATGTCTCCATATGGGCACAACTGTGCGCTCGAGCATATTTATCTAAACGCTGATCTTTTATTAATGCTCGATAAATAACTACAGCAAATGGGTGGATGTTACTGTAAGCGCTTTTGAGCATTCAACCACTCGCAGTTTGCCTCTTGTTGTTGCTGTTGCTGCTGCAGTTGCTCCTTTTTTGCATTTACTTCGTTTCCTTCTTTGATTTGCAGGCAGTGGCTTTGCGTGCGGCAAATGCCGAGCGGAAGAAACATGCGGCTGTGGCGGCGGCGGCATCTTGGTGGCGGCGCGGGGTGTGTGTGGTGCCGCCTGCTATGGTGTTGGATTAAATGACTGATCAACATGCGCTCATATCGGCCAACTTGCCGGATTATTGAGAAATTGTTGTGTTTGCATTGAAATCAGCATTCAACCGAGCCAGGCCAGGCCAACCCCAAATCCAGTGGAGTGCCATTGGTGTGATATGCGGCTTATTGTTGTTTTTGCTGCTATTGCTGATGTCGCTTCTGTTGTGCAGTTGCTGTGTGTGGCAGAAGTCTCACCCGTGACAACATTGAATTTAACTACTCTATTCTGCGTACTTTAGTATATTTAAGGCGCGTTATGGATTAAATACCATAATTATGAAGGCGCCCTTTTGCCAAGTGAAGCCACCGCTACTCGTACAGTCGTACGCTGTTCGCTTTTATTTTGCACAAAACGCAGCTACATACTTGTAAGCGATTGCTGAAGGGAACGCCTTTTTTTTAGATTCGAGCTGATTCTTTGCGAGTTTTATGACTTCTATATTCTGCTGAAAATTAAAAGGAAAGTGTCTTCTTTTTCACAAAAATGGAAAAGTCTAATCCTTGTTATAGATAATGCCATCCAACTCTGTAAGTCCGGCAAGGAAGACTCAGACGCAATTTAAAGAGGGGTCGGGCGGCTCCTATTAATTGTGAACACACCTAGAGCGAGCTCAGAGCTCTGATTGCCGCATGGCTAGGAAAATAGATCTAATCTCCCTTGCCGGAGTCGCGCAGTTGAGCAGGAAATCAAGCCAACCTAAATGCTAGGTTCTTCTGCCTGTGAGACACTACCGGAAGCCTAAATGTGAATTTAGAGCTCTTCCTTCGTCTTCTCCATCAACTTCCAACCCATTCGTAAAAAAATTCACCGAAGCTTCCCTACAACTACATATAATGATCCGTGTTTTCAAGAATAAAGTCGAAGCCTCCAAGAATATTCGAGTTTCCAAATCTTGGGTCGGTTAAGTAAGAGTGGAAGTGGCCTACGTGCACCTGGTATTCCAGTTTATTGTACAAGCTCCAGCTTTCTTATTAGGGTAGACTTCTCTAGTGCATTCCACCAGACGAAAACTCCGTAATTATAGTTTTTCAAGGTAAGAAATAACCCTTGTAATTGCACTCTGCACCCAGCACTAGACCCTAGATAAGCAAATCGACACACACTATACATATAAATATTTGCCAATTTTAAAGCTGTGTTTGAAAGCACTAAGAGAAACTGCCTGTACGACATTATGCATAAACTTGGGATCCACGTAAAATTTACCACCGCGTATAGTGATGTTCAACACAACCTTCAGCTCCATGCAAACTGGGCAGGACCTCTCCGCGCCATTTGAGACCAAATCAGGTTTTAGACAATCTAATTCGCTCTCCTGCTACTTTTTTAATCTTATGCGGGAAAGCGTAATAAGAGCTATCAATTTGAGTCGCAGTTGCACCATATATAGCAAAAGAACGATGCTGCTAGCGTATGCAGATGATATTGAAATCATCGATCTAAAACTTAGGGACGTAAGCGCAGTAAGCTTGGTCTGTTGGTGAACCAACGAGACAAAGTACCAAAGTTTCAGGACACACGTCACTGTTGGCAGTTATACTTTTGAAGTAGTGAAGGACTTTGTCTGCCTAGGATGCAGCATAAACACACCAATAACGTCACTTTGGAGATCAAGAGAAGAATGACTTGTGGACTTTGGGATCGGTAGGCGATTGAAAAGCGGAACCCCCTCACGATGAACAAAACTCACGCCTTTACAAGTCTTTCATCACATTCGTTCTTCAATATGGCGCAGAAATGTGGGCGATGTCGAACAAAGATGAGAAGACTTTGGGTGCTTTTTATACTTGCATGCATAGCGGGCCTCAAGGGGATGCTAAATAGTGACCCATTTCCTGTCTTGTTCCTCAGATATCTTAAGGGAGTGGGGCTCCTCGCCTATGTGCAACTAAATGTGGGGAAATCATAACACCTCCCTGGAGGTTCATCTCTCTGCTCTTGAAAAATATGGAGGGGTTTGGGTTCGCAAGTCGCCTCTGCAAGCATTAATGAAAACCTCGACTAGTTCATCTACCAAGTTCTCATAAAGAGTCAAGAGTTGAACACAGATTTCTGCAAGTTAGATCCCAGTTAGCGCACCCACGATCTTTACTGAGTGAAACCATCTCTGATACATCAGCAAAATTAGAGGACGTTGGACGTTCCTATTGGAAAATAGCACGGCCTAGGCTTCTGAAAAGTTACATCGTCAAGATCAATTGCCTGAATAATGTACATAACGGTTTTGGATATACTTAGTCAAGACATACTTATTTACATATCGCAGCCTAACTCAAAAACAGACACAACTCAAAAATTTTCAAAATTGATTTTTTCGCTTGCGCAGCATCATTTTTGCGATGTTTTGAGTTGTGACTGTTTTTGATTTAGGGTGCGATATGTGCACATACATATAGATACACATGTACATATGTTTGGCAAGTATAGATATTTGGAGATAACTGATCTTTATTGCTAATGCATTAGTAAATACATATATCTCCGTATACGGAACTATGTGTGTGCATTTATGACTTTATGACCACCATGAGCAGAATACGATTTTCCTTCTTTGTTGTTGCACTTTTGAATTACACTGTTGTGCAGCACAAACCGCACAGCTGGATGTCAATTAATCTTCCATTACATACTCGCACGGATTTACAAATTTGCTTTTGGTCGATTTCAACTTTATGAATCGACTTGTGTGCTTCATGTGGCGCTACTCAAACACACATTTATTCATATGTCTGTAAGTAGCAAGCACATATTTAGTAAAGAACTTGTTTGATTAATCATTCGAAGAGAACAACACAACCGAGTAGCGTTATGATGAAAAATTTTTCAAGTGGTAGGCAAAAGAAAGAAATTTAATTTTTTGAAAAGAAATGTGTTTATTAAATTAAAAGAAAGATGTTTACTTGAAATAAAGGGCAGCAGGTGTTTAATATAGTATATCTCTTTACTTTCAGTTGAAAACATTAAGGCTGAACTAGTCAATCGTTGCATTTAACAATGCCAACTAACAGTTGTTGAATTTTTTCGCCTAAGTATGTTTGTACCTATGTAAATTTTGCCAAAATCGCGCTACGCCTAATCATGCCATTGATTTGATGGATCGGGCCTTTTTCCTTACATGTACATGGACATACATACATATGTACCTTTCCAAAATATGAGTAGAGTTTGTGGTATGGATGTTTTCTTTTTTGGCTTTTGCTCGTCGTTTCGTTGAACAGCTCTCTGTGAGAGCAGGGATGTCCAGCCCAAAGATCATTTCAAGGTCACCGCTCCATTTAAATCAATTTCACAAAACTGTAGTTCGCCGCAATCCACTATCCACTAAAGTTCGTCGCTGGGCCGCGAGCTTTTCAAATGACAAATTGAATGGTAAATCGCCTAATTTTATATATGTAGACAGACGCAGGGCAAAAAGCTCTCTACGGGTACCACTGGATTAGCACCGCCCTCTTTGATTCACTGATCCAAAATCTGTATTATTAGGTGGGATCTAATACACGAGATTTGGGTTCGGAAAGGCACGTCTTTCATTATCCTCGTTGAACTTTGTTTGCAACAAGTATGTTTCTGCTTTGATGAAAATGAAATTGTGGAACGAGTTTTGTGCAGTTCTTCTACTTTTCTAATGATTAGTTGGCGCTCTTTTTAACACAGATTAGTTAACAATAGAATATCTGATCGTGACTACATTTTGTTCAAATCCATTGACAGATGGAACCTCAGTAGCCAAATATGTATTGACTACCCTTAGAATAGAGTTTTGGGCTAAATGTTCAGAAACGTCCAGAGTCATTGAAATTAAACGCCGTGAATGGAATTAGAAAAGCCTAAGCCTGCGAAAGCAACCTAACGTGATCTAAAGATAGAAACCAGAGGCCTAAGCACAACGAAGTGAGGCTTCTACATACATATAAAAAAAAGAGTTTAGCTTCGCTGTGAACCTATCCTAATCTACCCAAAAGAAGTATAATGAAAAAGAAACTGAAGCCACGTGATACTGATACCGTAAGACGTTTTCATTTTCTGGCTTACTTTGGAAATATGACGCTTAATATCGTTGCTTTTGAAATAAAAAAGAAATATGATTAGGTAAAAAGATATCGAATTATATAAACAGTAGCCCAATTTGTCGCTATACGCTACGGCATAAATCATTTTAATGTAAGTAGCGCTTAATCGCACCCATATGCTTACTTATGTATATACATATGCACATTAGGGCGGTCCTTAAATGTAGGAAGCAAATTTTTGCATCAGATTTCCTAAGCCTTAACCCTAACATCGATGCTGATAGTCGAATATATCACATATAAATTTTGGTCCCAATTGGAGACGATTAAGACCTATCCCACTGCCACTGGGGTCATAGTTCAGACGACACTATGAAGACGTCTTAACCGAACAAAAATTTATAAGTGATACCCTCGACTTTAGTGGAACCGATTTTGGGTATTAAATGAAAAAAAAAATATGCTTAATATTAGATAAAAAAAAAATTAATTTTAATTTTTTGAGTCTCTATAGAGGAATCTGTATTTTGCCGCCTGTGTGACACGCCTTAACCGTTTCCAATCAAGACCAAAATTTTGTATGTGATATCTGTGACCGTGGTATTATCGATTGAGGGGGTGATACTGAAAAAAATCCTTCATTTGATTTTTAGGGACCACCCTAATGTACATACATACAAGCAAGCGGTCTCAAAAACATAAATACTACATATGCCCTGCAGAAAAAAATATCAATTAATTAAAATAACCAACTTCTAGTTAGCTTTTTTGCGGGAGTTCGATAAATAACAAACTTTTAATTAGCTATGACAAAACTAACTTTAAGTTAGTTGTAATGTCGCGCAGAGTCATGCAGACATTATCGAGAGTTTGTTTTCTTTGTTCTATTTAAATATCCTCATACAAAAATTACTTTCAATACACTTCTTTTCTGAACTTCTCAGATTCTTTTTCGTATTCAGGACAAATAAAAGGAAAATCGATATTTTATACTATCAATTTGCAGTTATGTCTCACGGTGTTGGAATATGGGACCACCCACAGTAGAATATATAAACAAATATGAAATGTAATAAAATTAAGTAAATAAATAAAAAAGTTAAAAAAAAAATATATATTTTTTTTTTTTTGTTATTGATATTTTATGTCCAAAAGTAGTTAGCTAAAAGTCAGCTGACATCTAATGCAGACGTAACCAGATCTCACTATTTTGCGGCCGTCGCCCTTCAAAAGTAGTTAGTTACGGCCAAAGGAAATAGTTCATAAATAGTTACCACTAGTCGCCTTACAGCTACAAACTAGTCGCCTTACAGCTACAAACTAGTCCCATTTCCTGCAGGGTTGGTATTACATTAATTTATGCTGTCCATGCGATCAAGTGCAAGCGAAACGTCATATGTTGACACAGCAGCCGTGACCAAAGTAACACCTTATTTAAACAACAAGCCATCCATCCATCCATCCATACATGTGGTACATACATACATACTTACATCCATACATACGTATGTATGTATGTTGGCAACTTACTTTGGCGAGTATTTATTGCCATTTTTGTTCAACTTACCAACCAACCAAAGCATGGTGTCCGTCCGTCTATTTATGCTGCTGGCGTCGACGCGGCGTCATTCAAGGCTGTTGTTGGTTGGCGCCTTGGACGGCTATTAAATTCGTTGTTTAATTAAATGTTGAATTAAGTGTTTTTGCTGCAATTAGATAACAAAATACATGGAGGTGAATGGAGTGAATAGGAATGTGTTAATAATCTTTAGCAGCAATTGTGCAACAATCATTTGCAGTTATGCATAAATGAGAGTGAGAAAAGCTGTAAAATCGAGGGTAATTTTTTGAAATAGTTACAACAATATTTGTTCAAATAATCAATTATTATTGTCCTTTAAAATCAATCAGCACACAGAAATTTTCGATCCCTATCATCTCAAAACAGGCAATGCTTTAGTGAACCTATTCGCGGACAGCTCGAAGATGTGTGGGTGGGTTGAAGAGGCAGGTCTCCAGGAAAACGCAAACCAAAATGATGTTGGGGTTTCAAAATCACAGTAATGCACTGATTCACTTTATGCAGCAAACACATAGTAGGCTTTTGCTTAAATACACAGGACTGATATTGGTCAATGATACGTTGGCAAGGCCGGTCTATCGTGGGACAGTTTTTTCGAGCAAAGACAAATAGACAGCCTGTTTACTAACTTTTTTCCGCTTTTGGCCAGATGTATTGTTTCTGGTAAAATACATTTTAAAATTAAGCTCGCAGCAGCTTCCGATATTGTTCCCAGAGTTCACAGCCTAAAAAGGTCTTTATTTCAAAAGTTTAAGTTAACCTATCAGCTCAAATGTGTGGAAATGTATTCTGAAAGTTAAGATACGTTTTTTTGGCAAAGTAGTAAAAAAGAAAAAGGCATTTTGTCCTGGCGCTGCGGATTATAATCCGTATAATACAGCCTTCCCCTGCTTCTAGACATCTAGTTTCAAAAATGAGTATTGGAAGTATCTCCATTATAAACGGCGTGTTTAAATCACTCTATGCATGGTAAAGAGAAAGCTCCTTATTTTTTCCGCCTTGAAGTCGTCAGGAAATGAATTCACAGACATAATTTCCTAGTATAAAGATAGCTTTCCGGTCGATTCTACTGCAAGTGCACGCGTGCAGAGCTTTTCTGAGCTTTTAAAACATTGTGAATATTTTCCAAACTTTTTATACAGAATAAAAACTCTCTTTGATCGACACTTTATTTAATGGACAGGTGCAAGGTAAAATCTTTCTCTGGGCAACAATGATTCAACGCAGCAATGGGCAGGGAGAGCTTTTACTCTGCTCGCGACTATACAAAATGTATAGAAAGCTTAAAAGAGCTTTGGCCGCGGGTAAGGTGATGCTCATCGCCGATTCAAAGTGATTAAAGGAAAAACCATGCACGCCACACATTTATGGCGGCCGTTATATCTGAGTGGTTAAGGGTTGATACTAACACTGAGTAGAACCTAGTTTCAATCGTAGATTAGTGCAACATAAATTGACGCTCCACCATAAATTGGAGAGGTTACTCGTGCTAACACTCAGCAAAAATATAAGCGCCAAACAATTTTTATATTTATTTTACATGTACCTACATTTTAAATCAGCGTTGTTGGCCTTAGATAGCTTTTGTTTGCGCGCTCAATTTAAAGAGTCACGTCCGAAATTACATATGTACATATATCTCACGGAAGGAATTTTTTAAAGTTTCCTTTAGGTTTTGTGTGGAAGCGCAAGGAATAAAAGCTCTTTTAGTCGTTAGTGATATGAAATCTATAGAGAGCTTTAAAAATCCATCGCTTGCCAAGAAGAATGTATGTAGGCAGCTTAAAACTACAGTTTTTAAAAGCACTCTATAAACACTAACTTGAACTTGCCATTGCATGGAGCTTTGTTAAGCTTTAAAGGACGATATATCCGGCTAAAGAAAGTATATACAAATAAATAAAAAGGTCTGGCTTGGGGTTTAAAGTTTTACGAAATCCTAAGGTATCTGTAGTCAGCCACGATTTTTGTTTGGGAATATGACCAAAAAGCTACACGGTAAAATATCGAAGCACACCACTGCATTTAATTGTGTACCAAATAGTGAACTCAACTGTATAAATCGTGTATAAATAACGACTAAATAGGTAAAATTAAATAATTTATAATTTCAGCTCAATTAAACTAAATATGTCTGATAATATGAGATCCAGCCAACTTTAATACATATTTGTTTTGGTAAGTATTTAATTGTACGTTTCACTTAAAATATTTCATAAACAGACCGCCTACAAACGTTTCGGAATGAAGTCGTTGCGAACGCAACAAATTTTATTTGTAATCATTGTATTTTTAGGAAAGGCGGTAATTATGCAGAAGATACATACATATGTACATAGACAATATAAAATATTTTGATAACATTAATTTGTGTCCTCTTTTCAAGTACTTGACTGTGACGCCCACAGGCGTCGAATGTTATTTCAATGAGGAATACTGTGCTCCAACGTATTGTTTTCTATCGAAGGGACGTGGAAAATCGAAATACCTCAGCACTGGCTGTAACTTTATTCAGCCATTAGCGTCCGCATTGGTAACATTTAACATTTAGGCTGTGTAAAATGAAGCTTATTTATAAACTTGCATATATGTATGTATGTATGTAGATCAGTGTTGAAATTCTACGCAGAACCAAGGAGGGCACCTACACGAATATGAATTTGAAAGTGGAAACGAGTCTATGCAAATTGGGTGACGTAAAAGGTGGAAATGGAATTATCAATAATCTCATGGGTTTGAGTATGAAAAGCTTGAGCCGCTTGAAGTGTCCGTTACAGGTGGGAATAATGCTGCCAACTATATACACATACATAGATATATGCATTTTATATTGAAAATTTATTTGCCTTCCAACAGGGCAACGTTACCATAACAAGAATGCCGCTGATGATTTTTCTTGTGCAGGGCCTGCTTCCCGATGCGGATTATAAATTATTTGCCAAAGTTTTCAGGGGCGTTGAATCAATATTACAATTGAATCTCTCTGTTAAGGTTACTTCAGCCAAGCGTTGAATACAGCCGAATACTAAATCGATGATAGACGTGGCCTCTTTTGTATTTGTCATGCATTTTGCGTATACCCGGATATACATAAATAAATCAATTTATAAAATCTCCAACCGCTCTGTAATGAGTTTTATTTCATATTTCAACAAGTATGAACCAAAAAAATTAAAGTAGAAGAAAATAATAATAAATAATCAGAAGCGCTAAACTGTTTACTTAAGCGCACCGGGTATTATAGATATATTCACATAACGGTTGCTTGTGGCAGTTTAACGGAATGGAGATAGATGTATAGGCATGCTTTTAAATTCACTTCCGAATGAATCCAAATTAAACAAGTTTGGTACCAAACGAAAGAGGACTAAAATAGCTTTAGAACTGAAATATTTAAACGAGGAAAGCCAGCAGGAAGCTAGCTATTAAAAAATATTTAAATAAAAAATGTTTTTTAATTACCATAGAACAAACCTTGGTTCAGGTATATGTATATCTTTTGTATTAAATTATAAGAAAAAAAATATATATATATAAATAAAAGTGGTAGCCTTCGTTCGTTATTTCTAGTTAAAAGCTATTTAAGTCCTCTTTCATTTGGTACCGAATTTGTTTAATTTGGATAAGCGGTTTGTTTACTATTCGGAAAGACTTTTATTTCGAACTTAAAAAATATTTGTAAGGAAAAGAATAACTGCTATTTACGGTCTCTGCATTTAACGGCACTGTTCGCTACCTCAGTAGCACAAATATTTCAGACATGAACGTCTACTGTTACTGTGAACCGGACGAGGAAGCGTCAAACTTCCTCATCTATTTATTTGGCGTAATACTGAACGTATTTCCAATTTTGGGAAAGGACATTGAGGTGTTAGGACGGAGGATCACGTTGTAGGTCGCGTTTTGTATGACCTACAATAACACCAAAAAACCACTGTTTTACTTGATTTATTTATCAATATTTATTAAAACAATTTGTTTCTTGTTACAGTAAATGAAATATTAAATTCCACTATCTTTAGCTTAATACTTTTATCCGCACTTACAACCGAACTCATTAAATATTCAGCTGGTGGCAGAAAAGCGGCACTGATTTGAAGCATTGTCGGCAAATTATTTACTGTGACATTTCCCTGTGAAAGAGATTTATTTAAGTAAAAATATAGCGTATGTAAAACTCTAAACAGTTTAAAGCTTAGAATCCATATCTTAAGAAAACTTCCAAGAAAGATTTTTCGTTATTTCTGTTGCTTAAAAAAGTAAATTTTCTTGAAGAAATAAACAAACGAGCATTTATTTCTTGAGAGCTGCAAACTGATTTAAGAAATATTTATAGAAGAACATTTCTTTTTTTTTGATTTCTTGCGCGCTTTTTATATGAATTTTTCGTTTTTCTTGAAAGCTCGGTTCTAAGCTTAATATTCGAAAATTTTACCGAAAGAGGACAGCGAATGTTACGTATATATTTTTCTCCAAAATTAAGCAGAAAATCCATAAAGTAATTATTTGTTTTTACTTGAGAGAAATTGCAAAAGTTCCGCACAGCACCGAACGATGTGATTTGGTATTTTGTTGCAACTTTCCGATACAGCTCAATTCGTAGCTAAGCAAGTAAAATAAATACAATGAAAACTTTGAATTTTGTTTTTATATCTTTGATAAAATTTCATAACTCACCCAAACCTCATCTATTTGCCGGGCGAAATAGCAACCGATGCTGAGGATCGAGTACTTTATTTTGCCCCGCGAACTCGCAAAACTACAGTAGCTATGACTGCATATATCCGGATTGAAGTAGCTTTTGTGATTGTTGATGGTTACATCAGTAAGCTTAATTATTAAAAAGAAAAAGAATTTTACATATTTGTGCATACATGTATGTATGTATGTATGTACATTAGAGTGGTGCAAAAACAATAAAGTGTGAATTTGAATGCCGCGCACCCCCTACAATTGTTCTGAGCCGAAAAATATACCCCTACTTTTTTATTTTGAAATTAAAAAAATATTTAGAGAGTGCTCACAGCTCATAAAGTTTTCCATGTATTTTATATGGGGAAAACCCACTTTTCGTAGAAATTGTATAAAATTGTTTTCGGTCGGAAAACTGTGGTTCTCTTCAGGAGACTTCCAAAATTAATATCCAATTGTTTATTGAACCCTTTTTTGAATATTAAAGATTTTTTATTGGTCCTCCCATTGCGTTTTCTGTGAGTTTTGGGGGGCCTATAAAATAAAGTTACCATGCAAAAATGGTTAAAGAAACAATTGGGTATTATTACCGGGAATCTCCTGAAGATAAGCAAAGTTCTCCGATCGACAAATATTGATTTTCAAGAATCCTACACTATTTCTACGAAAACTTTGAGCGCTTTGAGCACTCCCTAATTTAATTTTTTTTTTCAAAATAAAAAAAACACCGAACCGAAATGTACTCATACTTACTATGATTCTGAACTGCGAGAACGCATAGCTAATGAATAGTAAAGTCCTCAAGCGCATTTCGATGACCATCCAAAACAAGACTAAAACAATTTTGTATGTTTTTATTTACTTCATAGAATAATTATAATAGTTAGGAAACTACTGAAGTGGAAAATATCGGTTAATTATAGTTACAACAATTATCTAAGTAAATTATTTATTTATGCAGAGCATACAACATCAATTAAATATAACAAAAACAGTTAAATTTTTAGTAGCGATAATATGTCGTTCGAAAGTGAATTTAAAAATACAGCAAATCGACGGCTGAGTGGAAGATCGACCTATCTTAGATTTTGATTGAAAAACGCACTACCTGAACTGAAAATCTGTTGATGAGGGCAGTTTTAGGAAGTATAAACGATATAAAAACTTCACTTAAACATTGTAAATTAAAAACTCTTTGCTAACGATCAGTGGTGGGGAACTGCCAAATGCGATTGTCAAAATGCAAGAAGATATTAATTCTCTGTATCAATGGTGGAGTTCAAATAAACTAAAACTAAACAGGAGAATGAAAAACGTTATGATAATGTCTAGAACGGGAAATGTTGATGACTCTCTCAGACTTGGAATTGATAGTCAAAGATGAAAATATTTAAGAAGTGAAAAGTGTCAAGTACCTCGGAATATAAATAGACAACAAACTGTAGTTTGATGAACCAGTTGAGTATAGTTGAGTCAAAAATATTGCTAAAAAAATTGATCTTATAAAAAGATCGTGTACATTTTTGGGAAGAAGATATATATAGCCGTGGTGTATAGGTCAATAGTAGAACCACAATTTATATACAATTTCCCAACGATGGGAATCACATGTTGGTAAGCTGCAAAAAATGCAAAACCGAGCGATGAGATTTATCCTTAACAAACCGTACGACACACCCACACGATGTACGCTTGTAGCTTTGAATTGGTTAAGCGTGAAGCAACACGTTTTTTTTTTTAATCATGCTATGCAATTTATATACAACATTAACGAAAATCTGCGATATATAAATGAAACCCATAAATATTTACATATAATGCGTATGTTATGCCAAAATATAAACTTAATTTTCGTTTCTGAAAAAAGGTGTTTTGCTATGTTACATTTGTTTCTACAAAATATAATAAATCTAAACTTAAACGATTAGCGGAAAAAAGGTCAAACGACATTTAGAACAAATGATTTTTAACCAATCATGATCTTGTGTTTCGTTTTTCCTCCGCTTCTTCTTGAGCTATAAGTTTATGTTACACGTAGTTTACACTTAGATATAATCAATTTAAGTAATAGGTAGTAATAGGTTTAGATAATAAGTAAGATAAGGCATTGACTCTGTCTTCGGACTCCAAAGTATGGAAAGGAAGAAAATATTTTATAAAGGCCTAAAGTGCTTCAATGAATTATTAGTGGTTACAAAAATTGTGATACTACCTACTCTTTTCAAGAGAGTGATCTATTATAAACAGCGTGGATTGGAAACTAGGCCTTTCCCACACCAATTTGGATCGGACTAGGTGGATCGGAAAGTCGGCCTTTTCGACCACCCAGATTACATTAAAAATCTAAGACAATTAGGCAATAAATGAGCGGATACGAAACTAGGCCTTTTTAACCGCCATGACAGCGCGATTGAAAAATTTCCTGTAGAGCATATTTTAGTTTTTATTAAATTTTAAGATAGTTGAAATCTTTGTTAAAATAAGAGTCTAACAGATTGTGAATCATAAAAAATAAAAAATAAACTATGTATAAACTGTTGCCACCCATGGGTTTTTCCTACCAAAACTGGTAGATTTCTTCGCAGAAGTTTTTTTAGGCGCCTTGATTCACGGCCATGAAAAAAATGATTAAAAACTCAAAAATATGTTTGGTAGGTTTTGGTTGGTTATGGTAGGAGATTTTGGTAGGAAAAAAAATGTGTATGTGGCAACACTGTTAAAGGTCTGAGAGAGATGAGATTTTATAACCCTGAACTCCAGGCATCGAGATTTATGCATAAAAATCATAAGATTGTTATTAAAACAAGAGATTTGTAAAATAAAAGCTAGAGAAAATACCGCCTATCAAGGCAATGGCTTCAAAGAAGACCCGTTTTTTCGCTCTCCTGCAAAATTTGAGTACCGGAAGATAGGCGGTTTTGCAATTGGTTGCAGTTGGCGGTTTTGAAAAAAACATCGACGATATGTATATATCTTTCTTAGGCTGAAAAGAAAACATTTAGGCGGTATGCGTCTCCTGATATTCTGAGGCACCCGAATGTGAACGATAATTATGTATTTATTTATTTTTACCCAGGATGGAATACGACTTGGCGGACCTACACATACATACATACATACATATACGTATACGTGTTTATTAATGTATCATTTTTTACTTCAGGTTTTTAAAATCCAAATTGTTCTCAACTTCCGGTTTCCCATTCTCACTAAATCTACACACATACAAATCACCTAAGTAGAATGTGACACCTGGTAGCGGCAATTGAGTCTAATAATAAAGCCGTAAAATCTAGGCAGCGCCGCTCAGCAAATAATAATAATCAATACCAAATTCTGTAGTCAACGAGGAAAATTACAGCTTCAATTGCAGCAGCCACTCGCGGTATACACATACTTACTTAATTTTATGTAATACCTATTCGGCCCCCCCCCCCCTCTCACCGCTTGTCACTCTCCCCTCCACTCTCTTCTAAG
>NW_023458561.1:68420232-68421676 GCF_013731165.1 Rhagoletis pomonella | reverse complement strand
GAACCGATGAGATTTTGCAAATTTTATGCGTTTTTTTTAAAAAAAAAAGGTATCAAGCTCTTAAAAAATCACCCGTTATATGTATGTATGTATGTAGGTGTAGGTCCGCCAGGTCGTATTCCATCCTGGGTAAAAATAAATAATCATTTTTGCCACAACGGCGATTTAGGTGGTTTTGCGAAAACATCGACGATATACATTTTTATTGCTGTAGGATGATGATAACCCGTGCCAACTTGAAGTTGAAGTTTTGTTTCAGAACTTGTATTCAGCTAACCATAACATATCACTTAAACATTCGGCATGTTTATCGCATCCATATTAGAGCTGATGCGTATTAATATGTATACGTTTTTAGTTTTTTTTCCAGCATATTAAATAATACAAATCACAGCAATTATCCGTTTCAAGTATTTATGTATTAAACAAAACATCCTTCTTACCGTTGCTCTTTAGATTCGAAAAATGCTGCAGAGGTGACTAACTAGTAATTCGTTTGTAGACCTTTAACAGTGTTGCCACATACACATTTTTTTTCGTACCAAAATCTCCTACCATAACCAACCAAAACCTACCAAACATATTTTTGAGTTTTTAATTATTTTTTTTCATGACCGCGAATCAAGGCGCCTAAAAAAAATTCTGCGAAGAAATCTACCAGTTTTGGTAGGAAAAGCCCATGTGTGGCAACACTGACCTTTAGGCCGCTCTTGCCGGACTATGGTTTATTTTTTATTTTTTATGATTCACAATCTGTTAGACTTATATTTTAACAAAGATTTCAACTATCTTAAAATTTAATAAAAACTAAAATATGCTCTACAGGAAATTTTTCAGTCGCGCTGTCATGGCGGTTGGAAAGGCCTAGTTGGGTATCCGCTTATAGCTCAAGAAGAAGATGAGGAAAAGCGAAACACAAGATCATGATTGGTTAAAATTCATTTGTTCTAAATGCAGTTTCACCTTTTTTCAGCTAATCGTTTAAGTTTAGATTTATTATATTTTGTAGAAACAAATGTAACATAATAAAACACTCTCACTTTTGTTGTTGGTATTTCCGACAGGGTAACACCTTTTTTCAGAAACGAAAATTAAGTTTATATTTTGGCATAACATACGCATTATATATAAATATTTATGGGTTTCATTTATATATCGAAGATTTTCGTTAATGTTGTATACAAATTGCATATCATGATTAAAAAAAAAAAAACGTGTTGCTTCACGCTTAACCAATTCAAAGCTACAAGCATACGTCGTGTGGGTGTGTCGTACGGTTTGTTAAGGATAAATCTCATCGCTCGGTTTTGCATTTTTTGCAGCTTACCAACATGCGATTCCCATCGTTGGGAAATTGTATATAAATTGTGGTTCTACTATTGACCTACACACCACGACTATATATATCTTCTTCCCAAAAATGTACACGATCTTTTTATAAGAT
>NW_023458561.1:68409694-68420132 GCF_013731165.1 Rhagoletis pomonella | reverse complement strand
TGGGATGTTTTGAGTTGTGACTGTTTTTGATTTAGGGTGCGATATGTGCACATACATACATATGTATATATATTTGGCAAGTAGATATTTGGAGATAACTGATCTTTATTACTAATGCATTAGTAAATACATATATCTCCGTATACATACAGAACTATGTGTGTGCATTTATGACTTTATGACCACCATGAGCAGAATACGATTTTCCTTCTTTGTTGTTGCACTTTTGAATAACACTGTTGTGCAGCACAAACCGCACAGCTGGATGTCAATTAATCTTCCATTACATACTCGTACGGATTTACATACATACATACATATGTATGTGTGTATTGCGGTTGTGCTTTTGGTTGATTTCAACTTTATATGAATCGACTTGTGTGCTTCATGTGGCGCTACTCAAACACACATACATACATATGTATTTTCATATGTTTGTAAGTAGCAAGTACATATTTAGTAAAGAACTTGTTTGATTAATTTCGAAGAGAACAACACAACAGAGTAGCGTTATGATGAAAAATTTTTCAAGTGGCAGCCAAAGAAAGAAATTTAATTTTTTTTTGAAAATAAATGTGTTTATTAAATTAAAAGAAAGATGTTTACTTGAAATAAAGGGCAGCAGGTGTTTAATATAGTATATCTCTTTACTTTCAGTTTAAAACATTAATGCTGAACTAGTCAGTTGTTGCATTTAACAATGCCAACTAACAGTTGTTGAACTTTTTCGCCTAAGTATGTTTGTACCTATGTAAATTTTGCCATAAACGTGTTACGGTACAGCAAATCATACCATTGTTTCAGATTGTTAAAGTTTCAAGCATGTCTTTAACAGCCAGTTTCACCAAATTATTTAAGTGAAAATTACTTTAATTTCGGTTTTACCAATCAATTTTAATTTTGATTTAAGTGACCTATGCTCTGCACTTAAATAAAAGTTAAATCAGAATAACCACACTCAGAGGTGTTACACGTTTAATCACCTGATCATTGTGCATCTGCTGCTTACTTGTATACCAGCCCTGCTTTTACAACACAGCGTGCCAAAGCTTTCAAAAGCTCTCAGTACAAATGAAAGCGAAAGCTAGTCCTAGTCTGTTTTACAACCACTTATTACTCACTTAAATAAATAGTTTATTGAAACTGAATTAATTAAAATGAGATTTAAATAAAAAATTAAATTAAAGTTAATTTCCACTTAAATAGTTTGGTGAAACTGGCTGTAAGTCCCTGAACTTTGTGGTATGGATTTTTCCTTTTTTTTGGTTTTGGCTCGTCGTTTCGTTGAACAGCTCTCTGTGAGAGCAGGTATGTCCAACCCAAAGATCATTTCAAGGTCACCGCTCCATTTAAATCAATTTCACAAAACTATAGTTCGCCGCAATCCACTATAAAGTTTGTCGCTGGGCCGCGAGCTTTTCAAATGACAAATTGAATTGCAAATCGCCTAATTTTATATATGTAGACTGACGCAGGGAAAAAAGCTCTCTATGGGTACCACTGAATTAGGAACGCCCTCTTTGATTCACTGATCCAAAATCTATATTATTCCGTCAAATAAACCCTACAAAAGCAAGGTGGGATCTAATACACGAGATTTGGGTTTGGAAAGGCACGTCTTTCATTATCCTCGTTGAGCTTTGTTTGCAACAAGTATGTTTCTGCTTTGATGAAAATGAAATTGTGGAACGTGTTTTGTGCAGTTCTTCTACTTTTCTATGATTAGTTGGCGGTCTTTTTTAACAACAAATTAGTTAACAATAGAATATCTGATACTGCCTACATTTTGTTCAAATCCATTGACAGATGGAAACTCAGTAGCCAAATATGTATTGACTACCCTTAGAATAGAGTTTTGGGCTAAATGTTCAGAAACGTCCAGAGTCATTGAAATTAAACGCCGTGAATGGAATTAGAAATGTCTAAGCCCATGAAAGCAACCTAACGTGGTCTAAAGATAGAAACTAGAGGCCTAAGCACAACGAAGTGAGGCCTCTACATACATATAAAAAAAGAGTTTAGCTTCGGATAATTTGCTGTGAACCTATCCGAATCTACCCAAAAGAAGTAGAATGAAAAAGAAACTGAAGCCACGTGATACTGATACCGTAAGACGTTTTCATTTTCTGGCTTACTTTGGAAATATGAAGCTTAATACCGTTGCTTTTGAAATATAAAAGAAATATGATTAGGTAAAAAAATATCGAATTATATAAACAGTAGCCCAATTTGTCGCTATGCGCTACGGCATAAATCATTTTAATGTAAGTAGCGCTTAATCGCACCCATATGCTTACTTATGTATAAACATATGCACATTAGGGCGGTGCTT
Organism: Rhagoletis pomonella; assembly: GCF_013731165.1. NCBI lineage: Eukaryota > Metazoa > Arthropoda > Insecta > Diptera > Tephritidae > Rhagoletis > Rhagoletis pomonella. The sequence goes on along the minus strand of NW_023458561.1, from coordinate 68,417,800 downwards.
AAATGTAGGAAGCAAATTTTTGCATCAGATTTCCTAAGCCTTAACCCTAACATCGATGCTACGATAGTCGAATATATCACATATAAATTTTGGTCCCAATTGGAGACGATTAAGACCTATCCCACTGCCACTGGGGTCATAGTTCAGACGACACTATGAAGACGTCTTAACCGAACAAAAATTTATAAGTGATACCCTCGACTTTAGTAGAACCGATTTTGGGTATTAAATGAAAAAAAAATATATATGTTTAATATTAGATTAAAAAAAAAAATTAATTTAAATTTTTTCAGTCTCTATAGAGGAGTCTGTATTTTGTCCCGCTGTGCGACACGCCTTAACCGTTTCCAATCACCTTACCTTACCCGTTTCCAATCCATTACCTATTGAAGGGGTGATACTGAAAAAAATCCTTCATTTGATTTTTAGGGACCACCCTAATGTACATACACACAAGCAAGTGGTCACAAAAACATAAATACTACATATGCCCTGCAGAAAAAAAATATCAATTAATTAAAATAACCAACTTCTAGTTAGCTTTTTTGCGGGAGTTCGATAAATAACAAACTTTTAATTAGCTATGACAAGACTAACTTTAAGTTAGTTGTAATGTTGTGCAGAGTCATGCAGACATTATCGAGAGTTTGTTTTCTTTGTTCTATTTAAATATCCTCATACAAAAATTACTTTCAATACACTTCTTTTCTGAACTTCTCAGGTTCTTTTTCGTATTCAGGACAAATAAAAGGAAAATCGATATTTTATATTATCATTTTGCAGTTATGTCTCACGGTGTTGGAATATGGGACCACCCTACAGTAGAATATATAAACAAATATGAAATGTAATAAAATTAAGTAAATAAATAAAAAAGTTAAAAAAAAAAATATATATATTTTTTTTTTGTTATTGATATTTTATGTCCAAAAATGGTTAGCTAAAAGTCAGCTGACATCTAATGCAGACGTAACCAGATCTCACTATTTTGCGGCCGTCGCCCTGCAAAAGTAGTTAGTTACGGCCAAAGGAAATAGTTACCACTAGTCGCCTGCTAGTTAGTTAATAGTTACAGCTACAAACTAGTCCCATTTCCTGCAGGGTTGGTATTACATTAATTTATGCTGTCCATGCGATCAAGTGCAAGCGAAACGTCATATGTTGACACAGCAGCCGTGACCAAAGTAACACCTTATTTAAACAACAAGCCATCCATCCATCCATCCATCCATCCATACATGTGGTACATACATACATGCATACTTACATCCATACATATGTATGTACATATGTTGGCAACTTACTTTGGCGAGTATTTATTGCCATTTTTGTTCAACTTACCAACCAACCAAAGCATGGTGTCAGTCCGTCTATTTATGCTGCTGGCGTCGACGCGGCGTCATTCAAGGCTGTTGTTGGTTGGCGCCTTGGACGGCTATTAAATTCGTTGTTTAATTAAATGTTGAATTAAGTGTTTTTGCTGCAATTAGATAACAAAATACATGGAGGTGAATGAAGTGAATAGGAATGTGTTAATAATCTTTAGCGGCAATTGTGCAACAATCCTTGAGAGTGAGAAAAGCTGTAAAATCGAGGGTAATTTTTTGAAATATGTTGTTATAACAATATTTGTTCAAATAATCAATTCTTATTTCCTTTAAAATCAATCAACACACAGAAATTTTCGTTCCCTATCTTCTCAAAACAGGCAATGCTTTAGTGAACCTATTCGCGGACAGCTCGAAGATGTGTGGGTGGGTTGAAGAGGCAGGTCTCCAGGAAAACGCAAACCAAATTGGTGTTGGGGTTTCAAAATCACAGCAATGCACTGATTCACTTTATGCAGCAAACACATAGTAGGCTTTTGCTTAAATAAGTACATAGGATGGTATTGGTCAATGATACGCTGGCAAGGCCGGTCTATCGTGGGACAGTTTTTTTCGAGCAAAGACAAATAGAGATCCTGTTTACTAACCTTTTTCCGCTTTTGGCCAGATGTATTGTTTCTGGTAAAATACATTTTAAAATTAAGCTCGCAACAGCTTCCGATATTGTTCCCAGAGTTCACAGCCTAAAAAGGTCTCTATTTCAAAAGTTTAAGTTAACCTATCAGCTCAAATGTATGGAAATGTATTCTGAAAGTTAGGATACTTTTTTTTGGCAAAATAGTAAAAAATAAAAAAAGCCTTTGCTGCCGCTGCTGCCTTCCCCTGCTTCTATACATCTAGTTTCAACAATGAGTATTGGAAATATCTCCATTATAAAAAGCGTGTTTAAATCACTCTCTGCATGGGAAAGAGAAAGCTCCTTATTTTTTCCGCCTTGAGGTCGTCAGTATATGAATTCACAGACGTAATTTCCTAGTATAAAGATAGCTTTCTGGTCGATTCTACTGCAAATGCACACGTGCAGAGCTTTTCTGTGCTTTTAAAACATTGTGAATATTTTCCAAACTTTCTATACAGAATAAAAACTCTCTTTGATCGACACTTTATTTAATGGACAGGTGCAAGGTAAAATCTTCCTCTGGGCAACAATGATTCATAGCAGCAATGGGCAGGGAGAGCTTTTACTCTGCTCGCGACTATACAAAATGTATAGAAAGCTTAAAAGAGCTTTGGCCGCGGGCAAGGCGATGCTCATCGCCGATTCAAAGTGATTAAAGGAAAAACCATGCACGCCACACATTTATGGCGGCCGTTATATCTGAGTGGTTAAGGGTTGATACTAACACTGAGTAGAACCTAGTTTCAATCGTAGATTAGTGCAACATAAATTCCACCATAAATTGGAGATGTTACTCGTGCTAACACTCAGCAAAAATATAAGCGCCAAACAATTTTTATATTTATTTTACATGTACCTACATTTTAAATCAGCGTTGTTGGCCTTAGATAGCTTTTGTTTGCGCGCTCAATTTAAAGAGTCACGTCCGAAATTACATATGTACATATATCCCACGGAAGGAATTTTTTAAAGTTTTCTTTAGGTTCTGTGTGGAAGCGCATAGAATAAAAGCTCTTTTAGTCGTTAATGATATGAAATCTATAGAGAGCTTTGAAAATCCATCGTTTGCCAAGACGAATGTATGTAGGCAGCTTAAAACTACAGCTTTTTAAAGCTCTATGTAAACACTAACTTGAATTGGATATGGGAACCACCTTGCCATTGCATGGAGCTTTGTTAAGCTTTAAAGTACGATATATCCGGCTAAAGAAAGTATATCCAAATAAATAAAAAGGTCTGGCTTGGGATTTAAAGTTTTACGAAATCCTAAGGTATCTGTAATCAGCCACGATTTTTGTTTGCGAATATGACCAAAAAGCTACACGGTAAAATATCGAAGCACACCACTGTATTTAATTGTGTACCAAATAGTGAACTCAACTGTATACATAAATCGTGTAGAAATAACCATTAAATAGGTAAAATTAAATAATTTATAATTTCAGCTCAATTAAACTAAATATGTCTGATAATATGAGATTCAGCCAACTTTAATACATATTTGTTTTGGTAAGAATTTAATTGTACGTTTCACTTAAAAAATATTTCATAAACAGACCGCCAACAAACGTTTCGGAATGAAGTCGTTGCAAACGCAACAAATTTTATTTGTAATCATTGTATTTTTAGGAAAGGCGGTAATTATGCAGAAGATACATACATACATATGTACATAGACAATATAAATAATTTTGATAACATTAATTTTTGGCCTCTTTTCAAGTACTTGACTGTGACGCCCACAGGCGTCGAATGTTATTTCAATGAGAAATACTGTGCTCCAACGTATTGTTTTCTATCGAAGGGACGTGGAAAATCTAAATACCTCAGCACTGGCTGTAACTTTATTCAGCCATTAGCGTCCGCATTGGTAACATTTAACATTTAGGCTGTGTAAAATGAAGCTTATTTATAAACTTGCATATATGTATGTATGTATGTAGATCAGTGTTGAAATTCTACGTAGAACCAAGGAGGGCACCTACACGAATATGAATTTGAAAGTGGAAACGAGTCTATGCAAATTGGGGGACGTAAAAGGTGCAAATGGAATTATCAATAATCTCATGGGTTTGAGTATGAAAAGCTTGAGCCGCTTGAAGTGTCCGTTACAGGTGGGAATAATGCTGCCAACTATATACACATACATACATATATGCATTTTATATTGCACATTTATTTGCCTTCCAACAGGGCAACGTTACCATAACACGAATGCCGCTGATGATTTTTCTCGTGCAGGGCCTGCTTCCCGATGCGGATTATAAATTATTTGCCAAAGTTTTCAGGGGCGTTGAATCAATATTACAATTGAATCTCTCCGTTAAGGTAACTTCAGCCAAGCGTTGAATACAGCCGAATACTAAATCGATGATAGACGTCGCCTCTTTCGTATTTGTCATGCATTTTGTGAATACCTGGATATACATAAATAAATCAATCTATAAAATCTCCAACCGCTCTGTAATGAGTTTTTGTTTTCATATTTCGAGCTCACACAATACGTTTAACAAGTATAAACCAAAAAATTTAAAGTAGAAGAAAAAAATAATAAATAATCAGGAGCGCGCTAAACTGTTTACTTAAGCGCACCGGGTATTATAGCTTTTTTCGCATAACGGTTGCTTGTGGCAGTTTAATGGAATCGAGATAGATATATAGGCATGCTTTTAAATTCACTTCCGAATGAATTTCACACCTTGCCAATTTGAATTCACTCTGAAGTGAAATGCAGATTCTGCTTGAATGGCATAAAGTGCTTACCAAAATCAAAGAAATCTAAAAACGGGAAACTTTGAGAAAAAGTTCAATTGGTACAGGACGTAAGGTAACATGTAGGTTTAGGCCAGTGGGGTTTAACTCTGCAAACAAGCGAAGTAGTCCGCAAAGCCATCCAAAAAATCGAACATTAAATAATAAATATTTATGGTTTTTATTATAATTATAAAAACCTTTTAATCATTTAAACTTACTATTATATATTACCCCCGAACAGTTGGTGGTCTATGGAAGAACAAAAAATTTGCCAAATGGTCCCTCATCACTGGTTTAGGCAGATATGATCGCCGAATTCTTACTAGGCATTTAACCAGGGACCTTAAATAACAGTTACTTTTTTCAACAGCTAAACTTGGCCAACTAAACTTTCCTAATAATAAACAAACCGCTTATCCAAATTAAACAAGTTTGGTATCAACTGAAAGAGGACTAAAATAGCTTTAGGACTGAAAAATTTAAACGAGGATAGCCAGCAGGAAGCTATCTATTGAAAAATATTTAAATAAAAAATGTTTTTTAATTACCATAGAACAAACCTTGGTTCAGGTATATGCATATCTTTTGTATTAAATTATAAAAAACTATATATATATATATATAAATAGCAGTGGTAGCCTTCGTTCGTTATTTCTAGTTAAAAGCTATTTAAGTCCTCTTTCATTTGGTACCGAATTTGTTTAATTTGGATAAGCGGAAAGATTTATTTCGAACTTAAAAAATATCTGGCCAACTGTAGGAAAACAAGTAATTTTTAGCAAAAAAACTACTTAAAAAAATATATGTATATGTATATATATATTTCATGATCAAGTGATCGGATCTAAACCAAATTAGTATGGGACCACCTCTGAGATACTACCTTTCTGGTCCAAAGTTATGCGGTAACATACATAAAAAAAAAAAAAAATTCCGACGAACTGATAACCTCCTCCTTTTTGGAAGTCGGTTAAAAATAACTGCTTTTTACGGTCTCTGCATTTAACGGCACAGTTCGCTACCTCAGTAGCACAAATATTTCAGACATGAACGTCTACTGTTACTGTGAACCGGACGAGGAAGTGTCAAACTTGCTCATCTATTTGGCGTAATACTTAACGTATTTCCAATTTTGGGAAAGGACATTGAGGTGTTAGGACGGAGGATCACGCAGAGTAGTTCACGTTGTAGGTCGCGTTTTGTATGACCTACAATAACACCAAAAACCGCTGCTTTACTTGATTTATTTAACACTATTTATTAAAACAATTTATTTCTTGTTACAGTAAATGAAATATTAAATTCCACTATCTTTAGCTTAATACTTTTATCCCCACTTACAACCGAACTCATTAAATATTCAGCTGGTGGCAGAAAAGCGGCACTGATTTGAAGCATTGTCGGCAAATTATTTACGGTGACATTTCCCTGTAAAAGAGATTTATTTAAGTAAAAATATAGCGTATGTAAAACTCTAAACAGTTTAAAGCTTAGAATCCATATCTTAAAATAACTCCCAAGAAATATTTTTCGTTATTTCGGAGCATTTATTTCTTGAGAGCTGCAAACTGATTTAAGAAATATTTATAGAAGAATCTTTTTTTTGTTTGATTTCTTGCGCGCTTTTTATATGAATTTTTCGTTTTTCTTACAAGCTCGGTTCTAAGCTTAATATTCGAAAACTTTACCGAAAGAGGACAGCGAATGTTACGTATATATTTTTCTCCAAAATTAAGCAGAAAATCCATAAAGTAATTATTTGTTTTTACTTGAGAGAAATTGCAAAAGTTCCGCACAGCACCGAACGATGTGATTTGGTATTTTGTTGCAACTTTCCGATACAGCTCAATGCGTAGCTAAGCAAGTAAAATAAATACAATGAAAACTTTGAATTTTGTTTTTAAAATCTTTGATAAATTTTCATAACTCACCCAAACCTCATCTATTTGCCGGGCGAAATAGCAACCGATGCTGAGGATCGAGTACTTTATTTTGCCCCGCGAACTCGCAAAACTACAGTAGCTATGACTGCATATATCCGGATTGAAGTAGCTTTTGTGATTGTTGATGGTTACATCAGTAAGCTTAATTATTAAAAAGAAAAAGAATTTTATATATGTATTTGTGCATACATGTGTGTATGTTTGTACATTAGAGTGGTCCAAAAACAATAAAGTCTATATGGGGAAAAACCACTTTTCGTATAAATGGTATAAAACTCTTGAAAATCAATATTTTTCGGTCGGAAAACTGTGGTTCTCTTCAGGAGACCTACATTATTAATATCCAATTGTTTATTGAACCCTTTTTAAATATTAAAAAATTTTTATTGGTCCTCCCATTGCATTTTCTGTGAGTTTTGGAGGGCCTATAAAATATAGTTACCATGAAAAAATGGTTAATGGCACAATTGGGTATTATTACCGGGAATCTCCTGAAGATAAGCAAAGTTCTCCGATCGAAAAATATTGATTTTCAAGAATCCTACACTATTTCTACGAAAAGTTTGAGCGCTTTGAGCACTCCCTAATTTAATTTTTTTTTTTCAAAATAAAAAAACACCGAACCGAAATGTACTCATACTTACTATGATTCTGAACTGCGAGAACGCATAGCTAATGAATAGTAAAGTCCTCAAGCGCATTTCGATGACCATCCAAAACAACACTAAAACAATTTTGTATGTTTTTATTTACTTCATAGAATAATTTTAATAGTTAGGAAACTACTGAAGTGGAAAATATCGGTTAATTATAGTTACAACAATTATCTAAGTAAATTATTTATTTATGCAGAGCATACATAACATCAATTAAATATAACAAAAACAGTTAAATTTTTAGTAGCGATAGCATGTCGTTCGAAAGTGAATTTAGAAATACAGCATATCGACGGCTGAGTGGAAGATCGACCTATCTACAGATTTTGAATGAAAAACGCACTACCTGAACTGAAAATTTGTGTTGATAAGGGCGTTTTTGAAGATGTACCGCTACTCTTTCATATACAAGTATACATACATATATACACGATATAAAAACTTCACTTAAACATTGTAAAATAAAACTCTTTGCTAACGATCAGTGATTGGGAACTGCCAAATGCGATTGTCAAAATGCAAGAAGATATTAATTCTCTGTATCAATGGCGGGTTTCAAAAAAAAAAAAAACTAAACATGAAAACGAAAAATGTTATGATAATGTCTAGAACGGGAAATGTTGATGACTCTCTCAGACTTGGAATTGATAGTCAAAGATGAAAATATTTAAGAAGTGAAAAGTGTCAACTACCTCGGAGTATAAATAGACAACAAACTGTAGTTTGATGAACCAGTTGAGTATAGT
>NW_023458561.1:68405485-68409594 GCF_013731165.1 Rhagoletis pomonella | reverse complement strand
CCCCCCCTCTCACCGCTTGTCACTCTCCCCTCCACTCTCTTCTAAGTCCTTAAGCTGCTTTGGAGCTTTTGTTAAATCACCCTAATTAATTACCAACTCATTTGACAGCGATTTGAATGAGCAATAAATAATAAAATGATTCTATAAATCATCTTCATTCGCCAACTTGAAGTTGTGGTGGTGGAGTAAACGCATCCACGACAGAGTTGGCTAAGCCCGTCGTAGCTGTGGTTGGAGCGTTTGCATTTGCGCAAAATATTGGCGCGGCGTGACGCTGCCCCACCACTGACAACAACAATACACCTTTGTAAGTACATACTTAGTTAAGCACATCATGAGAAAGTGTAATGTCGGCATACGTACATATATACATACATCATATATACATATGTATGTGTATGTGTATGTGTATGCAATATTTGCTAGCTGAAGTTTACTAGTGCATACATACATATGTACATATGTATATGAAAGACATTTTATGACCGGCTCCTGATCTACCACCGCCGCGCAGCTGTGCGCATAATCGCTTCTGCATTAAGGCCCACTAACAACACAACACAACAAATAGGCAAAGTACCAGAATGTCTGTGCATGCAAATACATGCGGTGCGTGTGTGTGTGTAAGTGAATAAAAGCTGAATATCTATGTGGCATTTACATGGCTGAAGAAAGCCAAAGCCAATAGAAGGTATTTTCACGTTGCAGTGCACTGGATGTGCGCCGCCGCCGATCAATATTTATAAGTTAAATAGCCAAAGGCCTTTTAGGGTAAAAATAAATATACGCAAACGCACATTCAAATGCACATACATACCCTGCAGAGAAACCGCGGACTAGTGAATCCAATTTCTAGTTCCGTACTAGGTCTTTATCGCCAAAAAGGAACTAGTCCGATAGGAACTATATCCCCACCAGTCCAAAATCGGCGAAAAGTGGTACTTTTAAGAAACTAGTTTTTTCAGTTTTTTTCACTACAAATCTATATCTAAAGTGACGAATTTAGAATTGGTTCGGAACTATAGAAAAAGGGATGCAGCGGGGGGCTTGTTTACTTTACATAGATATGTGTTCGGCGGCTTTTTCGTTCAAATACGCTTCTATTCTGTGCTTCGCAGATGCTATTTCATAGTTTGGTAATACAAAACAAAGCTTTGTATTAACATATTAACATCTTGGGGCCATTTTTTGCCACTTTTAGGAATTGCTCTCAATGAAATTGCCTAACAAGACAGCTAACATTCCTACTTACATACACATACATACATACATACTTACTTAGTTGGACAGTTGCCGTTGCAGCATGCCAACGACCCAGTAAACGATGTGTGGCGAAACGAGAAAGCGCACCAACACAAACTACAATCATCCACAGCCACACCATGAACTTGGTCGATGGACAAGAGAACTCGTAACTAGTCAACCGTTCAATTCCATCGCTTATGATTTAACGCACTAGCCGCAATCTCAGCGGCAGTAGCACGGCCAACGGGTGAAAGAATGTCCGTACATACATACATACATATGTACGTACACGTGTCCAAGGAAACAGTAACAGAGTAACAACAGCGGCAACAATAATCAAGAATTTGCTGTCGTTGCCTTCTTGCTTTGCATGCCAGAATGTTAACACGCGCTCCAACTGCTTGTATGTTTGTGTTTTTGCGCGTTATCCTTTATTGGCCCGCTTTGAATACACACGAAGATCCTGACATTAAGCATTCGTTCCGTAAGGACGATGGCCGTTGCTGCGACGACGCTGCCTATCCAAATTCTCAGGCTTTCGTTTTCGTAGTATGCTACAGATTCTGGTCTACGCATCTCCCTATTAGATGGCTTCAAAACAGAGCCATCCTTTGGATGGTCGAACTTTAGAAATTAAAAAATGCCATATGAGGCATATCTTGTCCCCACTACGCAACACGAATCACTCTCATGAAATAGTTATGTTGCTAGAACCTAATATGCGCATCGCCTTCCACCAAAGACATTCTTCCTGGAAGTAATGCAAAAAAGAACTTTTTATAAAGTAAAGGTAAAAAAGCCCAATCCAATCCTTCCATTGGAGAAATCACACTAATTTTGGTAGGGTTTGTGCAGAGTCAATTCTTGTGCCACAAAGTCTCAATCGTATTCAGTGCTGTTTGCACTCTCATCGACTGTGAGAGGTTGGCCCAAATAGGCATCCTCATACGCGAGAAGCAGGCGGCAGACAACAGGCAGGGGCCGTGCTTTCATTCTGGTCAGGGTGGACAATTGAAGTAGCGGCTATCATATCGCCGTTCTAAGCAATGACGAGATCCCGATCTGTATGTCTCCAAAATGAAGAGTGAAACAGGATTGGGGCTTAAGACGGTTGGGTCAGCAACTAGTAACCCGATATGTGTTCTAGGACATTGAAGAACTCTACAATCTCTTCGACAGCTTATAGTGAATCTCTCCTGGGTCCAAAGACACAGAGGTATTTCAGGAAATTAGGAAGCAGACGATTGTGCGAGAAAGGAATATGAGATTGGATTAGGGGAATCTGGTCAAAGCACACAACTTAACTGCGATCCCAATTCTAACGTGTTAAGGAGACGATTGCAGCAGCTCGGCAACTGCTCGGAGTGAACGAAGAAAATGTAGTTTACAAAAGCTCTCAAAACCAAGCAGGGACTAGATCATTAGCCATATAGCTGGAAGGCCCGTAGTATCGCATATCTATTACTGGAGAAGAAGAAGATTTGAGGTAGAGGCAGAATCCATTCAGGTTTTCTATGCGAGCGCCCGCACTAGATACCGATTTTTCTACGGCACACTGTGGGCTAAATTGCATGTTTTTGGATTACAGCCCAATATAACGAGAAGGAGTAGAGATAGCCGCTTGCTTCAACTATTAAACGACATAACTCGAACTTTATTATTGCCATTCCATACCGAGAATGCATTCCAGTTTTGGGTTAGCTCTGCATTAGAACAAAATTTAATGTCAAAAACATTCCCGCAAAAGAACCAAATGCGAACAATAGTTTTGAGCTCAGTTTTAGCGGGAATAAAATGAGAACAAAAAGTTTGGGGATGTTTTCGTGCGAATAAAACTCCCGGGAACGTTCTCAAGAAGAACATAATGAGAACGAAACTTTCGGGAACGTTTCCAATGAGAACAAGATGAGAACGAAAGTATCGAGAACGTTTTCAAGGAAGATCTAATTAGAACAAAAGTCTGATGAACATTTTGCTAGAGAGAAAACCGAAAACAAAAGCTTTGAGAACTTAACGTTAAGAATTAAAGGGGCGTCTAAGTATTGTGATGAAAAATCTTTTCAGAGAGCGCCACGATTGTTAGTTCTATTTCAGAGGAGATCTGGACCATTTCAACTTCCAGATCGTTTTTCATTGGGGTGAACTGCCCACTTGTGGAAAAATTTTGCATTTTCTATGCAAGAAAGTTCGAGCCTTTAGTCTTTCGTTAACTTACCTAATTTGCATAGTTATATTTCAGTTCTTTTTTGATTAACTTTAATATTCAAGCATTTCAAACTAATGAATGCCATTTGAAAAATTTTGTCCCCGCTTCCGTTCTTCGCGAATAGTTCAGATAAGATTTGCTTCCGTTTCCTTCTCTGTCAGAAAGTTACTAAGACTTGAATTCCCAAATTATTATTCGAGTGAAAGTTTCTTAGACTTTTGTTCCCGTTAAGTTCTTTTCCAAAACGTTCCGAAAACTTTTGTGCCTGTTTCGTCATCTTTGAAATGTGCCTAAAAGCATTGTTCGCAATTTGTTCTTTTTGGGAACGTTCCACAGTTTTGGGTTTGGTTCTGAAGCATTCTGGGGCACAAAACTACGAGAACGAAATTTAGTTTCGATCATACCTTTTGTTCTCGGTCCCTGATTATTATTTTTCGTTATGATATGAAATGAAATTTCACCTATAGTACGGTATAATGCCCAACTGGAAAGTCTCGCTGCAAAGAAAATCACATAGCTAGCCTATTGTGGAGCAAAAGCCAGCAACGAGCATTTTAAATCTTCTACTGTAGGTAGCGAGAATATGTCACATTGCTTACTGAACTAAAAAAAATATCACTCGCAACCAAGCCATACAACCATATCGACAACAAAAAAA
>NW_023458561.1:68405276-68405475 GCF_013731165.1 Rhagoletis pomonella | reverse complement strand
GGTTTAGTCAGATTTTGTGCCACCGCGGAGAGTTGTCCCAGATGATCGATGATAGCTGCCATCTTTGCGGAAGTAGCTACGATCTGACGCTGATCATCGCCGTGAAATGTGTGCGGCAATAAGTTTGAGGTGACCTTGACAATGGGCTGGGGAAAGAGGCTGCGTATGTCGAATTGGAAAGTGGCCATTTGGCTTTTTT
>NW_023458561.1:68403860-68405176 GCF_013731165.1 Rhagoletis pomonella | reverse complement strand
AAAGAGGCTGCGTATGTCGAATTGGAAAGTGGCCATTTGGCTTTTTTGTTAAATTTTGCAACAATTAGATTTGTAGTGCGCTTTTAGAGAGGTATAAACATATATATATAAAAACCAAACGATGACGTCAATTGCTAATTATTTTCTGTCCTCAGAATTTATGATTTTCCCGAAAATCGGAAGTTGAATTAAATGCACCGTTTCTGCCTCAGGCTTGTTGTTGTTGCGGACAAGTGATTTTCGTTGCTTTCGTTTTGTTGCAAGACGTTGCATTAACACACAATTATTATGAATTTATTACAACAATTTCAGCTTAAAAATTCTCGCACATATTTTCAATTTTGATTTCTTTAACAAAAAAAAAAAAAAAAATCGTTTTATGTATATTTTTTTTAATATCGTAAAAACGTAATTCTACTTCAAATGCCAAATGACAAAGTACAAATGTTTATAAACAATATTTACGATAGTAAATGGCACATTTGCCAGACAACTTCTTATATCAGACAAGTCGGAATAAAAAGTTGACTATTTTACAAGTTTTACAAGTTTCTTATAGATTTCTGGGCGAAATGTCTGGACATTTTTTTTTTATTTCCTTATCCGATATGTCTGATCGACACATCTGATAATTCTTATTTTCCATGATTATTTGGTCAGACATCTGTTAGATATGCGTCAGAATCGTCTGTCAGCTATTAGCTCCAAAATGTGGTTGAAAATTTATAATCATATATATAAATAGGCAATCATGTTTCCTTTACACCCCTTTTACGGCTAAACTATACTTCTAAGGTATAAACAATTATATATTATTAGAAAGGTATTTTGATGCTGATGTGCAGGCAATTTTTAAAATTTCAAATCAGTTTAAAATAGAGCGAAAAAATCAATTCAAAAGTCACACCAATACCAATGCACACATGTACATGGTTGGGGCGGAAATGCCCCCTAAATGTATGCTTTAATATTGATAGCGAATTAAAGAAACGTGCTAAGCAGCAGTTCAGGAATAAAATGTATGTATGTATGTACATGAATAGATTAGACTCAAACAAGGAAGAAGGTAAAGTTGAGTATGGAGAAGAAGAAAGTGATAAATACAGAAATTAAAATAAAGTAAAGAAACGTAGATATAAAGACAAAGAGGAAGGAAAATTTAAATACCTAACCTAATAACAATGGTGGGGGTGAATATGTAAATGAAGAAAAGAATGGACATATTTAGATCAGGATAAAGGAAAAGATAAAGATGAAGACCAAGACGACGAAGATGAAGATGAAGATGAAGATGAAGATGAAGATGAAGATGAAGA
>NW_023458561.1:68394588-68403850 GCF_013731165.1 Rhagoletis pomonella | reverse complement strand
AAGATGAAGATGAAGATGAAGATGAAGATGAAGATGAAGATGAAGATAAAGACGAAGATGAAACACACCACAACTTAACCCCCACACCGTAATTCACCACACTTCAACTCTCTCACCACACCTTAACTCACCACACCTCAACTCACCACACCTCAACTCACCACACTTTAACTCCACACACCTAAATTCACCACACCTTAATTCACCACACCTCAACTCACCACACGTTAACCCCCCACACCTAAATCCACCACACCGTAATTCACCACACCTCAACTTTCTCACCACACCTTAATTCACCACACCTTAATTCACCACACCTCAACTCACCACATCTTAACTCCCCACACCTAAATTCACCACACCTCAACTCACCACAGATAAATTCACCACACCTAAACTCACCGCACCTCTTAAGCCCACCACACCCACTCCCACACCCAATTCCACCACATCGCAAACCACCACACCCAATTTCCCCACATGACATGATATCACTTTATGTGGCATCAATGACATTGCTTTAATATTGATACTGAATTAAAGAAATCTGCTAAGCAGCAGTTTAGAAATCAGATTTACGAAGATTAAGATTCATGCAAGGAAGAAGGTAAAGTTGAATATGTAGAAGAAGAAAGGGATAAAGGCAAAGATTAGAATAAAAGTAAAGAAACCTAAATACAAACGAAGGTGGATATGAAGATGAAGATGAAGATGAAGATGAAGATGAAGATGAAGATGAAGATGAAGATGAAGATGAAGATGAAGATGAAGATGAAGATGAAGATAAGGATAAAGATCATAACCCCTTAACTTTAACTCATCTTAACTTAAAAACTGACTCCACCTGAGCTCACCACACATTAATTCACCACACTTTAACTCCCCACACCTAAATTCACCACACCTCAACTCGCCACACCTTAACCCCCGTACCTAAATCCACCACACCTAAATCCACCACCCTTAATTCACCACACCTCAACTTTCTCACCACACCTTAACTCACCACACCTCAACTTTCTCACCATAACTTAACTCACCACACCTGAATCCACCACACCTAAATTCACCACACCGTAACTCCTACACCCAATTCCACCACACCGCAGCTCACCACACCCAATTTCACCACATGACATGATATCACTTGATGTGGCATCAAAGGCAACATCATTTGGCATAAAATGAACCAAAATAAATAAGATTTAGATAGAGGTGATAAAAAGGAAATACAACTGAAGAGTGTGCGATGTTATATTGTGGTGTGTTATGCTTCATATGTTATGTTATTTATTCTTATGTTATGGTTATGTTATGTTATGCCAAGTACTAAGCTAAACTCCCCTCCACTTAACCCATTCCAACTAATGTTATTTTAGCTCATTCAACTTACATAAACTATCCTTAATTTTATCGGTTGAATTTCAACCGCTGGGCGAACACTAGTTTAAATTAATTTAATTTAAAAATATTTATCCAGCCCTTAAATTAATATTCCAGATATACAGTTTTCTCAAAAATGCTTGACTTAGTCAGTGAAGGTATTGAAATAAGAATTCTTTATGCTTAAA
This sequence comes from Rhagoletis pomonella, assembly GCF_013731165.1. NCBI lineage: Eukaryota > Metazoa > Arthropoda > Insecta > Diptera > Tephritidae > Rhagoletis > Rhagoletis pomonella. The sequence continues at coordinate 68,402,276 of NW_023458561.1, read as the reverse complement.
ATTGAAACTGAATCCATCGTACTACCAAAAATGCCTCCATATTCATATCCGATATAGAAAAATCTTTTTATAAAAGCTTTGAGTTTTAACTTTAAACTAAACAACTAATTTGTAGCACCGCTTTTGATAGATTTTGTTATTTTAATTTGTCTTTTAGAAGATCTATGTTGGGGTTAGGTGAAGTCAAAGTGACGGTAGGTGGCAATGTTGCCAGATTACCAGTTGTAACTGTCAGTTACAGTTTTTGGACAAGATTGCAGTTACTTAAATCAATTTCTGTTACAAATTACAGTTTTTTTAAATTCCGGACTGAACAAATAAATTAAAATATCTCATTTGGTTTTTTTTTTGTAAGCCAATAACAATAAACATAATATTTCTATAAAAAATGGCTGCTTAACAAACCAATTTATGAAAAATATTGAAACAGAATTTCATTAAAAGAAAATGGGATTAAAATATTTCACACACCAGTACACTCATTTCCTCAATTGGGTCTGTTGTGGTAGCACAAGGAGAAGTGGAAGCGAATGGCTTTCTTTTGCGAGCTCGTCCCTCATCTCATTGCCTGGTATATGTCTTTGTCTGGGCACCTATACCAGGGTTCCAAGTTACCTGGAACATAATTCAGGGCGCTTGAATTGATTGGCTGAAAAATATATGTATGTAGATATTATTGCATCCTGTATGGCCGGCTGTACGGTTTGGAAGAGGCTAGGCGGAAAGATTTTTGCACTCCTATTTGTTCTTAGTAAACTCTCCTTCCGGTCTCGTTTTCGATTTTAGAACCCCCAGTGTAGCAATGCAGTAAGTGCTGGGGTCGTTGATTCCTGCTAGGGATTTCGAAGGTTGTGGTTGGCACTCAGTAATTCGTTAATTCCGGCGGCCGAAGCCCATCCAAATTTTAGTATGACCACGGGGTCTGTTTTCCAGCTGGATAATTTCCGGAGTGTGATGGCTGTTAGCAGGGGTATGCCTGCTGACAAACCTAGTCGTCGATACTCCAACCGGATTAACCTTAACTACCCCGCATTCTAGTATTTGTCTACAAGCGTCCGCAGTTGCGAGCCGACGCCAAGATCTGTCAACACTGTCCCGACCAATGAGGATTCTAAAATACGTGAATAGTGAAATACGTTAGTTCGTCTAAAGGCGCCCCAAAAATCAAAAAAAGTAAAAATTTCGTTATTAATAATTAGCACAGGCATTTTTTTATTTTATTTTAAATATTAGTACATATTTTTGAAACGAGCTAATACCTCGCCGTCACAAACGATAGCAAACAAAAGACTTAAGACACAAACTTCCAACGAAGCTTTTAACAAATTCTCGATCTTTCTACGCTGGGTGTGCCATCCTTCGCATCTGACTTCGAATATCTGCGTCGGCTGGAATTACGGCAGAATTTAGGGAATAGCTGTTACTTAGTTTTAAAACACTAAAAACTAATTGAGTTTTTTTTTTGTAATCTAAAGAGATTTTATATATTTTTTCTTTACATTTAACTAACGTGCCTCCATTTAGAACTAAACTGCTCAGAAATACTTAATAAAATAATAAGTTTAATATTTTTTTTACTTAAAATTATCTGCCACAATAAGCCAAGAACAAGGTTTTTTAATATAGATCGGTGTTTAATAAGATTTCTTACACAAATTAGCGCAAATTTAAACAAAACGGAGAAATTCGATCGCTCAACAAATAGAAATCTTGAACTTCAGCGGTTCTGCGCAGATAATCGAAATATATACGTTTTATATTATTGACTATTTCTTTCTTTGTTTAGTATTCAATAAAATCATTTTGTTTTTTAACAGTTTACACAGTTGCCACACATTTTCTGAGCATATCCGCTGTTAGCTCAAAAACTCTCTTCTATAACTCTGTTCTTATTTTAATAAATTATTATATTTTTGTTTTATGCATTCAAAGAAATTCTTTTTCAATACACAGGTAGTGCAAATAATGTATTTATTTCAGATATTAATATATAAATACATGTTTTTGAAACGAGCCAATAGCCAATAGCCCGCCGCCGCAAACGACAACAAACAAAAGACTTAAGACACAAACTTCCAACGAAGCTTTTAACAAATTCTTTTTCGATTTTTTAATCACACTCATCTTCCCACGCTGGGTGTGCCGTTTGCAATGATTATTCTGTACACAATACATAAATTTATACAAAAGTGTGCACATAAATTAGATATGTATGTATATAGTACAATCATCAGCTATTTGAAACAAAATTTAGAATACTTCACACGACAGACAGCTTAATTATGTTTGGAAACCTTCAGTGTACACTGACTGCCTAACCAACTCATAAAAATATATTGTTGTATAACAACCGATGAACTTACACATCAACTAAAGTGGGGGCAAAACAAGAGCAATTAGTTAATATTTACGGACGTTTATGCTCTTTTTCACACATTCTTAATTGTAGCAACGACCACGACGACGACGACGACGACGACGACGACGACTGCAATCGTAGCCGGAGATCGGAAATCTCAACTCACCAATACACGCGTAGTACAGGTAATCTCTCCGCCGGTCGATTGACGCGCGCATGTGTGTTTGTTAGTAAACACAGTGGCGCACGTTGCATGCCCCGCACGAAAAAAAAACAAGCGCACACACATTCCAACAAACAGCAAATATTTGAAACTGTCCCCAACCAGACAGCCAGCCAGCCAGCCAGGCAGTGTGGCCCGGTCCGACTGATTGTTGGTGCAAAATGTCCTACCTTCTTTTGCCTTCCTCTGCCTGCTTCGGTGCATTCGATACTCAGGTGGTGGTCCGTGCTGGTGTTTGTGAGTCAATGAATGAATGCGCGTGAATGGTGGTGCGGATCGGCGAGCGAGGGCTGTGAGCGAGCGCCTGTTGGCTGGCCGGCTGGCTGTCTGGCTATGAGTGAAGAGTGTTGGTGACGGTGGCTGGCGCCCAGTGCTGCTTTAATGTTGTGCAGCGAGCAATTCTAAGTCAGTCTGCAGTTGGATTTCGTTGCGTGCGGTACGAAAAGCGGAGAACTTTTACACGGTGCTAATTGAAAAAAACAATGTGTTGGTAGAATTAATGGGAAACTTCTGATATGGTTTTCAATTTGAGTGAACTAAAAAATGGGTGCGAATGTTATGAAATTGCAAGCTGTGCTTACGATTTTTTTTTTGTATTTAAAAATTGTGCAGAACTAGAACTAGAGAACTAGCGCACGGCAAGCGATGCTTACTGAAGTAACTTGTGTGTGTAGTACTTGGTGAAACGCAGTCGTGTAATTTGCTGTTACTTCCCAGCTTCAAAGTCGAATGTCGGTATCGGCCACACGGTTTGCCACGGATCGGTGAATGTTTGAACATACAAACACAAATATGCACGTACGTCTATGACACATTTTTATGCAATTTTATGGATCATACGTCGCTTGCAAACTGTCGCAGATAGAAAAATTACATGCCATCCAATGTAAGGAACAAAGACTAATGTGTTTTATGTGCCCTTAAAACCTTTGAGCAGCAACGTCTGATAATCGTACCGACGGCTACGCTGGAAATAGTGAAAAATCTACTATCCAAAATATACACTGCTGAATAACTTGAAAAGTCGTGAGAAATAGAAAATAAAATGGTGAATACTCCGGCGACCTTCAACATAATAAAAAGGCATTTGTGAACATTTTATAAACCATACTCAAGGCAAAAAATTAATGCAAATCCAAGTGCTTACAGCTTAATTGAAAATATCGAATGTGCACATACAAGCATCCATTAAAAATATCTGGTGTTTGACAACTCATTCTAACTTAATGCTGATTGAATTGAATAATAAAAATCTTCATAAGTGCAAATGGCAATGTACAATGAAAAATAGAAAAAAAATTTAATATAAAAACTGTGTCGTAAATCTGCAGTACCATACCATATATGTATCGATCAAATATGCAAGACAAGCTTTTGTTGCGCGCATAGCTAAATAAACTTTGTGTGTCATAAAAGTTTTTCAATTACAGACACAGTGAAATCCTACCAAGGAAGAACAATAAAAGTCTCTTCGAGTGAAAGGGCTATTTCGCAACTTAAAACGTCTATTCATTTAGAAAACACTTAGTGAACCAAAGCAAAACTGGAAAATGGTGCCAGCATGACAAGCTGCCCGAGCAAAGCAAGCACTAACAACACTGAGAGTTCGAGCTTTCATTCCAACATCATTCGAGCTTTCACCGCCAAATTTAAGCTTAAAGCTTCCGACCATTCGCAAAATCAATACAAAACCATGCATGACGAATTCCAAAACGCAACACAAGCCAACAATAATTCGACTAATCGAACTTGTCAACCATCCATCGGAGATAACGAAAAACATTTGGACACGTCGTACGCCAAAGTCCAACCTCCAGAGCTTATAATTAACAGCGCCGCCTATATTACGCACGGCGCCGATAACGCAGCCGCTGGCTCACTGCAGCACAGTCTGAGCGTCATGCCGCCGCCGTATCGCTATCCCAGCAGTGAATCATCGGCGTCCTTCACGCTATTGCCGCTTAGTCGACGGCGCTGGTTTCAGCGACAGACTTGCCTGCTCTGTATTATGGTCGCTTTCATCTTCGGCCTGCTGCTTGGCGTCTTCGTGCCAATGCTTGATCTTCGTCATGTATTTTTAAATATGTCAAGTGCGCAAAGAGCGGGGCCGCTGATAGAGCATACGTCTCCAGATAGCTCAAAAAGTTTAGATAACAAACTTGCGCCGAGCATAGCCGCTGATTTGTATTGGAAACCACTGCCTCGCGACAAGCCACAGCGCAATCATACACCGACAGCTACGATTGGCGATCTCAGTGTTGGTCCGCTCAGCCCGTTTTCGGTGGCCTTCATCAGTGACAGACATGCGAGAGTCAACGCTGAAGAAATATTAAGTGACAACGTACATTTAAGTGCGCAAAGACGGTCTTCTTTTACGGTGCATAACATCATAGATAAGCCTCTGGGACAACCATTAGGCCAATATGCTTCGAAACCAAGCACGGCTTTCGACTCTGCCCCCGCTGTTGTGTTAACGAAGCAAACACTCCAACGGCCCACTGTGCAGAAGAAGAAACATCCGCTTGAGCGCCGCTTGCTGGGCATCATTAACTCAAACATCTTCTGGGGCGAGCAGGTAGAACGCGCCCTACCAAAAGGCTTCAGCGCACAAGACACGCGTGATTGGAATGCTTATGTGACATCGCCAGCTGTGGTGCAACGCCTCGAACCAGGCTGCGGACGCATGCAAAACCGCATGATGGTCTTCAGCGACGGCACACGCGCTTGTGCGCGATACCGCCAAAACACCGACCAAATCCAAGGCGAAATCTTCTCATTCTATCTGGGACGCTTGCTGAATATGAGCAACCTCGCGCCTAGTGCCGTGGTAACTGTGAATGGTGAGACGGAGAAGTGGTCCAACGTGGTGCACGACATAACAGAAGCGCAGTGGCAACAGCAGCGTCCGGTGGTGCTGACGCGTTGGCTGCCCAATCTCGAGCCCGCCGGCATACCTCAGCCATTCCAACCGCTCGATCGACATTTGAACAAACACGATGTATGGAATATTACTCGGGCTTTGACATCTGTCAAAGCGGCCACAGCGCCACAGCCTTTGGTGGCTGAAAGTTTGGTAGCCAGTGGACGCGACTCGTATGGTTCTGTCAATAGCGTTCAAGCGCCGAGCCCACCGATGTCTGCCTTCTCTGATTCGTCCCTGGATATATTAGTCACGCCAACCTCACTCGCTCTGGAGCGGCTGGTTGAGCTCGCTCAATGGTCGGATTTGATTGTCTTCGACTATTTGATAGCGAACCTCGATCGCGTTGTTAACAATCTCTACAACTATCAGTGGAATGCGGAAATTATGGCCGCGCCTGCGCATAATTTGGCACGCCAATCTAATTCACAACTACTTATCTTTCTCGACAACGAATCCGGTTTGCTGCACGGCTATAGACTGCTCAAGAAATACGAGGCCTACCATGGTCTGCTGCTGAACAATTTGTGCGTATTCCGTGAGCCCACCATACAGGCAATGCAGCAACTGCGTGCGGCCGGTGCGGGACGCAAGCTACGGGAATTGTTCGAGCAGACGGCGAGCGAGGAAGTGCGGGATGTGCTGCCAGCTTTGCCGGATAAATCAATTAAGATACTCAGCGATCGCATTGATCGAGTGCTGGAGCAGGTGGAAAAATGTAAGCAGCTGATGGATGATAGATAATGATTGATAGTAAGCGAAAGGGAATGTTGAAAGTTAGAAAAGTTAAAAAATATATATATTATGGTTGAGGTGCTTTATGTAAAAATTGACTGTAAAGTAGGTGCGAGTTCAATCATGTAAATAGGAATTATTGTGGGTAGTTATGTATATATTATAGAATCCAAAAGTAATCGAGGCGCTCCCGAAAAGTCATTGTAAAGTCATAATTTTAAGTTTCTGTGAGTAAAGTAATGGTAATTTAACACGTAGTGCATAGGTAGTCGAGACAAAAAGACTTAAGTAAATATGTCATTCCCACTGATAAATGCTTAACATTTGTTTTGGCTGAGGATGTTCTGTACACACAAAAATATGTAACTTAGCCCCAAAAACACACATACCTACATACGTGTGTGTTAGGTATGTAAAGGAGCAACTAAGATATACCTATGGTATACGAGAGTCATGTGATTCTGATTTCATTATATGTTACTTCACTATCTCAATTTAATTTTGAAATTCTGAAATACATTTCACTAATCGAAAGAAAACCTCACAAAGTAATAAGTTCCAAGAGTACTGAAAAATCCTGAGCATGAAGGAGATAAAATTAAAGAAAATATGGGCATTATTCAAGCTTTCTATCTTTCATAACCAACGCTTTTTTATAAAAAAAATGTTATGATCACATTCTAAACTATATTTTTTGTTATAAGACAAGCTTTACGCAGCGTGCTCTGAAACGCTGGTTGTGCAAATCATTTAACAATTCTACTTACAGGGTCTTAATAGTAAAGTTTCTTTCAAAAGTCCACAAAGTTTATGTCAATCAATCGTGCAAACTGGCATCAATGGCCGAGAACTCTATCGGTAAAAAAACAGTAGAGTTTGTTTTACTTTCTATTATCTTATATTCAAAGGCTTCAAATTCTGTGGAAATTTATAGACTATAATATATCTTCATTTTATATGAATATCAGGTGCCCGATATTTTATGCTTTTTATGCGGGTATGGATGTGCCAAAACTAGTATCACAAATCTTTTAGAATACATTGTTCGCTTGTCGAGTTTCAATTTTGTCAAAAATTGTTAATGCATCGTATTCTACTCATGTTTCAGGCATGAGACAAATCCCGGTCGCTCTAAAGCCGCGGAGTTCTACATACAAAGACGTACATTGAAAGAAGATTTTACCAGACCTATCTCCAGATGTGCCTTAAAACGTCCCGATCTTTGGCGCTCGTTAGAAATTCGAAGCGCATTTTTGGGCTTGCGATATGCCCGATCAAGAAAATTGATTTTACAAAACCGAAACCCAAATTCGGGTCCATATGGCCAATATCTCTGTGGCGGCTCGCATTCCCTTACAGAATTGTCACGTTCCGTGTTCGTCGTATATTAAGCTCGGGTTCCAGATAACGGGTGATTTTTTTGAGGTTAGGATTTTCATGCATTAGTATTT
>NW_023458561.1:68385830-68394488 GCF_013731165.1 Rhagoletis pomonella | reverse complement strand
ATCTTTATCTTTATCTTTATCTTTATCTTTATCTTTATCTTTATCTTCATCTTCATCTTCATCCTCATCTTCATCTTCATCTTCGTCGTCTTGGTCTTCATCTTTATCTTTTCCTTTATCCTGATCTAAATATGTCCATTCTTTTCTTCATTTACATATTCACCCCCACCATTGTTATTAGGTTAGGTATTTAAATTTTCCTTCCTCTTTGTCTTTATATCTAGGTTTCTTTACTTTTATTTTATTTTAATTTCTGTATTTATCACTTTCTTCTTCCCCATACTCAACTTTACCTTCTTCCTTGTTTGAGTCTAATCTATTCATGTACATACATACATACATCTTATTCCTAAACTGCTGCTTAGCACGTTTCTTTAATTCGCTATCAATATTAAAGCATACATTTAGGGGGCATTTCCGCCCTAACCATGTACATGTATGGCATTGGTATTGGTGTGACTTTTGAATTGATTTTTTCGCTCTATTTTAAACTGATTTGAAATTTTAAAAATTGCCTGCACATCAGCATCAAAATACCTTTCTAATGATATATAATTGTTTATACCTTAGAAGTATAGTTTAGCCGTAAAAGGGGTGTAAAGGAAACATGATTGCCTATTTATATAATGATTTTATAAACTTAGTAGTCCGCAAAGTATAAAGCTTATCTTAGATGTAGCTTTCTTAAACGTGAGAAATTATTTTTAATATTTTTATTGAGCTTTGTACCGCGATTGTTTATTAGGAATAATTGAAAAAGCAACAAAGTCTAAGCGGTAGAAGGAAGTTATAGCAGCTATTTCGGAGCTCCTCATCAGACTTCTTTTTTCTAGACTTCAGCAGGGATCGAACCTGCGTAATTGAAGTCTAGAAAAAAGAAGTCTGATGAGGAGATATGCTAATCTCCGAAATAGCTGCTATAACTTCCTTCTACCGCTTAGACTTTGTTGTTTTTTCAAATTTTTCCTAACAAACAATCGTGGTACAGAGGTCAATCAAAATATTAAAAATAAAATGTTAATAAGCCACAATAACATTGACAATTACATAGTGAGAAATTATATTTATGTATATGCAAAATCTTGTGCGAATCATCCTGCCTGCCTTAAAAATCATCTATGGTTTTTCAAACACCGATGTTAAGACCTTAGTATTTTGATTTCCTTTAATCGCAATCTAATTAGTTCAACGCTAAAAAATACAATCAAAAAGAATATTTGGTGGACACTCAACTCTCTGTAAAAAAAATTGTGACCAGACGGACAAAAATCGTTTTTAGACATAAATATATATAAACACATTTGAGATGCCCAATATATTTGTATGGAAAAGTAGGACTTTAAACAAATGTTTGTAAAAATATCAAGTCGAATCCATTATCATGATTTAAATTGCATTATATAAGTTTTGACTTTGGTGTGTTTACATAAATAAGATTACCGAAACTTAGCCTAGAATCGGACTGGTATACAAATTTCTTTATAGGAAACATATGAAACCATTTACAGGGATTTTCTTTGCGGATTTCATTACAGAGCTCACAAACAAACCATCTTCGGAGGAAGCAGAAAAGTGTATGTAGGCTCCACTATTTTTGTGATAATTTCAAGACCTACATCACATAGAGGAGGAAGGCTGGACCAAACACTTTAAAAAAATGTTAGCGCCAAACAGTTTTTTTCTGAATTTCAGTACAAATCAGTACGAGGTTTATAAATAAAATCCGTACATTTGCGTGCTTATTTGACAATTAAGAAAATAAAGTAAAGGAGTTGGAAAAGATTTACTATGTATGTACTGTAGTTCCCAAATAAGTACGTCTGACATCCTTACTTAGATACCACGAATGAATACTAATACAATAGTAGCCAAGTTCTCTCTGTGGCTATTGTAGTAGATTAAAGTCGTACCTGAGCAGAGTGAATGAAGACTGGGCCCAACGAGTGCCCGGCATGCGGAGAGTCGCCACATGACTCACGAAACCTTTTCGCTCGCCCCCAAAACTCTCCACAGCTACCCCCCTTGTCCCTATGGACATACCTTATGGAAGTTGCGTACTTCCTGGCTGAGCCAGACGACAACGTTAACGGATTTAATACTATTTTTTTTTTATATTCCATTTAAAATAAAAAAATATCACTCCTCCAAAAGTTATTCAATGTTAATATGAATAATAAATTTAGTGTTTTTAATTTGGCAAAATGTTAAAATTTATGACAAAGTGCAAGTTTGAAGTGGCTACAAAATACCATTGATTTTTGGGAATTTTTATTGACGATGTTGTGCACCTACCCCCATTTCGAAAAATGTTGGCCTTTATTAAAAGCATTTTATTTGGACCGCACAGCGTGTTAATATTTTATTTAAAATTTTGGAGAATGCTCTTGCTCCATATTTACATACATATATGTATGTATGTAAGAATGTAGCTTGCCTACGCAAGTGTTAGTTATTGACTTGGGAGAATATAAATTAGAGTTTAATGCAAATTACCTAATGCGATTGATTTTTGATCAATATTTTTCGAACATTTTGGTAAGTAGAATTTAAAAGAGCATAACGGAAAACTTAATGATTTGTTTAAGTCAATTATATGAATTGGTAATGTGATCGCTTTTGTTCATAAAATCGTACCTGTCAACCAACTTGGCTTTCGTTTTCTTTGTTGTATCTTTGTTATACCATTTACGCTCGAACTACGCGTAAATAGTTTGCATAGTATTGCCATTTTACTTAATTTGACGTCTTTGCGGATGCATAGAGTCATAAATAAGTTTTTATTATCGCTGTTCGTAACAAATGGAAATCAATTGTTCAGCAAGATTGTCAACTACAATTTTGTTTTCGTTTTTTTTTTTTTTTGTTGTATTGTACAGATGGCAACAAACAACCGATGACTAATTTTTTGACTCTGCTGCGAAAAAATATCTCTATACCTTTTAAGAATACAATGTTGCATCATTGTTTTTAACGCCTGCGAATACATATATAAGAGTATACATATTTAAGAATAGAGCTGAAGCAAGGTTTACTCCAATAAGTTGGAAGAAATAGTTAACTTCATACGTTCAGTCTTAAGCAGAATAAAATTCGAGTCCGCTAATGTAGCTTATTGCTTAATTGCCTAAATATACGCATCAGTGATGAAAGTGGATAAAATTGTTCTTTTTTCAGTTCTTTTTTACTTTATAGGAACATTCGCTAAAAATACTCCATTTTAAGGGCATTTATGTAAAACATGGCCAAATTACTTAATTTCCAAATAAACCTTTTTTTCGTGGTATTTTATATACTTGTACCACCGTTTGTCAGTATGAACCAAACCCGAAAAATTCGCCGACCGCTCATCACCGGTAAAGTTCCGCCAGTTATTTGAACCAACCCCAGACATACTCTGGCTATTCCATTCGAAAGCTCGTATAGTCAAATTCCTACCTTCCTCGGCAATCTCGTCTGAGCGAACGTAAAACGCGAAATATTTCGGATGTTGTGGCCACTGAAAATTTATCGAAATTGTGTGTATCGTACCGTAAAGTTGTACTAGGAGATTAATGGAATAGCCGACTCTCGTCGCACCTTGCAAACGCCAAAAGCCATTAAAGCGTATGAGATCGAATTTTTCGAAATCCGCGGCACAATCAGATAATCACATTATAAAGCTTGACTTGGAACTAAGCGCATATAAAAGAAGTGTTGAAATAAAAACGTAAGTCAAAACCGAAAGCCTTGCTTCCTTAGTACGCCAAAAATGGTAACAAATGAATTCGGTTTGCTAACGATCGAATTTTCGATGTTGCAGAATCTTTTAATAAACAGAACGATGGGGTGTATGCTCTGACTTCACAACCTACGCCCGAGCTCGTTCCGAGGGTTTAACGCAGGCCCCACCCAGCTTCTGTGATAGTTTCAAGAAGACTCCACTCCAGCTTATAAATAAAATCGACGCAAAATCATTATTCGAACTTAATTTTCACGGATAGTTGACCATCTGGTGCTCGCCATCAATCGATTGGACTCTAAACTATGATTCATTCTGGAGGCCATGACATGCGCTACTAGACTTGTAAATCTTGTTGAGTCTTTGAAGAGCGCCCCTTGTCCGCGTAGAGTAAAATTTCCCAACGCATGGCAAGCGTTCAGCAATCAATGAGTGGCCAAGCCGCCGTCGTCACTGCTGGAAGGCAAATGAAGGTCATTTCGAAAACGGTGTTCTACAACCTTTACCGACTGGGTTAAACACTAATTAGAAAAAACATTCTGAAAGATATTCACTTGTTTTAATTTTATTACATATTAGCCCAAAACCATGTACCAAAACATTTGTTAGTACCAGGTATTGAAAAAGGCAGAACGGTAAATATAAGTGAACAAGTCATGGACTTTTTTGGATGAGGCCTTGGAAAAAGATCCTTTAACAGCGGCATCAGAAGATCGTTAATTTCTTTGCGGTCAAGCCGAGCTAATTGGTGCGTAAAGCTAGGAACAGTTCTTAAGAAATATATATTGTTGAGACATAAAGACACAGTTTGAACTTTTTCAAGAATTCGTGGTTTTCATTATCACATTAGTTGGAATTCAAATGTGAAAATGGTCAGCCGATTGCCAAAATATTGTTTGCTCGAAACAGATTTTGACGGCAAAGCAGCTAGCATGCCAAAATCGGCGATAGTCTCGACAACTTGCTCTGAATTTAGTGACTTGTAGATGTTAAGTCATCATTGCTAATGTCACTGACAAAACTTCTTACTCATATATTGTGTACGAAAAATATTATAAATCTTTGAATAACTTTTATCTGCAAACATGCCTCAACAGACTAGGCCGACTATATTAGCTGCCTTGTCTAAAGCGTAGGTTAGTTTAGGTTGGGCGCCAGGCCGGAGTAGGACTCACTTAAATAGACTCAGGGTTCTTTGTGATACCGCATGGGGTTTTTTTAATTATGCCCGATGTCCTGTAAATCACTTGGTGCTTTTCAAAAATGTGCACCGCTTTGCAACGTTCACCGCTTTGATGTCATCGACATCGTTGAAGAAATGGCTCCCAAGAGCTTCTGCTCTCCGTTTTGACAGAGCCGGGCAGTGGCAGAGAAGATTTAGGACGGTTTCCTCTTCATCTTCATCCATGCAGCTTCTGCCGTAGTCATTCCTCGGTGCGCCCAATCAGACAGTGTGCGATGAGAACTCCAGTTACTGTCCGAATGTCCTTCCTCCTTAGATTAAGTAGAGACTTGGTGCGTTGGGCGTTTGTGGCCTAAAGCAAAGTCGCTGGTTCATATTTGCGGAATGGTTTGTTGATTAACTTATGGTTCGAATGGCTCTAATACGTGAGTGCGAAGAGCTTGAAATGCTGGCCGACAGGAAGAATGCCCGACAATTTTACCAGAGAGTTAGGCGACTTACGGAAGGTTTCAATACCAGAGCGTACTCGTGTAAGAACAACAATGGTGACCTAGTTACCGATGTTCAAAACGTACTTATATTATGGAGGCAACACTTTTCCACGCTACTGACGGAGTCGATGTTCCATCGCCTGACCATGACGAGGTACGAATAGCAATAACACGGCTGGAAAACAACAAAGCCTGTCAGCTGAGCTATTCAAATACGGCGGCGAGCAGTTGATAAGGTGTATGCATCAACTCTCATGCAAAATATGGTCAGATGAACGCATGCCCCACGACTGGAATTTAAGTGCGCTTTGCCCAATTCACAAGAAAGGCGGTCCCACCATTCGCGCCAACTACCGCGGGATCAGCCTTCTAAGCCTTCTAGGTTACAAGGTCTTATCGAGCGTATTGTATGAAAGACTGAAGCCCACCGTCAATGAACTGATTGGGCCTTATCAGTGTGGCTTTAGACCTGGAAAATCCACCATAGACCAGGTATTCACAATACGCCAAATTTTGGAAAAGACCCGTGAGAAAAGAATCGACACTCACCACCTATTTGTTGAATTTTAATGATGTCGGAGAAGATAATAAGAGCTGCAGAACTTAAACTTAAACAATTTACTACAAGAGCGTGGCTTATGCCGATGACATCGATATCATCGGTAACAAAAAACGCGAAGTCTGTTCTGCCTTTATGCGTTGGCGACGGCGAGTACCGCAGACTATGGAACGAGGAGCTGTATGAGCTTTACAACGAGATGGACATAGTGCAGCGAATTAAATTTCATTGATTTCAAAAACACGTTCAAAAATTTTATAAAACTCTTAGTTTTACCGTTATTCAGCGTCCATTTTATTGGACAGTGGTACTCTAGATTTGTACACACGGAAGTGATATCAATTATTTCTCTTTTTTTCTTTTGTGAAATTTATTTTAACAATAACATTTAACATTTTTTCGGATCTCAATTTTACCGAAAAATAGTTAATTTGTTCCTATATAGTACACTATTCAATATCGACTTGAGGTTATTAACCAGAAACCATAACCACAACTAAGGTTAATTAAAAAAAAAAAATACTCAATTTTGCGTTCGGAAATGAATTGAAATACAGATTCAAGACTCGCGGAATGAATATAACCTTTCGCTTGATGCTTTTTTACAGTAAAATAATTCCTCAAGTTCCATATCTGTAGGCACTCAACTGCAAATTTGGTGCAACTCAAGAATCGAAATCAACCCATTTTCAACCCAACCCAGTTAAGAGGCAAAAGCTTATTTTTTTTCGTTTATATGTATTTCACAGTATTTCTTTTCAAGTTTTATTTTATTTTTTCCATATAAAGTATTAATATTTCGATTAGCATTTAAATAAGTTATCATTGAAATATATATAAATCATACTTAAATATTATATCACAAAATCTTAGACACAATTATTTTTCATAAAATATTTAGTTAATTTCTAATTTCATTAAATTCTTGTTTTAAAACTCGTCGGAGTTAATTAAATATTTTTAAATTGTATATTTGATATTTACAGTCAATAATTTTTAAAATTAAAAAACAAAAATAAAAATTGTGACAATTTTGCGAATATGTTTACAACACATTGGCTAGGCTGGCCGCCGGTATGTGTTTAAATCATACATTCCACATTCTAACTTAAGTATAAAAAGTTTTATGAATTTTTTCTAATGAAATTTGATAGCTCACCGTACATATCGCCCACCATCTTCAAAAGTGACACAACTCAAAATTTGGCATTTTGGAAATGATGGAATAAAAATTTACCCAGAGCTTGTATTTACCTTTCAGCAAAAGCTGGTGCGAATTTTTGTTATAGTTTGTTGAAAACCCTAAAGTAAAGTCTTACCTGCCCATATGATTAGCATGTTCTGACCAACGTGTAATTTTATTTGTGTCACCTTGGAAGATAGTGTGCAATATGTATGTATAAGGAGATTAGATTTTGTTTTTGGTTAGAATTGAATATTTTCTAAAATTTCTAATTTCTTTGTTGGACAATGAAAAGTCTTACATCTGAGTTTGTTGCTCTGTAGGTGAGTAATTTCAAACTTGAGAACAGCTACAAGCAATTTTATTTAAACATTTCAACAAGGAATTCTGTGTACGGAATACACGCTAAAAAATAATTTTTATTTCGTGTTTATAAAATAAAAGTCAGAAATAACGGTTATTTAAGGATTAATTAAATGAAAGTTAAAAAACAATTGTTAAAGAGCAATTTTTTTAATAAAAAGTGTAACTGTTACGGTCCCTGCAAAAACACCATGGCAAGAATATACAGAGAATATCTGACTTAGAAGAATAAATATATATAATAGGAAACTTTTGTTCTTGTTACTAATATTTGTCTTTTTTAGAGAAACCTGTTTTTTTCTTTGGAATAGAATTCAGATTTAAATCTTTTAGAAATATATAACATGTTATAATTTTATACATATAACCGTACGATATCAACTGGATCGAAAAAAAATTAAAAATAGAAAATACTTTTTTTTTTATTGCATGAAAACAACATCATAACTAAGACGAATTTTGATAGTAAACTACATAGCAGATTTATAAGAAATATTTTTTACAAAAAAAAAAACCGACAAGTGTATATGAAAGTTTTTAGTTATGGTTCGATTTGGCTCAAATTCGGGGCATGTCAGTTTATAACAGCTATAACATTACAAAAAAAAATATATATATATATATAAGGATTTTATCTAAGCAGCGGTCAACAATCGGCAATCAAAGGGGAACCTCCGAGCATATTCCTGCCATGAGAAAGCTTCTAAATAAAAAACCATGTTCTATTCGAAGGCGGTGTTTAAACATCAAGACGACGCACACCACTAGTTGGAAGCGAAGCTCGACCAAAGCCTAACAAAAATGTGGGCGAAAAATATTTTATTTTCTGAGTGCATCGCAGTTAAGGTCGTCTAGTAGAAGAAGTGACTTATGGTTATGGCAAAAGGGCAGAAGAACATCACGTAAAAAATCCACCTTCATTGAGAATTGCTTGTAAACTTGCATACGACTTCGGTATGTTTCAGCTTGAGATCAATGCAATAAATATAGCAGCTTTATGTGTATATAAGTAATCAATCCGAGATCTAGACATTTCGAAAAAGTAGAAGAAACGGGCAATATCTTTCTTAGCACATCATCCATATAACGGGTGATTTTTTAAGAGCTTGATACCTTTTTTTTTAAAAAAAACGCATAAAATTTGCAAAATCTCATCGGTTC
>NW_023458561.1:68385466-68385730 GCF_013731165.1 Rhagoletis pomonella | reverse complement strand
TGTATGTGTATGCTACTTGGTATGGCTTCAAAATGGACCAATCAGAAAAGTTGCCGCAAATGTTAAGCGCCGGCAAGAGGAAAAAAATTAACAACCAACCACATACACACAAACAACAAATACAAGAAGCGACGATAACATCTTGAATGACAGCAGTTGACTGACAGCAGAGGCGGCGGCGAGTCAAATTGTTGGCTTCCCATATTTAAAATTATTTTGGTGACAATGAATGGATGTTGGATACATTAACCCTTGACAGATGTG
>NW_023458561.1:68383400-68385456 GCF_013731165.1 Rhagoletis pomonella | reverse complement strand
GGTGACAATGAATGGATGTTGGATACATTAACCCTTGACAGATGTGGTTGTTTCTGTTTTTATTAAGAAAATATTTTGTGGGGAGGAGGTGATGAAATTGTGAGTTGAGATTTGTGACCGAAGAGCTTTTAATAAGTAGAATAAAAGAAATAAATAAACCTTATTTCGTTACCGATTAGTTCAAGCCTGCAAATAAGCTTAACTGTGGGATATAAAATCAATATCCGTATGCCAATAAACAAGAGTAGGCTACCCTTTCGTTTCACTTGGCACCAAGATGAGACAGGTATATTTATTGATTCTTATTATTCTCCAACTAAATTCTCTTTTCTGGTATTTGTAGACTATTGGATTATTCGTAAGAAAGATTTTTCGGAAGATTTACGGGCTTTACGCATTGGCGATGGCGAGTACCGCAGTAAGAGTTTGCAGCGAATTAAAATAAAGCGACTCTGCTGGCTCCAGCTTTGAAAGTATTCAGCTCGGAACTTGATAGTGGTAACAGAGGAAGGCGGAGGGCCCCGCAACGATGGAAAGACCAAATGGAGAAGAACTTGGCATTTTCTATTGGCCTCAGTTGGCACAGAAGAGAAACGACTAGATTTCCTATCTACATATCAAAGAAAAATACAGGAATATTTCCCATGAAAAGTTATCAGATAATATTGATCATAAGAAGTATTTCCACAGTTTTTCTTGTCGGGGCAGTCTTAAAATAAAACATAGTTACGCGACTTTTTTTCCGACAGCGTAGTTTATAGAAAAAGAAAAAAAAAATATTTTTCATTTGCAGAGGTTAATTGAGTAAAATTGTAATTTGAATCTGCAATGAGTTCAGTGACCGGGCTGATTATTATTTCATCATGATAGAATGATTCTGTTTTCCATGATTTTCAACGTATCCCAAATTATAATTGCTGATTGGTATCCGATCAGAAACAGTCCTAGGAATTGTAAACAAAAATCAGCTGATTCTCAGATTTTGTGTATTCACAAAGCAACTTTTGTGAACTTTTTACTAAAACATTCAGAACGAACAAGCGTCGGGTTACTTCTGCTAATCGGAACTTGGGGAAAACGAAACTGTCAAATCCAGCGACCATACGGTTAACTAACCACCGGTTGCAGGTTAAGTTAATCAGACATAGTGCAAACGGCCCTTAGACTGCCTGACTCGATGTTCATGGCAGATGCTAGGTTTTTTGGGCTGTCATTTACCATTGTTTTGCTCACAACTTTTAGTTTTGGCCAAGTAATCTATGGGTCATCCGTTTAAGACGGAACTTAATAGAGATCTAGTGTGTATCAATCCTCTAAATATTCGGTGACCGTTTGTAGCGATTTCAGCGGGACTGTACTGATTTAAGAAAGTTGCACCGCGGAATATTTTTTTGAAAAATCGGGACGTATAAGTATTCAGACCGTTCACACTTGCCTAATTGTCTGATTAAAAATTATTAATCTATAGTATATTTTATTGTTGTAAACTGAATCTAAAAAATAACCACATAACCAGATCACCAGGTAGGTGTGAACACCCACAAAGTTTTGTTTGTTTTTAAATCACGAATGCAAAGATAAGAGATTTGATTTTTTGTTGAGGTTCTAACTATCTCGGTAGCCGGTTCGAATATGTCCTATCTCAGAAAACTTTGCAAGAATGTCCTATTAAAGAATTTGATTGAGAAACGCCCTACCTCAGAATTTGTTTCAAAAACACGCCATATAACTGAAAAGATGTGAATATAGGGCGTTTTTGAACCGAATTATGAAATAGGGTGTTCTTCAATCAAATTCTGAGATAGGGCGCTTTTAAATCGGCTGCCGAGATAAATCCATATTCCACTCACACTAAGGCACTCCGCACATTACGCTCCTAATCAAAGTAGAGTAATGCACGGCGACTCGACTTCTGCACAATTCCGCGCCCTGCCGTTCTTTCTCCTCTACACACTTCCGCAAATATTTCTGCAGCCAAATATTGCATAAACGCTTTAACAATTTGAACAAAATCATTCATTTTCTATTTATTTCTATTGAGATGACAAATAATTTT
>NW_023458561.1:68364266-68383300 GCF_013731165.1 Rhagoletis pomonella | reverse complement strand
TTTTTTGTTAAATTTTGCAACAATTAGATTTGTAGAACGCTTTTAGAGTGGTATAAACATACATATATGCACATACATACATATATAAAAACCAAACGATGACGTCAATTGCTAATTATTTTCTGTCCTCAGAATTTATGATTTTCCCGAAAATCGGAAGTTGAATTAAATGCACCGTTTCTGCCTCAGGCTTGTTGTTGTTGCGGACAAACTGATTTTCGTTGCTTTCGTTTTGTTGCAAGACGTTGCATTAACACACAATTATTATGAATTTATTACAACAATTTCAGCTTAAAAATTTTCGCACATATTTTCAATTTTGATTTCTGTAACAAAAAAAAAAAAAAATCGTTTTATGTATATTTTTTTTTAATATCGTAAAAACGTAATTCTACTTCAAATGCGTTTGACAAAGTACAAATGTTTATAAACAATATTTACGATAGTATATGTTGTATCATGCGATAGTATTCCCAGCTAGCACATTTGTCAGACAATTTCTGATATCAGACAAGTCGGAATAAAAAGTTGACTATTTAGACAAGTTTTACAAGTTTCTTATAGATTTCTGGGCGAAATGTCTGGAAATTTTTTTTTTATTTCCTTATCCGATATGTCTGATCGAATTCTGTCCGATTTCGGGCAGACACGTCTGATAATTCTTATTTTCCATGATTATTTGGTCAGACATCTGTTAGATATGCGTCAGAATCGTCTGTCAGCTATTAGCTCCAAAACGTAGATAAAAATTTATAATTCACTTTAGACTTGGCCTTTCTGTGAAATTTATATTGTTGTGCGCTTGAAAGGTTATGAAAATATTTATCCAGCCCTTAAATTAATATTCCAGATATACAGTTTCCTCAAAAATGCTTGACGTAGTCAGTGAAGGTATTGAAATAAGAATTCGTTATGATTAAAATTGAAACTGAATCCATCGTACTACCAAAAATGCCCCATATTCATATCGATATAGAAAAATCTTTTTATAAAAGCTTTGATTTTTAACTTTAAACTAAACAACTAATTTGTAGCACCGCTTTCGATAGATTTTTTTATTTTAATTTGTCTTTTAGAAGATCTATGTTGTGGTTAGGTGAGGTCAAAGTGACGGTAGGTGGCAATGTTGCCAGATTACCAGTTGTAACTGTAAGTTACAGTTTTTGGATAAGATTGAAGTTACTTAAATCAATTTCTGTTACAAATTACAGTTTTTTTTTAATTCCGGGCTGAACAAATAAATTAAAATATCTCATTTGGTTTTTTTTTTTGTAAGCCAATTATTAAAATAAAGTTGTCCTTTACATTCCAGTCAGCACAGGGAATGTGGATAGAATATTTTCCCTATTAAATATGAAAAAAAACAATAAACTAAATATTTCTATAAAAAATAACTGCTTAACAAAACAATTTATGAAAAATATTGAAAGTAGAATTTCATTAAAATAAAATGTGATTTAAATATTTTGTTTAATAAAGTCTATTTATATTATTATAGGTATAATTTATGTTATGTTGTTTTATTTAAATAAATAGGTTTTGTTCTTTGTTTGTTTCTTTAAAATCTCCTCGTTACTGATAGCTTAAATTTTTTTATCAAAAACAGTTTTTCTGGAAAGTGATATTTTTTTAAGAAAAACTCTGGCAACACTGATAGGTGCACACACCAGCGCGTTCATTCCCTGCGAATGGCTTTTTGCGAGCTCGTCTCTCATCTCATTGCCTGGTATACCTCTTTGTCTGGGCACCTATACCAGGGTTCCAAGTTACCTGGAACATAATTCAGGGCGCTTGAATTGATTGGCTGAAAAATATATGTATGTAGATATTATTGCATCCTGTATGGCCGGCTGTACGGTTTGGAAGAGGCTAGGCGGAAAGATTTTTGCACTCCTATTTGTTCTTAGTAAACTCTCCTTCTGGTCTCGTTTTCGATTTTAGAACCCCCAGTGTAGCAATGCAGTAAGTGCTGGGGTCGTTGATTCCTGCTAGGGATTTCGAAGGTTGTGGTTGGCACTCAATAGTCCGTTAATTCCGGCGGCCGAAGCCCATCCAAATTTTAGTATGATCACGGGGTCTGTTTTCCAGCTGGATAATTTCCGGAGTCTGATGGCTGCTAGCAGGGGTATCCCTGCTGACAAACCTACTCGTCGATACTCCAACCGGATTAACCTTAACTACGCCGCATTCTAGTATTTGTTTACAAGCGTCCGCAGTCGCGAGCCGACGCCAAGATACGTCAACACTGTCCCGACCAATGAGGGTTCTAAAATACGTGAATAGTGAAATACGTTAGTTCCTCTAAAGGCACCCTAAATGTTTTTGAAACGAGCAAATACCTCGCCGTCACAAACGATAGCAAACAAAAGACTTAAGACACAAACTTCCAACGAAACGTTTAACAAATTCTCGATCTTTCTACGCTGGGTGTGCCACCCTTCGCGTCTGACTTCGAATATCTGCGTCAGCCGGAATAAATAGAAAGCAAACAAACTCATATAAATTTATATCTCTTTTGAATACGGCGGATGCTCTAACAATTCTCAATTCTACGTAATCTTCCAAATAGTTTTTCACTGCTAAAGCCTCTGACCAAACTATTCATCTCTTGTAGCTGAGTGCTTTAAGACTTGTGTATGTGCAATGGTTTACATCAGAATTTAGGGAATAGTTGTTACTTATTTTTAAAATACTAAAAACTAATTGAGTTTTTTTGTGTAATCTAAAGAGATTTTATATTTTTTTCTTTACATTTAACTAACGTGCCTCCATTTAGAATCAAACTGCTCGGAAATACTTAATAAAATAATAAGTTCAAGATTTTTTTTTACTTAAAATTATCTGCCACAATAAGCTAAGAACAATGTTTTTTTAATATAGATCGGTGTTTAATAAGATTTATTACACAAATTAGCGCAAATTTAAACAAAACGGAGAAATTCGATCGCTCAACAAATACGAATCTTGAACTTCAGCGGTT
Source organism: Rhagoletis pomonella (assembly GCF_013731165.1). NCBI lineage: Eukaryota > Metazoa > Arthropoda > Insecta > Diptera > Tephritidae > Rhagoletis > Rhagoletis pomonella. The sequence continues at coordinate 68,380,320 of NW_023458561.1, read as the reverse complement.
CTGCGCAGATAATCGAAATATATACGTTTTATATTATTGACTATTTATTTCTTTGTTTAGTATTCAATAAAATCATTTTGTTTTTTAACAGTTTACACAGTTGCCACACATTTTCTGAGCATATCCGCTGTTAGCTCAAAAACTCTCTTCTATAACTCTGTTCTTATTTTAATAAATTATTATATTTTTGTTTTATGCATTCAAAGAAATTCTTTTTCAATACATATGTAGTGCAAATAATGTATTTATTTCAGTTATTAATATATACATGTTTTTGAAACGAGCCAATAGCCAGCCAATACCCCGCCGCCACAAACGACAACAAACAAAAGACTTAAGACACAAACTTCCAACGAAGCTTTTAACAAATTCTTTTTCGATTTTTTAATCACACTCATCTTCCCACGCTGGGTGTGCCGTTTGCAATGATTATTCTGTACACAATACATAAATTTATACAAAAGTGTGCACATAAATTAGATATATAGTATAATCATCAGCTATTTGAAACAAAATTTAGAATACTTCACACGACAGCTTAATTATGTTTGGAAACCTTCAGTGTACACTGACTGCCTAACCAACTCATAAAAATATATTGTTGTATAACAACCGATGAACTTACACATCAACTAAAGTGGGGGCAAAACAAGAGCAATTAGTTAATATTTACGGACGTTTATGCTCTTTTTCACACATTCTTAATTGTAGCAACGACCACGACGACGACCACGACGACGACGACGACTGCAATCGGAGCCGGAGATCGGAAATCTCAACTCACCAATACACGCGTAGTACAGGTAATCTCTCCGCCGGTCGATTGACGCGCGCATGTGTGTTTGTTAGTAAACACAGTGGCGCACGTTGCATGCCCCGCACGAAAAAAAAACAAGCGCACACACATTCCAACAAACAGCAAATATTTGAAACTGTCCCCAACCAGCCAGACAGACAGCCAGCCAGGCAGTGTGGCCCGGTCCGCCGACTGATTGTTGGTGCAAAATGTCCTACCTTCTTTTGCCTTCCTCTGCCTGCTTCGGTGGTGCATTCGATACTCAGGTGGTCCGTGCTGGTGTTTGTGAGTCAATGAATGAATGCGCGTGAATATGGTGCGGATCGGCGAGCGAGGGCTGTGAGCGAGCGCCTGTTGGCTGGCCGGCCGGCTGGCTGTCTGGCTATGAGTGAAGAGTGTTGGTGACGGTGGCTGGCGCCCAGTGCTGCTTTAATGTTGTGCAGCGAGCAATTCTAAGTCAGTCTGCAGTTGGATTTCGTTGCGTGCGGTACGAAAAGCGGAAAACTTTTACACGGTGCTAATTGAAAAAACAATGTGTTGGTAGAATTAATGGGAAACTTCTGACATGGTTTTCAATTTGAGTGAACTAAAAAATGGGTGCGAATGTTATGAAATTGCAAGCTGTGCTTACGATTTTTTTTTGTATTTAAAAATTGTGCAGAACTAGAACTAGAGAACTAGCGCATGGCAAGCGATGCTTACTTAAGTAACTTGTGTGTGTAGTACTTGGTGAAACGCAGTCGTGTAATTTGCTGTTACTTCCCAGCTTCAAAGTCGAATGTCGGTATCGGCCACACGGTTTGCCACGGATCGGTGAATGTTTGAACATACAAACGTAAATATGCACGTACGTCTATGACACAGCTTGCAAACTGTCGCAGATAGAAAAATTATGCCATTCAATGTAAGGAACAAAGACTAATGTGTTTTATGTGCCCTTAAAACCTTTGAGCAGCAACGTCTGATAATCGTACCGACGGCTACGGTGGAAATGGTGAAAAATCTACTATCCAAAATATACACGGAATAACTTGAAAAGTCGTGAGAAATAGAAAATAAAATGGTGAATACTCCGGCGACCTTCAACATAATAAAAAGGCATTTGTGAACATTTTATAAACCATACTCAAGGCAAAAAATTAATGCAAATCCAAGTGCTTACAGCTTAATTGAAAATATCGAATGTGCACATACAAGCATCCATTAAGAATATCTGGTGTTTGACAACTCATTCTAACTTAATGCTGATTGAATTGAATAATAAAAATCTTCATAAGTGCAAATGGCAATGTACAATGAAAAATAAAAAAAAATTTAATATAAAAACTGTGTCGTAAATCTGCAGTACCATACCATATATGTATCGATCAAATATGCAAGACAAGCTTTTGTTGCGCGCATAGCTAAATAAACTTTGTGTGTCATAAAAGTTTTTCAATTACAGACACAGTGAAATCCTACCAAGGAAGAACAATAAAAGTCTCTTCGAGTGAAAGGGCTATTTCGCAACTTAAAACGTCTATTCAATCAGAAAACACTTAGTGAACCAAAGCAAAACTGGAAAATGGTGCCAGCATGACAAGCTACCCGAACAAAGCAAGCACTAACAACACTGAGAGTTCGAGCTTTCATTCCAACATCATTCGAGCTTTCACCGCCAAATTTAAGCTTAAAGCTTCCGACCATTCGCAAAATCAATACAAAACCATGCATGACGAATTCCAAAACGCAACACAAGCCAACAATAATTCGACTAATCGAACTTGTCAACCATCCATCGGAGATAACGAAAAACATTTGGACACGTCGTACGCCGAAGTCCAACCTCCAGAGCTTATAATTAACAGCGCCGCCTATATTACGCACGGCGCCGATAACGCAGCCGCTGGCTCACTGCAGCACAGTCTGAGCGTCATGCCGCCGCCGTATCGCTATCCCAGCAGTGAATCATCGGCGTCCTTCACGCTATTGCCGCTTAGTCGACGGCGCTGGTTTCAGCGACAGACTTGCCTGCTCTGTATTATGGTCGCATTCATCTTCGGCCTGCTGCTTGGCGTCTTCGTGCCAATGCTTGATCTTCGTCATGTATTTTTAAATATGTCAAGTGCGCAAAAAGCGGGGCCGCTTATAGAGCATACGTCTCCGGATAGCTCAAAAAGTTTAGATAACAAACTTGCGCCGAGCATAGCCGCTGATTTGTATTGGAAACCACTGCCTCGCGACAAGCCACAGCGCAATCATACACCGACAGCTACGATTGGCGATCTCAGTGTTGGTCCGCTCAGCCCGTTTTCGGTGGCCTTCATCAGTGACAGACATGCGAGAGTCAACGCTGAAGAAATATTAAGTGACAACGTACATTTAAGTGCGCAAAGGCGGTCTTCTTTTACGGTGCATAACATCATAGATAAGCCTCTGGGACAACCATTAGGCCAATATGCTTCGAAACCAAGCACGGCTTTCGACTCTGCCCCCGCTGTTGTGTTAACGAAGCAAACACTCCAACGGCCCACAGTGCAGAAGAAGAAACATCCGCTTGAGCGCCGCTTGCTGGGCATCATTAACTCAAACATCTTCTGGGGCGAGCAGGTAGAACGCGCCCTACCAAAAGGCTTCAGCGCACAAGACACGCGTGATTGGAATGCATATGTGACATCGCCAGCTGTGGTGCAACGCCTCGAACCAGGCTGCGGACGCATGCAAAACCGCATGATGGTCTTCAGCGACGGCACACGCGCTTGTGCGCGATACCGCCAAAATACCGACCAAATCCAAGGCGAAATCTTCTCGTTCTATCTGGGACGCTTGCTGAATATGAGCAACCTCGCGCCTAGTGCCGTGGTAACTGTGAATGGTGAGACGGAGAAGTGGTCCAACGTGGTGCAAGACATAACACAAGCGCAGTGGCAACAGCAGCGTCCGGTGGTGCTGACGCGTTGGCTGCCCAATCTCGAGCCCGCCGGCATACCGCAGCCATTCCAACCGCTCGATCGACATTTGAACAAACACGATGTATGGAATATTACTCGGGCTTTGACATCTGTCAAAGCGGCCACAGCGCCACAGCCTTTGGTGGCTGAAAGTTTGGTAACCAGTGGACGCGACTCGTATGGTTCTGTCAATAGCGTTCAAGCGCCGAGCCCACCGATGTCTGCCTTCTCTGATTCGTCCCTGGATATATTCATCACGCCAACCTCACTCGCTCTGGAGCGGCTGGTTGAGCTCGCTCAATGGTCGGATTTGATTGTCTTCGACTATTTGATAGCGAACCTCGATCGCGTTGTTAACAATCTCTACAACTATCAGTGGAATGCGGAAATTATGGCCGCGCCTGCGCATAATTTGGCACGCCAATCTAATTCACAACTACTTATCTTTCTCGACAACGAATCCGGTTTGCTGCACGGCTATAGACTGCTCAAGAAATACGAGGCCTACCATGGTCTGCTGCTGAACAATTTGTGCGTATTCCGTGAGCCCACCATACGAGCACTGCAGCAACTGCGTGCGGCCGGTGCGGGACGCAAGCTACGGGAATTGTTCGAGCAGACGGCGAGCGACGAAGTGCGGGATGTGCTGCCAGCTTTGCCGGATAAATCAATTAAGATACTCAGCGATCGCATTGATCGAGTGCTGGAGCAGGTGGAAAAATGTAAGCAGCTGATGGATGATAGATAATGATTGATAGTAAGCGAAAGGGAATGTTGAAAGTTAGAAAAGTTAAAAAAAAAAATAAAAATATTATGGTTGAGGTGCTTTATGTAAAAATTGACTGTAAAATAGGTGCGATTTAGAGTTCAATCATGTAAATAGGAATTATTGTGGGTAGTTATGTATATATTATAGAATCCAAAAGTAATCGAGGCGCTCCCGAAAAGTCATTGTAAAGTCATAATTTTTAAGTTTCTGTGAGTAAAGTAATGGTAATTTAACACGTAGTGCATAGGTAGTCGAGACAAAAAGACTTAAGTATGTCATTCCCACTGATAAGTGCTTAACATTTGTTTTGGCTGAGGATGTTCTGTACACAAAAATATGTAACTTTGCCGCCAAAAACACACATACCTACATACGTGTGTGTTAGGTATGTAAAGGAGCAACTAAGATATACCTATGGTATACGAGAGTCATGTGATTCTGATTTCATTGTATGTTACTTCACTATCTCAATTTAATTTTGGAATTCTGAAATACATTTCACTAATCGAAAGAAAACCTCACAAAGTAATAAGTTCCAAGAGTACTGAAAAATCCTGAGCATGAAGGAGATAGAATTAAAAAAAAATATGGGCATTATTCAAGCTTTCTATCTTTCACAACCAACGCTTTTTTATAAAAAAAATGTTATGATCACATTCTAAACTATATTTTTTGTTATAAGACAAGCTTTACGCAGCGTGCTCTGAAACGCTGGTTGTGCAAATCATTTAATAATCCAACTTAAAGGGTCTTAATGGCATTGTATTCTACTCATGTTTCAGGCATGAGACAAATCCCGGTCGCTCTAAAGCCGCGGACTTCTACATTGAAAGAAGATTTTACCAAACCTATCTCCAGATGTCTCTTAAACCGTCCCGATCTTTGGCGCTCGTTAGAAATTTGAAGCGCATTTTTGGGCTTGCGATATGCTCGATCAAGAAAATTGATTTTACAAAACCGAAACCCAAATTCGGGTCCATATGGCCAATATCTCTGTGGCGACTCGCATTCCCCTACAGAATTGTCACGTTCCGTGTTCATCGTATATTAAGCTCGGGTCCCAGATATATGGATGATGTGCTAAGAAAGATATTGCCCGTTTCTTCTACTTTTTTGAGCATAAAGCGAGTTATTCATGGCCGTCTGAAATGTCTAGATCTCGGATTGATAATTTATATACACATGAAGCTGCTATATTCATTGCATTGATCTCAACCTGAAACATACCGAAGTCGTATCGATGTTTTCAAGCAATTCTCAATGAAGGTGGATTTTTCACGTGATGTTCTTCTGCCCTTTTGCGATAACCATAAGTCACTTCTTCTACTAGACGACCTTAACTTCGATGCACTCAGAAATAAAATATTTTTCACTCACATTTTTGTTAGGCTTTTGGTCGAGCTTCGCTTCCAACTAGTGGTGTGCGTCGTCTTGATGTTTAAACACCGCCTTCGAACAGAACATGGTTTTTTATTTAGAAGCTTTCTCATGGCAGGAATATGCTCGGAGGTTTGCCTTTGATTGCCGATTGGTGACCGCTGCTTAGATAAAATCCTTTTATATATATATATATATATTTTTGTTGTAATCCTATAGCTGTTATAAACTGACATGCCCCGAATTTGAGCCAAATCGAACCATAAGTAAAAACTTTCATATACACTTGTCGGTTTTATTTTTTGAAAAAAATATTTCTTATAAATCTGCTATGTAGTTTACTATCAAAATTCGTCTTAGTTATGATGTTGTTTTCATGCAATAAAAAAAACGTATTTTATATTTTTAATTTTTTGTCGATCCAGTTGATACAGTACGGTTATATGTATAAAATGATACCATGTTATATATTTCTAAAAGATTTAAATCTGAATTCTATTCCAAAGAAAAAAAAGTTTCTCTAAAAAATACAAATACTAGTAACAAGAACAAAAGTTTCCTATTATATATATTTATTCTTCTAAGTCAGATATTCTCTGTATCTTCTTGCCATGGTGTTTTTGCAGGGACCGTAACAGTTATAACTTTTATTAAAAAAATTGCTCTTTAACAATTGTTTTTTAACTTTTATTTAATTAATCCTTAAATAACCGTTATTTCGGCCTTTTATTTTATAAACACGAAATAAAAATTATTTTTTAGCGTGTATTCCGTACACAGAATTCCTTGTTGAAATGTTTAAATAGAATTGCTTGTAGCTGTTCTCAAGTTTGAAATTACTCACCTATAGAGCGATAAACTTAGATGTAAGACTTTTCATTGTCCAACAAAGAAATTAGAAATTTTAGAAAATGTTCAATTCTAACTAAAAACAAAGTCTAATCTCCTTATACATACATATTGCACACTATCTTCAAAGAAGACACAATTAAAATTAAACGTTCCTCAGAATATGCGAAAAACTATTTATTAGCACATGGGCAAGTAAGACTTTACTTTAGGGTTTTCAACAAACTATAACAAAAATTCGCACCAGCTTTTGCTGAAAGGTAAATACAAGCTCTGGGTAAATTTTTATTCCATCATTTCAAAAATGACAAATTTTGAGTTGTGTCACTTTCGAAGATGGTGAGCGATATGTACTGTGAGCTATCAAATTTCGTTAGAAAAAATTCATACAACTTTTTATACTTAAGTTAGAATGTGGAATGTATGATTTAAACACATACCGGCGGCCAGCTTAGCCAATGTGTTGTAAACATATTCGAAAAATTGTCACAATTTATTTTTTTTTTTTTTATTTTAAAAATTATTGACTGTAAATATCAAATTTACAATTTAAAAATATTTAATTAACTCCTACGAGTTTTAAAACAAGAATTTAATGAAATTAGAAATTAACTAAATATTTTATGAAAAATAATTTTGTCTAAGATTTTGTGATATAATATTTAAGTATGATTTATATATATTTCAATGATAACTTATTTAAATGCTAATCGAAATATTAATACTTTATATGGAAAAAATAAAATAAAACTTGAAAAGAAATACTGTGAAATACATATAAACGAAAAAAAATAAGCCTTTGCCTCTTAACTGGGTTGGGTTGAAAATGGGTTGATTTCGATTCTTGAGTTGCACCAAATTTGCAGTTGAGTGCCTACAGATATGGAACTTGAGGAATTATTTTACTGTAAAAAAGCATCAAGCGAAAGGTTATATTCATTCCACGAGTCTTGAATCTGTATTTCAATTCATTTACGAACGCAAAATTGAGTATTTTTTTTTTAATTAACCTTAGTTGTGGTTATGGTTTCTGGTTAATAACCTCAAGTCGGTATTGAATAGTGTACTATATAGGATCAAATTAACTATTTTTCGGTAAAATTGAGATCCGAAAAAATGTTAAATGTTATTGTTAAAATAAATTTCACAAAAGAAAAAAAGAGAAATAATTGATATCACTTCCGTGTGTACAAATCTACAGTACCACTGTCCAATAAAATGGACGCTGAATAACGGTAAAACTAAGAGTTTTATAAAATTTTTGAACGTGTTTTTGAAATCAATGAAATTTAATTCGCTGCACTATGTCCATCTCGTTGTAAAGCTCATACAGCTCCTCGTTCCATAGTCTGCGGTACTCGCCGTCGCCAACGCATAAAGGCAGAACAGACTTCGCGTTTTTTGTTACCGACGATATCGATGTAAATGTAGTAAATTGTTCCTGAGTGTTTAAGTTCTGCAGCTCTTATTATCTTCTCCGACATCCTTAAAATTCAACAAATAGGTGGTGAGTGTCGATTCTTTTCTCACGGGTCTTTTCCAAAATTTGGCGTATTGTGAATACCTGGTCTATGGTGGATTTTCCAGGCCTAAAGCCACACTGATAAGGCCCAATCGGTTCATTGACGGTGGGCTTCAGTCTTTCATACAATACGCTCGATAAGACCTTGTAACCTATGCTTAGAAGGCTAATTCCGCGGTAGTTGGCGCGTACGGCGGGGTCGCCTTTCTTGTGAATTGGGCAAAGCGCACTTAAATTCCAGTCGTCGGGCATGCGTTCATCTGACCATATTCTGCATGAGAGTTGATGCATACACCTTATCAACTGCTCGCCGCCGTATTTGAATAGCTCAGCTGACAGGCTTTGTTGTTTTCCAGCCGTGTTATTGCTATTCGTACCTCGTCATGGTCAGGCGGTGGAACATCGACTCCGTCAGTAGCGTGGAAAAGTGTTCCCTCCATAATTACACGAGTACGCTCTGGTATTGAAATCTTCCGTAAGTCGCCTAACTCTCTGGTAAAATTGTCGGGCATTCTTCCTGTCGGCCAGCATTTCAAGCTCTTCGCACTCACGTATTAGAGCCATTCGAACCATAAATTAATCAACAAAACATTCCACAAATATGATTGGGTGCACCGAGGAATGACTACTGCAGAAGCTGTATGGATGAAGACGAAGAGGAAACCATCCAAAATCTTCTCTGCCACTGCCCGGCTCTGTCAAAACGGAGAGCAAAAGCTCTTGGGAGCCATTTCTTCAACGATGTCGATGACACCAAAGCGGTGAACGTTAGAAGCCTATGCACATTTTTGAAAAGCACCAAGTGGTTTACAGCGCAACGGGCATAATTAAAAAAACCTCATGCGGTATCACAAAGAACCCTGAGTCTAAGTGAGTCCTACACCGGACTGTCGCCCAACCTAACCTTATCTATGCTTTAGACAAGGCGGCTTATATAGTCGGCCTAGTCTCTTGAGGTAATTAGCTCGGCTTGACCACAAAGAAATTAACGATATTCTGATGCCGCTGTTAAAGGATCTTTTTCCAAGGCCTTATCCAAAAAAGTCTATGACTTTTTCTCTTATATTTACCGCTGTGCCTACTTCAATACTTGGTACTAACAAATGTTTTGGTACATGGTTTTGGGCTAATAAGTAATAAAATTAAAACAAGTGAACGCAGTGGCTAAAGATTGTAGAACACCGTTTTCGAAATGACCTTCATTTGCCTTCCAGAAGCGACGAAGTCGGCTTGGCCACTCATTGATTGCTGAACGCTTGCCATGCGTTGGGAAATTTTCCTCTACGCGGACAAGGGGCGCTCTTCAAAGACTCAACAAGATTTACAAGTCTAGCAGTGCATGCCATGGCCTCCAGAATGAATCATAGTTTAGAGTCCAATCGATTGATGGCGAGCACCAGATGGTCATCTATCCGTGAAAATTAAGTTCGATTTTGATGATTTTGCGTCGATTTTATTTATAAGCTGGAGTGGAGTCTTCTTGAAACTATCACAGAAGCTGGGTGGGCCAGCGTTAAACCCTCGGAACGAGCTCGGGCGCATGTTGTGAAGTCAGAGCATACATCCCATCGTTCTGTTTATTAAAAGATTCTGCAACATCGAAAATTCGATCGTTAGCAAACCGAATTAATTTGTTATCATTTTTGGCGTACTAACGAAGCGAGGCTTTCGATTTTGACTTACGTTTTTATTTCAACGCTTCTTTTATATGCGCTTAGTTAAAATTCGATCTCATACGCTTTAATGGCTTTTGGCGTTTGCAAGGTGCGACGAGAGTCGGCTATTCCATTAATCTCCCAGTACAACTTTACGGTACGATACACACAATTTCGATAAATTTTCAGTGGCCACAACATCCGAAATATTTCGCGTTTTACGTTCGCTCAGACGAGATTGCCGAGGAAGGTAGGAATTTGACTATACGAGCTTTCGAATGGAATAGCCAGAGTATGTCTGGGGTTGGTTCAAATAACTGGCGGAACTTTACCGGTGATGAGCGGTCGGCGAATTTTTCGGGTTTGGTTCATACTGACAAACGGTGGTACAAGTATATAAAATACAACGAAAAAAAGGTTTATTTGGAAATTAAGTAATTTGGCGATGTTCTACATAAATGCTCTTAAACTGGAGTATTTTTAGCGAATGTTCCTATAAAGTAAAAAAGAACTGAAAAAAGAACAATTTTATCCACTTTCATCACTGATGCGAATAGGCAATTAAGCAAATAAGCTACATTAGCGGACTCGAATTTTATTCTGCTTAAGACTGAACGTATGAAGTTAACTATTTCTTCCAACTTATTGGAGTAAACCTTGCTTCAGCTCTATTCTTAAATATGTATACTCTTATATATGTATTCGCAGGCGTTAAAAACAATGACGCAACATTGTCTTCTTAAAAGGCATAGAAATATTTTTTCGCAGCAGAGTCAAAAAATTAGTCACCGGCTGTTTGTTGTCATCTGTACAATACAACAAAAAAAAACGAAAACAAAATTGTAGTTGACAATCTTGCTGAACAATTGATTTCCATTTGTTACGAATAGCGATAATAAAAACTTATTTATGACTCTATGCATCCGCAAAGACCGTCAAATTAAGTAAAATGGCAATCCTATGCAAACTATTTACGCGTAGCTCGAGCGTAAATGGTATAACAAAAATACAACAAAGAAAACGAACCAGCCAACTAGGTTGACAGGTACGATTTTATGAACAAAAGCGATCACATTACCAATTCATAATTGACTTAAACAAATCATTAAGTTTTCCGTTACGCTCTTTTAAATTCTACTTACCAAAATGTTCGAAAAATATTGATTTAAATCAATCGCATTAGGTAATTTGCATTAAACTCTAATTTATATGCTCCCAAGTCAATAACAAACACTTGCGTAGGCAAGCTACATTCTTACATACATACATATATGTATGTACATATGGAGCAAGAGCATTCTTCAAAATTTTCAATAAAATATTAACACGCTGTGCGGTCCAAATAAGATGCTTTTTTTTTGCTTTTTTTTTTTGGTGGTCCCACCAATGCGAGCGCTTTGGAAATAGTGCTCTCGTTCCGAATTAAAGCAAAATATAAGTTCAGTCTCGAAGAAAGCCTAAATTAAAATATGCTCTTTCTCTGTGCGCGTCCATATGAAGTATTTCACCCTAAAAATGTTTTACTTATAGATAGAGGATAGATTGCCTAAGATACTATATATACATATACTTGGTATGTACATTACATTGGTTCTAAAACATCGATCGCCTTAATATTAATTTAAAGAACAGGTAAACACTTTTTTATTTTATAACTCGCTTTTAAGTCAACGTATCGGACTGAGCGATATATAGCGATTGAAGGAAATTGAAGGCTGTAAAATGTTCTCTCATGATTTTTACAAAAGCTAATAAAGGCCAACATTTTTTGAAATGGGGGTAGGTGCACAACATCGTCAATAAAAATTCCCAAAAATCAATGGTAGCCACTTCAGACTTGCACTTTGTCATAAATTTTAACATTTTGCCAAATTAAAAACACTAAATTTATTATTCATATTAACATTGAATAACTTTTGGAGGAGTGATATTTTTTTATTTTAAATGGAATATAAAAAAAAATAGTATAAAATCCGTTAACGTTGTCGTCTGGCTCAGCCAGGAAGTACGCAACTTCCATAACGTATGTCCATAGGGACAGGAGGGGCGTTAGCTGGCTAGAGTTTTGGGGGCGAGCGAAAAGGTTTCGTGAGTCATGTGGCGACTCTCCGCATGCCGGGCACTCGTTGGGCCCAGTCTTCATTCACTCTGCTCAGGTACGACTTTAATCTACTACAATAGCCACAGAGAGAACTTGGCTACTATTGTATTGTAGTATTCATTCGTGGTATCCAAGTAAGGATGTCAGACGTACTTATTTGGGAACTACAGTACATACATAGTAAATCTTTTCCAACTCCTTTACTTTATTTTCTTAATTGTCAAATAAGCACGCAAATGTACGGATTTTACTTATAAACCTCGTACTGATTTGTACTGAAATTCAGAAAAAAACTGTTTGGCGCTAACATTTTTTTTAAAGTGTTTGGTCCAGCCTTCCTCCTCTATGTGGTGTAGGTCTTGAAATTATCACAAAAATAGTGGAGCCTACATACACTTTTCTGCTTCCTCCGAAGATGGTTTGTTTGTGAGCTCTGTTTTAAAATGCGCAAAGAAAATCCCTGCAAATGGTTTCATATGTTTCCTATAAAGAAATTTGTATACCAGTCCGATTCTAGGCTAAGTTTCGGTAATCTTATTTATGTAAACACACCAAAGTCAAAACTCATAGAATGTAATTTAAATAATGATGATGGATTTGACTTGATATTTTTACAAATATTTGTTTAAAGTCCTACTTTTCCATACAAATAAATTGGGCATCTCAAATGTGTTTATATATATTTATGTCTAAAAACGATTTTTGTCCGTCTGGTCACAATTTTTTTACAGCGAGTTGAGTGTCCACCAAATATTCTTTTTGATTGTATTTTTTAGCATTGAACTAATTAGATTGCGATTAAAGAAAATCAAAAAACTAAGGTCTTAACATCGGTGTTTGGAAAACCATAGATGATTTTTAAGGCAGGCAGGATGATTCGCACAAGATTTTGCATACACATAAATATAATTTCTCACTATGTATTTGTCAATGTTATTGTGGCTTATTAACATTTTATTTTTGATATTTTTATTGACCTCTGTACCACGATTGTTTGTTAGGAAAAATTGAAAAAACAACAAAGTCTAAGCGATAGAAGGAAGTTATAGCAGCTATTTCGGAGATCAGCATATCTTATCATCAGACTTCTTTTTTCTAGACTTCAATTACGCAGGTTCGATCCTTGCTGAAGTCTAGAAAAAAAGAAGCCTGATGAGGAGATGTGGTGATCTCCGAAATAGCTGCTATAACTTCCTTCTACCGCTTAGACTTTGTTGCTTTTTCAATTTTTCCTAATAAACAATCGCGGTACAAAGCTCAATAAAAATATTAAAAATAATTTCTCACGTTTAAGAAAGCTACATCTAAGATAAGCTTTATACTTTGCGGACTACTAAGTTTATAAAATACTAATAATAAGTCTTCAATGCTCTTTTCGTCTTTTTGGTGCTTCCGACAGGGCAATGTCACAAAGTATTTTGGAACGAGTTTTTATATTTCCTAGTCAAATTTGGATCTCAGAACGTAAAATTACACTGAAAATTGCACAAACCATTTTGCTTGCAAACCAAATTTGGAAATCGTTCAGATATACATACGTACATATTTACTTACTTTACATTAGATTTCGAGAACTTGGCCATATTACTAAATTTTCGTGCGCACCAATAATTATTTTTGACAAATTATTCAAAAAAGTTTTTTTATGATTTATTTTGGAACAAATTTCCGTTTCCGTAAATACAAGTTTTGAGGTTAGGCACTCCGCACATCATTAAGCGCCTAATCACAGTAGTGCAATCGTTTCGGCATACTAAAGTATGAAGCTTTTCAATGAAGCTGTGTACATTACAATTCATAATCATGTTTTCGCCTAATCATAAAAGCTTCATGCATCGAAGCGCCCAACATTGTAAGGCGCTTGCAGTTTTGAAATCGTCATTTGTTTACTTTTTTTGTGTTGGAAATAAAAATTATTTGTCATCTCAATAGAAATAAATAGAAAATGAATGATTTCGTGTAAATTTTTGAAGCGTTTATGCAATATTTGGCTGCAGAAATATTTGTGGAAGTGTGTAGGGGAGAAAGAACGGCAGGGCGCGGAATTGTGCAGAAGTCGAGTCGTCGTGCATTCGTTTCGGCATGACGAAACGATTACTCTACTTTGATTAGGAGCGTAATGTGCGGAGTGCCTTAGTGTGAGTGGAATATGGATTTATCTCGGCAGACGATTTAAAAACGCCCTATCTCAGAATTTGATTGAAGAACACCCTATTTCATAATTCGGTTCAAAAACACCTTATATTCACATATTTTCAGTTTTTTGAAACAAATTCTGAGGTAGGGCGTTTCTCAATCAAATTCTGTAATAGGACATTCTTGCAAAGTTTTCTGAGATAGGACATATTCGAACCGGCTACCGAGATAGGTAGAACCTCAACAAAAAATCAAATCTCTTATCTTTGCATTTGTGATTTAAAAAAAAAAAACTTTATGGGTGTTCACACCTGCCTGGTGATCTGGTTATGTGGTTATTTTTCAGATTCAGTTTACAACAATAAAATATACTATAGATTAATAATTTTTAATCAGACAATTAGGCAAGTGTGAACGGTCTGGATACTTATACGTCCCGATTTTTCAAAAAAATATTCCGCGGTGCAACTTTCTTAAATCAGTACAGTCCCGCTGAAATCGCTACAAACGGTCACCGAATATTTAAGGTGCTTAACATAGGTTTTCTGGCGATTAATTTAATTTGGGGAGCCGTTTCCCATACATGTACATATGTAGGTATTTTATTTTAGCAAGGCAATTTTTTCATATTTAGAAGATTGATACATACTAGATCTCTCTTAAGTTCCATCTTAAACGGATGGCCCGTAGATTACTTGGCCAAAACCAAAAGTTGTGAGCAAAACAGTCTTAAATGACAGCCCAAAACTCTAGCCTCTGCCATGAACATCGAGTCAGGCAATCTAAGAGCCGTTTGCACTATGTCTGGTTAACTTAACCTGCAACCGGTGGTTAGTTAACCGTATGGTCGCTGGATTTGACAGTTTCGTTTTCCCCAAGTTCCGATTAGCAGAAGTAACCCGACGTTTGTTCGTTCTGAATGTTTTAGTAAAAAGTTCACAAAAGTTGCTTTGTGAATACACAAAATCTGAGAATCAGCTGATTTTTGTTTACAATTCCTAGGACTGTTTCTGATCGGATACCAATCAGCAATTATAATTTGGTATACGTTGAAAATCATGGAAAACAGAATCATTCTATCATGATGAAATAATAATCAGCCCGGTCACTGAACCCATTGCAGATTCAAATTACAATTTTACTCAATTAACCTCTGCAAATGAAAAATATTTTTTTTTTTCTTTTTCTATAAACTACGCTGTCGGAAAAAAAGTCGCGCAACTATGTTTTATTTTAAGACTGCCCCGACAAGAAAAACTGTGGAAATACTTCTTATGATCAATATTATCTGATAACTTTTCATGGGAAATATTCCTATGTTTTTCTTTGATATGTAGATAGGAAATCCAGTCGTTTCACTTCTGTGCCAACTGAGGCCAATAGAAAATGCCAAGTGAAGCCAAGTTCTTCTCCATTTGGTCTTTCCATCGTTGCGGGGCCCTCCGCCTTCCTCTGTTACCCCCATCAGGTTCCGAGCTGAATACTTTCAAAGCTGAAGCCAGCAGAGTCGCTTTATTTTAATTCGCTGCAAACTCTTACTGTGGTACTCGCCATCGCCAATGCGTAAAGCCCGTAAATCTCCCGAAAAATCTTTCTCACGAATACTCCAATAGTCTACAAATACCAGAAAAGAGAATTTAGGTGGAGAATAATAAGAATCAGTAAGTAAACCTGTCTCATCTTGGTGCCAAGTGAAACGAAAGGGTAGCCTACTCTTGTTTATTGGCATACGGGTATTGATTTTATATGCCACAGTTAAGCTTATTTGCAGGCTTGAACTAATCGGTAACGAAATAAGGTTTATTTATTTCTTTTATTCTACTAAAAGCTCTGGAGTAACAAATCACAACTCACAATTTCATCATCTCCTCCCCACAAAATATTTTCTTAAAAAAAACAGAAACAACCCACATCTGTCA
>NW_023458561.1:68342881-68364256 GCF_013731165.1 Rhagoletis pomonella | reverse complement strand
CACATCTGTCAAGGGTTAATGTATCCAACATCCATTCATTGTCACCAAAATAATTTTAAATATGGGAAGCCAACAATTTGACTCGCCGCCGCCTCTGCTGTCAGTCAACTGCTGTCATTCAAGATGTTATCGTCGCTTCTTGTATTTGTTGTTTGTGTGTATGTGGTTGGTTGTTAATTTTTTTCCTCTTGCCGGCGCTTAACATTTGCGGCAACTTTTCTGATTGGTCCATTTTGAAGCCATACCAAGTAGCATACACATACAACATACATACATACTTATGTACATATGTATGTACATATATGTTATGTCTACGTATGTATGTGAGTAAGTATGTTGAATTCTTTTCGACAAAATGATTGGACTGGCAGTGGCTTAACGACGTTGAACTTGGTTTCCGTTTGGTTTTGGTTTTTTGCTTTTGCGGTTTTGCCGTTGGCGTCCAAGGTTTAGCACCACATTGGCCATTGTGGGTAAGTATTGCCTAAAAAGACGATACCCGTACATTATTTGTGTGATTATGGTGGAAGGGATTACATACATAGATATTGCAAAAATTAATTTACAAATATTGCTTGTCATGCGTATGAATAATGCTGATACAAACCATAAATGATGGAATCAATGTCACTAGAATTAATTAATTTAAATAATAATTTCTTATGCACTTATATATTAGGTATTGTTAAATACATCTTGTGAAAAGAGTGCAGTCAAATTATAACTTAGTAATAGAAATATTTAATTTTAAAAAGTATATACTATTTATGCAGGTACATATATTATTAAAAATTATAATTAAATTATAAAATTACAGCTATGTTATTTTATTAAAATAAATGCAAATATTTTCTTCTTAATTTACTTTTGCATAATTATTACCAGAATTAAATAAAATTACCATGGAAAATTTTAAAAGTCCTTTTCGCTTAGTATGACTATCTTCCATAACTATATAATTTACGCAAGTGTGTTCCAAAGTAAATATTCAGGATAGGTAAAATAATACTTTTCAGTATCTTATGCAACTGTTCTTCAACCCTTATGCATCTAATGTCTATTTTCGTTACATTTTCGAAAATAAGTTTTGTGATTCAGCCTTTTTTGTTATGGCTAAATTTGTTTCGTACCACAATGAAATGAGCTCGATTTTTGTGAATTAAAATAAAGAGCCGTTATCGAAAGCATCTGTAACATCAGAACTTTTCATCTGAGTTAATCTTTCCAATAATAAAATGAAGCTTGCTAACAAGGAAAATAAAGATCCCGAGCTCTCTCTACCAAGGCTTGAAGCGACATAAGTCTTTCATCCGAGGTACAGTACTTAGGCCGGTTGTTCAATGTCTGGTTATCACTACCTCCCAGTTAAACATCATTATCGAGGAGTTCGACATCATGGCCACCATCGCCGTTAATCATCTACAATATGTACTCGCACGGTCATCTGACTGATCATAACTTATGGAGATGTTGCCTGGTAAAACCCACTGGAAATAAGAATCAGAAAATAAGCACCGAGGCGTAGAGACTCGCATGCCTCATAGCTTAAAATATTTAATTGAATAGCAGATTTTCCTAAAAAGAAGAAACGTCTTGAGAGAAGTAGTTTAAATAAACGTAATAAAATAAAAACAATATTTTTAAAATAAGCGATACCATAAATATGCATTTTCCAAATACCGTGACTCCTGCACCACCTACCGGCAAACATTTTTGTGGAGTTATTCATTTTAAGGTAAGTAATAAGATCGACTGACATAAGGTCCTTATTTTCTCAAATGGCCACAATGGGAACAAAAGTCTAAGAAACTTTCTCTCGGATAACAATTTGAGAATTAAAGTCTCAGTAACTTTCTAGCCGAGAACGAAACGCGAAGAAACCTTCTATAACTATGCAAATTAAGTCAACGAAAGACTTAAGACACGAACTTTTCTTGCACAGAAAATAAAAAATTGTACCCCGTAAATGAACAGTTCACCCCAATGATAAACGATCTGGAAGTTGAAATAATCCCAATTTCATATTGAGCAGAATTAAAAATCCTGGCTCTCACTGTAACGGGTTTTCATCCCAATAAGCAGACACTCCACGAATTCTTAACGTTAAATTGTTTTTTTCCTGCTCTCAAGAAAAACTAAAAATTTACATGGCATGACGCAAAAGAAATAGAAAAAAAATTTTCTTCTATCAATATTTCTCAAATCAGTTTGCGGCTCGTATAATAATTTCTTCAAGGAAATGCAAAGTGCTTTTTATTTTACTAGAATTGTATAAGCATGTTAACTGCATACACAAAAAATTTCTAAAAATTCTGGTAAAAAAGCCTGAAATTTAAATAAAAATGTTCTGTGCAATATTTGAAAGTGTGATTTATAAAGTTTTTGTTAAAGCAGGAACCATATTAAAACAAAAAAAATCAAACAAATTTTTGTTTGAAAAACATTGTTAATATTAAAAACTAAACAAACTTCATACATTTTTGACCGCCACTGTATGTATTTATGTACGTACATATCCTTACGTATAGATCTACGTTCGGGTGTGTGAAAGCCTCTTACTCTACTTAAGCCAAGAATTTCATTACTTCCGTTCATATAGACGACACAAATTTAAAAAATGGCTTGTTTATTGCATACTTACAAATTTGTACACGCCGATGCACAAACTCACACACACACACACACACACACTTACACCGATTTGCTCCAGCTACATCATATCCAACAATCAACAAACTGCTATGTACAACATACTCACTTACATGTGTTCCAAAGATTTACGTTAACATAACTGCCAACAATGATGTGAATGACGTTGCCCGTTCTGATACGATACATACATACATACGTACGCGTTGATGATGGAGGTGCTCGTCGTTCGTAGCTCACAGAGGCATACATAGCCAGTGGTGCATGGTGGATGGATGTAATGACAACGATAATGGCGGCGGCGGCGGCGGCGGCGGCAGCAACGGCGGCAACGACGGCGATGGCAGTGGCGATGTTAACCACAACCTCTTTGCTGGCTGGCGCTGTCAAGGCGACAAAGTGGCCACGGCCAACGCGGCTAATTGCGCTAATATCGAGTGCGGCGGCAGCCAATCGCAGCAAGCTCCGGCAGCAGCGGTGGAAAATGCAAAAACTACAATAACATCATGGGTAAATAAATTGCTGCGACCACAAGTGGCCAGCATAAAAAAGGCAGTTGCAAAACATGGTCGCTGTGCGGCGCTTAATTATGCATTTATGAACAGGAACAGCAGCGGCTACAGCGATACAAACGCAACAAATAAATGCACGAACGGTGGCAGGGGAAAGAAAGCTGGAGTCAATGCAACAGCACAGCAGCTGCCTTGAAAAAACAAAAAAAAAAAAACGCAGAAAAAAATGCATGCGAAGCAACTGAAGAGGAAAAGGCAAAATGACGAAGACAAAATGGGAATCTAGGAGCGATTATAAAAATTGCAAGCGGCAGTGCGCGCGGCTTTAACGTTGGTTAAGTCGGTAAGTACGTGGATATGGTTTAATGGCATAGTTGGTTGGTTGGTTGGGGAGCGCAGCAGTATGGTCAAGAGCTTCTTGAAATACATACATACATACATACGCACGCACATGTAATCCTATGTAAGTAGACTTATGAGTAAAAAAAAAACTGAATGCACGTGTGTATGTTTGCGCTTGTGTGAGTGTGCGTGTGCGTGTGCGTGTGTGTTTGTGTGTTTAATCGCAATTTCGCCAGCCAACCACGGTGCAGCAAAAGTTCTCCACCAGACAGGTGGTTGAAGTGCTGATGACTGACGCGACAAGGCGGATATCATCGCGGCCATTTTATCGCCACTGACATTTTTTCCACGATTGTCCATTGCGTTGCCACAACTGCTACTTGTTGCCACAAATATGGACGATTTGTGTGTGTCCGTGCATTTTGTTTAGTTTATTCCATTTGAGTTTTTTTATATGTATAATATTTAATAATTTGTTCAATTTTATTTCAATTTATCCCTTTTTATATTTTAATTTATTTTTTCTTTAGTTAGTTTTTGTATTTTCTTTTAATTTTTCAATTCTTTGTCCTTTTCATTTTTTTTTTGTTTTTATTGTTTTTTTTTCTCTCGAGCATCTAAATTTTCCTTCATCATATCTATCTGTAAAAGATAGCTAGTTATCGCTTTTATGAATGAAAAAACTTTCCCGTGTCTTCTGGAGTTTTCTTAGCATTTTTATTTCACTGACTTAAACATAAATATTAGAGTGATCGAAAAATGCACAGAAAAAACTGCTTTTTGGAAATTTCATGCTGCCACTTCCAGAATTATAGAAAATGGAAAATAGGGAGATCCGTATTTTTTATTTTACTTTACATTTAACCGTGCCGCGATTTTCCATATATTCCTTCAAAAATAAATACATATTTTAAAAATAAATATTTTTCGATCCAATAAAAATATTTCCCTTCAGGAATCCTCCAACAATAGAAATAATACGCAAATTTAACTCTATAATTTTATGAACTGTGTATTTTTTCAAAGCGTGCTTGGTGTGATTACGAACACTAAATAAAATAACTAATTTGTGTGTATATATTACAGATTTGATTATCGGTTATGAAAAGTTGTTAGTAAAACTTTAAATTT
Organism: Rhagoletis pomonella; assembly: GCF_013731165.1. Classification (NCBI taxonomy): domain Eukaryota; kingdom Metazoa; phylum Arthropoda; class Insecta; order Diptera; family Tephritidae; genus Rhagoletis; species Rhagoletis pomonella. The sequence continues at coordinate 68,359,622 of NW_023458561.1, read as the reverse complement.
TAATTTACAACATATTTCTATTTTTTGTAGATTACTGAAGCCAAATAGTTTTATTCGATCAAAATATATTTTCAATTTTATTATATTTTAGCCGATAGAAATATTCGGGTTTGCTTATTTTCGATATTCCTCAGTTGCGGAAGGTAAATGAAAAAAATAATAATAATGTTGGACCACCCTATTGCACATAAATACATACATACATACATACATAGATACGCATTAAGTTGTTGCTTTTGTTTATTTTGAACCTGCTTCGCGATTTGCATTTATTTGCCATTAAAATTCTTAATATTCTCTGTGCATTCTTAAGTGTTGCCTCTTCCGTTTCTTCAGCCATCCATCCCGTTAAGCCATTGTGCACCGCCTCGCATTTAAAATTCTCATTTCGATGCTTCAGCTCAGCTCAAAGCATTTCCTACAACAGTCATCAATATCGCTTTTCATATGGTAATGAGCGCTTCCACGCGTAAACAAAAATTACAAATACCGCATGAAATCGCTTCGCTCTCTATTCGGTTCAGACATACATATGTACTTAACTGATGGGCTTAACACATTTGTTTGGTCACCTCAATTGGACGCACCTCCTCGATTGCTAATGCGTTGATCTTTTGACGAAAACTACTTAACTACTTGCATGCTTGAGCATTTTTAGCTTCTTTCTGCTTTTGAGCGTTTAAAAAAATTAATCAAAATCTATTATACTATTTTCACTAAGCTGAAATATATGTATGTACATATGTATGTATGTATCTACATATTTTTTAAATCAACGATTAAGTAGCGAGTTTAACTTCGAAAATGAAAAATTGGTTTTTTTCTATTCAGGTTGAAAAGTATGCGACCTTAAAGCGTATTGGCATATTTTGGGGTCAGTGATTTCGATTCGTTTGATAGAAATTTTCGGACGTAAAAAACTCATTACAGTTTATTGGCTTTGTTTGAAATTGGTTTTGCCAGAAAGCCACGTTTTACAGTTATTTGATTCTTTGTCATAATTGGGCAGAAAAAAGCCTAAGAAAATTGGACGTTGTCTTAAACAGGGACGGAAAATAATCATTATTTTTTAAACTTGAACGAAAAAAATCAACAAGTTGCAATCGTCGTAAAACAGTTTTAACTATACCGTACGTTCAACTGTAATTTACAATAATTTTTATTTTTCGATCTTAACCAATAAAGATTAAAGATAATAATTAATATTTGAGTTTAAACAAAAAAATTTTTTTTTTTTTAAGTTATGTAAGTTTTTTGTCCCATTTGACCCTCAAATAACCTGGAAGCCAACATTATGGGGCTTAACGGACCTCGGATTCGGATTCAGCGAATATAAGTACATATATGAATTTTCTGGTTTATTCAACGAATTTTGTCCCTACTTGACCTTCAACTGACCACGAACCTGACGTGATGGCGACTAACGTGGCGTATAATATAGGGATATATAGGTTTGGTTTAATATGCATAAACTTGTATTTTGTTTTGGTAAACCTATGTAATCATTGTACATATAATCGATAAAATAAAAATCAACTAAAAATAATTTTCGTCGAGCGAAAAAATAAAACTCAATAATAATTATTCGTTTTAAGCGAAAAAAATAATCATCTAATGCCGATTTAAATTATTTAAATTAAAACATTGCCGATGGTCTTATTTCTAACTGTGAGATCTCTGCAAGGATATGTTGAAATAGATTGCGAGGCGGGGATTTTTAAGGGGCCTGAAATATCAGAAAATATCATACATATCGACGGTACTATGGCAAAAACTCGTATATCAGAAGTCACTACTACTTCGTATCTTGTAAAATTTATTGAAAATAGTGCTTAAAATACTACGATTCATTATGTATTACTTTTAATTAACTAAAAAGTACTTATTCAGTAAAAAGTTATTAAAAACGATTCTCTGCTATTAATGGAGATTTTTTTTATTAGAGCGTGTTGTTAGGAAGTCTTTTGAGAGACGAGGTTTTGCCAAAGTACCGTCGATATATAAAAAGTGCTAATTCATCTCAAAATGGTGACAAACTTATAATTTTGCTGAGTGTGTTAATCGATTTTTGATTATATCAGCTTATCTTATATTTATAATTAACATTTTTATTAAAAAAAATTAAATTCATTATAGAAACGAATATTTTTCGATATTTCCGCTAGAAATTGCTCCTTCGTTATAGGCTTTTATACGTTAAAGCAACCCCACATGGAAAACTCTCAGTTGATTATATGCTTTTAAATTAATACAATTTATATATAGGGGGCCGTGATTTTTCACTCCGGGGCCCAAGTTGTTTCCTTGGCCATGCTTTTTTCTTAAGATCTGAAGAGGACCTATGCAATCTCAAAGATTTTCCTCGTAATTTCTATTACATAACATAAAAATGCTACAGTTTCACTTCCAATTGAAACAATTACATTTGTAATGCTACTTTGATTCATGGTTAATCTTCCAGTAAGATTTGATAAATAAATTTTTTGTGAATGACTTTCCTCGGAATACAAATACCAGCTATGAAGTGGCAAAGAAAACATTTTGCTTTGTTTACCCTGTCTCAATGTCTGTTTAGTTAATAAATTTAGTGATCAATAGTTATAGCATCTAGAAACTCCTGCTTAGTAAATTCAATTAGAAAACAATTCAAAAGTTTTGAAGAAAACAAATGCTACATGATTTTCCGTTTCTATCTTCGCTTTAATCATAAACACTTCAATATGAAAGATTGTCGAAATTGGCTTACTGCCACGCCCACCCGCCAAAAACCGATACCAACCAAATTGTATCTGCCATATTGAAATATTCATTACAGGCAACTATGAGACCTTGAAATGTTCATTCGAATTCTTGCGTTGAAATGCGATTCATGCAACACTGACCGCCTGTTTCTTTTGAATATTACTGTTGCCATTTTTCTCAGAAACAAATCCTAGAATCTAATCAACGACTTATTTAGTTTGATATTTTGAGATCACCCACAACCACTATGCACCGTCTTGAATATCATTGAACAAATCTTCGTTGTCCAAGTCTACAGGATAACATTTGGTAAGTTTCAGGCATTTCTCTATTTCCAGGGTATGTTAAGTTTGCAACAATTATCGAGGGTTAAAACTTTATCAAAAAGCACAATATTCAAAAATTGTAACGAATAGACGTAGAAGCCATGGCTTAGTCTTCTTTGTGGCACTTTTACGGCCAGTTTTGCAGTGTACGGTTAAATCTGGTTGTAGTTTAAACTTAGTGTAAACGCTCGATCTAGCTGGTTTAAACTAAGATTAGCTAATCAAATGTCAGCCGGCTGTTATGATTGCAGTTTACGTGATCTAAGTTCAAACTGGCACTGGGAAAAACTGGCCTCAATAGCTCTGACTGGCTAAGCTGTAACGATACGGTGTTTACAAGTGGTGGTTTTCCAGCAACTTTTAGTTGAAAGCGACAATCGTCTTTCAATGAAGTTGGTAAGCAGCCAACTTTCGTTCAACTTTTGACTCGGCTAATCGCTTTTGAAAGTTAAATCATATAAACCCCCTTTTAGCGACAATTTTCGGATCGCTATCGCAACTTTGGGTTAAGAATGTGTTAAGAATAACGCTGGCAGCCGCTGTAACTGAGTGGTCAGGGGTGCGTATTACTAAACGGTAGGCCCAAGGTTCTATTCCAGGTTGCAGCAACACCATAAAAAACGTTTTATCACCCGATCTCCGGGTCTTCTGTTAAAACGCATTTGCAATTCGGAGGCGCCATAAACCATTGGTCCTTCCCTCGCCTTTTTTTGAAGCGCGAAGCATTCGTCCCACAGATTGAAAACTGAAAGCCACCAAATTAAATACAAAGGAGTAAAAGAGTAGGCAAATAATACATTAAAATATTCATTAATACATATGTACTATCTATGCATGTAAGCGTATCCAGTTTTTGCACTTTTCTAGAGAACTCTAAGGTAAACCAACATTTATCACCTTATGCTCATCGATCCATCCTCTGGTAATATAACCCGATGCCAAATGGGAAACAGAAAATTAAGCAAATTACACGAAAAGCCATTACAGGGGATAACTTCATTAGAAAACCGCCAGCACATTGTTAGAAAATGACACGCCGCCGCCAGCTGAAACGTTTGTTCAAGTTCAAACATAAAACAAAATTACTTTCACACACACACGCGCGCGTGCATAAAAATGCTAAAGCCATAATTCACTTGCATTTGCAAATGGAAAATAGAAAAGCGCAAAATGCATAAGCGACAAATTTTATGCGCACAAAAGGAGCAAATTTAGCAAAAAAAAGAAACAAGGCGACGCCTGCGCAATGCTGGGCTGCCTCCAATTGTATTACATACATAAGTATTTAGAGAAGCAGCTCCTACCACCACAGCATTTTGACGCTGTTGTTGCTGTTGCTGCTGCTGCTGTTTGTGGCTTAATTCATTAACTCAGCAATTCTGCTGCAGCGCAGTTTTGACGGCCGTTAAAACTTGGCCAAAGTTATTAGTAGCAAGCAGCCAGGCGGTGAGTGAGAGACTGTGCTTGTGCCGGCGGTGGAGCAGAGACGCGGTTACCACTGTGACGCGCCGCTAAAACGCGCATAACGCGTGCTTCGTTTTAACAAAGGCACATATGGGGCGATTCACGCGTCAAATGCCCCAGCCGCGCTGAGCTGTGCAAAACAAACGTATGTCCTTTCCGACAAGCTGGGCGAAGCATACAGAATATGCGGAAAATATGTATGTAAATTCGAAAGCTATGATTTCTATAGATTTTTGTACGGCCTATCCGATTTGGCTATGCGTTTTCCAAAATTTTCACGGCGAAAATTTGAAATGAAAATTTACTTGAAATTTTTTTCAACCATGACCATTTTTAGTATTGCTTAAGGTCATTTTATGAGAATGGAGAGGTTGTTTTTTTTTATTCAAAAATTGTGTTATAAAGTTTTAGAAAAAAAAATGTTTTAAAACTTTATTGTATATAAATATCTTAAGAAGTTTTTGCGAAAGTTTCAGATTGAAAAAGCAAGTAGTTGGGCAGCTATAAAAATATTATGGTGACGCGCACGGTTAGCGGTTTAGTGCTTTCTAAAACGCTTTATATTTTATAAACGATTTCTATGTAAAATTACCTGATCTTTCGATTGCGATGACTTAAAAATTGTAATGATTGAGAAAAACTACAAATACATTTTCATTTCAAATTTTCACCATGAAAATGAGAAAATTTTTGGAAAACGCATAGCAGCATTAGATAGCCAGTAAAAAAATCTATAGAATTGATAGTTTTTGAATTTTTTTATCCATATTCTGTCTGCTTCCCAGCTAGTCGAAAAGTAGCTTGTTTTGCAACGCTGCGCGCGCCTGAAACATTTCACGAGAATCGCCCCATACGTATGTATGTAGGTACATACAACGATGCATGCAAATACACACTTAAACATATATATATACAATTAGGTATGTGTAAGTATGTGCCAGTAACCAAAAGTGCATTTGCCCTCCGATCGGTGGAGGCTTGCAATTGCGCCACCGCTCCACTCACTCACCGTTCGAAGGCAGTCGAGTAGAGTAGGCAACTGCGAAGGACATTATGGAAATTATGCCCGACGGTGATGAAGCCATTACTCAGTTGAACCGCAGTGGCTACGCCCAATCGATCAATGTTAGCGATACAAGCAACTGTTGCAGCCTCAACTGGCTGACGATGCTGGTGCGCTGATGCAGATGCTGCACAGCCATCGCCGCCACCAGCTCCAACTTCGTTCGCGCACATTGGCAGCTGTATGTAGAGTACTTCGTATGCTATGAATGCATATATGTACATATCTATATACGCGATGTTGTTTAGCAACCATCTGGTGGTCATGAGTGAAGAGAGGGTGTGAGCATGCGCAACGCCTAAACTCGGTTAAAAATTCGGTGAACAGAGGTGCGCAGAGGGCATTTCAAAAAATATGAGTAAATTGAAAATAAGCTGAAGTTTATCTTCCGCCGTGCCGCTTCGAAAGCCATCCTGCAACAGTTGCCGCTTGACGCACATGCGTTAACTGAAGCCTCCTTTAGTCGTATCTGTCACAGCAGGTCGAGCGGGCGGCGCGCGTCGGTCGGTCGGTTATGTGGGAGACCACCGTGGTTATGCTGCAATATTTATTTTGACAATACAGCAATAATTACAAATGGATCGCTGCGACCCATTCTGCATACAGCATCATTATTTGCAAATTGCTTAGATTCTACTCGCTCGGCACTCTGCCCGCGCGGCTATTGCACCCAAGCGCGCCGCGCCGCCGTGTCGCTGTTACTCATAATTGCTGACATGCGCGAGTGTCTGATTATATATGTATGTGCGTGTGAGTCTGTGCAATACTCGTCGCATGTGTGCTTGAAGTATTGTGTGTGCTGAAAATACGATATACATAGATGATTGTGATCTTTAAAACAAAACTATTTTGCATTGCTCGGAGCGATTTCTCAGCAGAAACAGCAGCAGCAGCAGCAGCAGCAGCGGCAGCAGTCACCATTAAAACGGCAGCTGCTGCTGCTGCCAATATTGGCTGCCACAGCAGTAACAACAAATCATGGTGGCGCGAAGGAGCAACAGAAATTCGAAAAGTACACGCGCGTACATATACTATGTATATATGTATATATTTATGCGCACGCACCGCAGTTGTGGCGAAAATAATAGCAGTGGAGAATTAAAACAAAAATTGTATTATTTACAAGCAGCGCACCCGACGTCGTTCGGGGTAAGCACATAAAAATATTCAGTTTACCATAAATTAAAAGTATTTTTAAAAGCTTTTATTATGTTTGACCTGTGTGATGGCAATGCAATATGAAATAGGAATTAATCCGCTAGATGGCGCAGGTGTCGTGCTATTTGAAAAATCCGTTTTATCTGATCCGTATAATTCATATACGGTGCGGAATGTTTACTTATGTACATGAAAAGGAATAATTCAAAAAAAAAATTTGGCCGGTAAGTAGTGCAAAAGTCGAGATATCTAGAAAACCCGTATTTATGGTGCGTTTTTTTCATATTTAGAACTTATATTAATTAAATAAAAAGAAATAACTCCACAAAAAAATTAGCCGTTAGGCGGTGCGGGTGTACATTTTTCCTTTTTATTAACCACCAATAAATTATTTTACTTTTTAATTATGTACTTGTTTTTCTTTAATTTACGTCCTCCTTATAAACAATACTTTTAGTTTTTTTTTGGTGTGGTGCAGAAGCATAAATACGGACATCCCACTCGCGCACATCTGACATAGAACTGGTCGTGGGTAAAGCAGGGGTTTTCCAGCTGAAGCCGATGTACTACCTTCAATGTTTGACCTTGCGATTTTTTCGCTGTTGCATGTCGATTGTGTACATACGTATGTCTATTCGAATGTTCGTTTATGCCATTTTACGAGTAGTTCCATTATCTTTGTCTGGGTTGCTTTTTTCTTGACCGAAATTGTACTTACATTTGTACCCACAATGGCATAGGTAAACGTACTCGTACGCAGTTCAGTATGCGTATTCGCGCACTAGTATCACACATAAGTGCCAATGTAAGTATGTCTGACTTTACAAACGTCTACATGTGAATAAATGAGCTTCTACATACATACATACATATGTATGTACATTAGACTGCATCACCTCCCATAGAAAAAAATTTTAAGACTTGCACTAAGATATTTCGGAAAAATATTCTGTCTTATCCCGAGTTTCGCCTGAAAAAAAATTCACCCGAAAATTTGTCATCCGCCCATACTAAAACCATGGAAATCAAAAGTGGAAAGTGAACCGGTTCCGGGGGGAAAATACCTCCACAAATGTGTTTTTTAAGAATAAAAATAGCTCCTTAAAAAATACCCTCAGATGACAAAACAGTTTAAGCTTAAAAAATCTGTATAAAAATACAAAAAAAAAAAATCAACGGAATCGTAATAATGAGATTTTTAATACTGTTTTTTAACTTTTTTCAAAGATTGGTAAAGGAAAAACTTGAATAACTGGACCAAAACTGTTCCGATTTAGACAAATGAGATATTATTAGAAAGTTATTTCCGATAAAAAAAAATATTGATTTTCAAGAATTCTATTTCTACGAAAAGTAGTTTTCGCCATATAAAATACATGACAAACTTTGAGCGCTTTGATCACTCCCTATTTTTTTTATTTCAAAATAAAAAATAGGTGTATGTTTTTTCGGTATAGAACAATTCTAGGGAGTAGCGGCATTAAAATTCCGACTTTACTATTTCACATGCAATTTTGGACCACTCTAATGTACATTTGTATATGGCAACTACCAAAACCCATCTCTAACCCCACAGACGGCCCGCGGTCGGCAGTGGACGGTCGGGCGCTCACTCGCACCGCGGCGTTGAAGAGCAATTTATGAATGACATTTACGGCGAAGATTTTATTTCAGCAAAATAAAATACAACAATACGAGCTGTGAGGCGGCCGGCAAGCAACCACCAACCACCAACCAAACCGCCAACAACTTCAGAACAATCTACGGTAGAGCGCATGTGCGAAAGCGCTCCCGATAAGCCCGATAGGGTGGTGGTGAATCTACAAAAACAGGATTGACGACAACACTAAAACTCTAAATTCAATTGAACACTTCGCGCTGCGATATCTGCACGCTGTGCAACGTACATATGTATGTATGTATGTATGTACGCATGGATACAAAGCGACCAAAGCAACGCGGCAGCCGCTCCGGATGGATGGCAGATGAAAGCTCGACGCACTCGACAGACAATAACTACAGCGCGAGCGCCACGCCTAGTTTTTACACTATCAGTCATAAAAAGGCGAAATTTATGCAAATAGCAGACGATGCCTGCCAACCGTGCGAACATTGTTGTATCATTGTATGCATTTGAGTACATACATATTTGCGAAGCTGGAAAGAACGAACACTGCGTTGCGCATTGTGCATTGCGAAAGTGCAAAGAACGGAACGGCAAGCGACCTGCTGTCGCGTTTTGCGGTACGCAGTTGCTGCGTCGTAAGTGGATTTGTTGCAATGCGTACATTGCACTGCGTTGTGATTTGGTGTTTCTGTCTGTCCATCCTCCTGCCTAGTGGATGACAATGCGAGACAGTTCAACATATTGCATGAATAGGCGTTTATCTTTACACGCATAGGTGTCTATCTACATACGTATGTAGGTATGTATGCGTGTGTCTTTCGTTTCATTGTACGCAGTCGCATTATCCAAAGCTCTACAAACAACTGCTGCTACGCATCTTTTCCCTATTGCTTTTTTTAATGACTGTCGCGTTTTACCGCACTCAACGGTGATTAGTTCTATTTTCCAATATCGCTGTAATATCGCTGAGCGACGCGCTTCCGACACCCATTTAAAATGTGCTTTGATATCGGAACGGTTATGCATGTTTTTATAAGAACAACAGTAAAATGCAAAAACTGCTATCGAAGTATATTTGCTTTCAATTCGCGATTGGCGCGATGCTTGTAACGGAGTAATAGGAAGGTCTCCTCTGCGTTCGAAAGACCAGGTGTAGAAGGACTTAGGACACAGCACCATAAAAAAAAGATGAAGAAGAATATTTACCACGATGAAGGACGATGCCGATTCCGAGGTAAAGGATTTAGTCTATTTGTTTCTCACCTGTCCAGTAATGTTTCGCTTCCTTATCCATCCAGATATAATAATTGGCCTGTGAATCTCTTGGCAGACCCTTTCCAGGCGAGACTATGTGACACTTTACAGCCTATAACTCCTCTATGTCCCAGTCAGAGTGTATTGGATAAGTTTTTTTGGACACCTCACTTTCTGTAAGACTGCCTCGAACAGCCTAAAAGGCAAAGGAGAAAGTGAAAAGTTATATGCTACAGACCTCTACTCAGACAGCCATCAGTTGGTTCTATTGTTTTAAAAGACCTGGAAGTTAGCGGTTACATCTCAGAATGCAACGCTCCACAGATATGCAGTCCTTCCTCTTATTCAAGAACCCTGAGAGTGGAGTCGGGTATTAGTTTCGAGTCAAACCTGTTGTCCACTGAGGTGAGTGTTGTTATAAACGAAGGAGCTTATTTCTGATTACAATGAGCAGTGATGCTAGTCCTTTGAGTTTGATTGATTTGGCCTGTGTGAACATCTCTTCGGAGTGGCTTAAAAAAAAAAATCATGTTCTAGCGATTCTTCGGTTCATGGTCCGAGAATAGAATCGAAAATGTATCCGAAATCACTGGACTATGGCAACGGGCCCTATATTTTACCGATTTTAATGCAAATCAAAAACGATTGATTGAAAGTAAATTGCGGACTGCGAATGCCTTATGTGTAATCCCAAATGTTTGTATCGCTTTGATTGGAAATCTAAGTATTGGCATAGAAAGTGGAAAATATTTCTCTTTTCGGCCTTCCTTTTGCTGGTGCAAATCTTCGCTGTTGTGACACCGGTAAGGATTCTCTTCTCGACCTCGATAATCTTGGAAGTTGACGGTAAGCTCATTCAATCCATGCGCCATTTATTACGGCACCAAAATTTTCGGAGATTTTCTGAGCTATACGTCCGCTCTTTCGCTGTTTCCTTCCATTAATGGTGGTGAAATAGTAGTACAATGTTGCAGCTATTCATTGCTACTTGTGCTGCCGTGTGAGGCGTACTGAGAGCATGCTCGATCCTGTTTGAAATCTGTTAATACTTGTTGCGACGCTCCAAAGTGGTGATTTTGACACAAGCGGCAAGGACGCCGTATAGGCAATTAAGTACGAAGATCCGTGCCAAACCTTAGAAGAACTTGCGGAAACATTGGAGATGACTAAACAAGACATTTGTGCCATTAAAAGACATTGGTATGCCCCATAAAGTCGAAACTGGATGGCTCAAACCACGGAATATCGAACGGCGTGTCACTGATTTCCAAATGCTCCGTAAACGTTACAAAGCCAAGGCGGTTTCGCATTGTATTGTCATCGCCAATGAAAAATTGATTCATTATGACAATCCAAAGTGCCACAAAGGCGTATGTTAAGCACGGCGAACCCGTACCATCGACGCCAAAGCCAAATATACATAGTAGCAAGGTAATGCTCTGCATTTGGTCGACCAGAAGAGAATCCTATATTATGAGCTTCTGAAAATTTATCAGACAATCGACTGGGCTCTTTACAAACCACAACTGATGCGACTGAAGCGAGCGATTGCGGGAAAAACGGTCGGAATGTACAACCAGACATGAACCATTCTTTCTTCTCGGCTTAAGAACCTTTCTCCTCCAATTGTAACGAAGAGTATTTAGTTGTAATGCGAATATATTATAAATATCTTATAAGGGTTGAGTTAGATTTGTCTAACTTTCTAAGAAGCTTAATATATAATATTTCAAGAACTAGTGACGCCGAAAAAATAAACCGACAAAAAAATTACTATCTAGAGGTAATGACAGTTAATACCACATAAATATATATAGACAGATCGCAAACATATGATTAAAATATTTTGGTAGTGTAGGTGTTGTTTCCATCCCAACAAATTTGTGATGAATACAAAAATTGTGCAACGAACCGTAACAAAGTACTCGCCGGGCATTCGGTTTTTGTGTTTTGTACACGTACTTATGTATGTATATGCACGCAAAAACAGATAAGTCCGAAAATTAAAAATTTTAACAACTCACAAAATATGTGCGTATTATTTGGGCAAATCTAAAAAACAGGTACACTTTCAAAAAAGTATAATTTTTTAATTTGTGGGCACACCTATGTTTTATATATGATTATATTCGTAATCTCTTAATAAATTGATAAATATAAGTGTAATTAACTTCCATCAAGTGATTCAAAAGTTAGACAAGGAATATACATTTAGATCGCTGAAATAGAAAAACAAAAGAATAAGCTGGGTTCAAATTACGCTGTGCAAGATGTAAATTTTGAGCATAGGTTTTGGAAGTTGAACTGACTTAATTGGGACGTTCTTAATTCAATGGCATCCCCCGTTTTACCAGATTGACTCCGATTTTCGAGATCACTTCAAAATGGCCGGAATTCTTTATAAAATAGTTAAATTTTTATCAAATTTTCAAGTACCGCTATCTCGAAAAGTGGAGCCAATCTGGCAAAACTGGAGATGCCATTTTGTTTAAGCATTTTACAGGTATATGTAACGTTCTACGGACTAGTAGTTACCAAAAGAGTTAGATCGTTTTGACGTATTTTCCAAATGTGCCTTCAATTAAGATGTTTTTGAAGTAAAAATTACGCTCAAGACGGCAGAATATTTTATCTTTAAAAGTTGATTTATTCTGCAAGCACACCTCTTGCTTATAAGGTATCAAATTATTCGTAATTATTTGTTGAATACAATACATACATAAAAAGTTTTAAAATTAAATGCTTCAAAAACTATACGCGATAAACCAAAGATGTTGAAAATTGTCAAAAGTAGAGTTACACACTTTTCGTTACTTGCCATTTAGTTATTTTTTAAAGCACACTTTAATTACCTACACATTGCACACACAATTTCAAACCAGTATATGGTGTGCTTCAAAAATTATGTCGTAATTAATTTTTCGCTAATTAAAAATTACATAAAAAGTTCACTTGTTTTTAACATTTTTTTTTTTAGTTGAAACATCCATAACTCAAAAGTTATGCAAAAAATTTATTCCAAATTTTTTTTGAGGTTTCAAATATGCGTATATGAGTTATATCCAAAAGTAACCAGCTTGATATAGTTTACAACAATGAAAATAAAGCTAAATAACACAAAGGTTGCCAGTTTTTTAGAATTGCCCGTATGTATGTATGTCTAATTACATTTGAAGCATTTCATTTTGATCTACTTTTGGTTTTTGGTATTATTGCCTATTGATTTGTGCTTACATAATGACATAATCTATAAGCATTAACGGAATGTCAGGCCCACAAACGAATACGCCGCTGTAAAGTATTCGTATTAATTGAAAATATTTAATCCTATTAAACCACGTTCTATTGGATTTGGAGCACAATTACATAGGCGCTGCCCAATCGTACCAAATCGAACGCAAACAAGGTGTGACAAAAGGAAGCTTTTGTGGTGGTAGGCTTTAGCCCGCAATTGACTTGCATTCATACATATAAACAACTTCGAATATAATTTATTTAATTATTTTATAGCTGCTTTTATGTTCCCTGAGATGCCAAACGTTGTTTCCGACGAAGTCCGACGAAGAATCAAAATAATCAATGAGTATTCGAATTCGAAGTACATACCCAGTAGAACTTGGGATCATCGTACGATTGCTCGGTGAGTACTCCCTTGGAGTATACGACTACTCCCCATTGCTCCCTATGCTTCTGTGTATAAGCATGTAATTTTGTATACTCCCTTTAACACGGGATGTCCTAAGGGGGCGAGTAATCCCTTTTACTTCCTAAATGAGCAATCAGGGAGTTCATACAGAACTTAACTGCTCGCTTAGAAAATATCCCATTACTCTGCTAAGCGAGCAATATAAGAGAAAAAAAACCGAAAAATCTCGTTTAACGCTCCTAAATTATGGCTCAGAGAGCATTCTTTACTTGTTCGCTTTGGAGATCTCCTATTTGACTCCTAAGCGAGTAATAAAGGAGTACAAAACCGACAAGTCTATCTTGTTGCTCCGAAATCAGGTCAAGGGGAGTACTCTTTTATTTCTCATATAGGGAGATCTCCCTTCAAGTTCTAGTGGGTATGTACAAACATATACATAAATGTAAGAAAAAATTGTGAAAGAGAAATGACAAACTTAGTTTATATGTATATTTATAATAAATAAATAAATAAATAAATAATGCTTACATATAGGACTGTTTTTCGGAACTTTTGTGTACAACAATGTGATACCAAAAGTATAAATTCCTCTAATACCTGTAGAAGGAAAATGTTTAAATCATTCGAATGCTACTTAAGGGTCCTAAGCAAATGAATATCCTAATAATTTAGCTACTTATAAATAGAAAACGACCGAACTTCTCTTTTTTTTGACCAAAGTCGAAACGTCTTGAAATAGCGGATATTTTCTTAATACTATGGCAGTTTGATATGTCAGCGATTTTTTTAATCCTCCCGCGTAGCAACTTTAAATGCAACACTGCGCCCGTTAACTACAATCGTTTAGTAGACTACTACCAAATTTTGAGCACGCTACGTACATAAATAGTAAATTTTGACGAAAAGGTAAAAAGGTGATTTTTGTATGCTCATCAAGCGTCATTTTTCATGTAAAAAAAAAACCATCACCGAAACCAACAAAACGCTTGATAAATTATAATCGAAATTTCAATGTCTAAGAAGCGATTTACAGAATTAAGTTGTGGTTTTACCAGTACGGCGTTCAGGTCGCCCCAATGAAGTCGTCACGCCAGAAATTGCCGATAAAATGTGTAAAGTGATCTTGGGCGATCGGATAATAGACAAGTAATTTTTAGCAAAAAAAAACCGACTTCAACTCTCATATAAAAAAAATGAAAATATATTATATATATATCTCATGATCCACTGATCGGTTATGCGGTAACATACATAAAACATAAAAAATAAAATAAAATAATAAAAAATAAAAATATTCTGACGAACTGATAACCTCCTCCTTGTTTGGAAGTCGGTTAAAAATGGTTGAGGTGGCTGAAGCTATAGGCATTTCAACTAAGTATATTCATCACGTTTGAATGTATATTAACAAATGAAAAATGTGGGAAAAAAGCAACGATAATTTACGAGGCGAACTTAGTACAGTGCGTTGGCAACTGGCTGAGTCAGTGGGATCATCGGTTCGAATCCTACTGAAAGAAGTCTGATGAGGAAATGTGGGGATTTCCGAAATAGCTATCACTTCTACCATTTTTTTTTTTTTCAAATAATTGTTGCCTTTCCACAATAAGTTTTTCATTAAAAACGGCCACAAGCTCAATTACAAATTGTTCTATATATTTGGACCTTAAAAAAGCTATCCTTGGAAAGGTGCCGTGGACGAGATTTTTCACAGTTTCGTAAGCAGGGACGAAAACGGGATCCAGCACCATGAACCAGAGCTCATGGAATAGTCAAAGCGATGCTCTCCCACCAAAGCAATGCACGGGTAAAAACGTATGTAGTTGAAGTGGAAAATTTGCTCGAAATAGGCTACGAATTGTACGCTCATTCAGCAGCTGTTTTCAAACCGCAACAAGCGGCTCTCTTATTTTGAAAACATCGAGAGATTCTATTGAGGCGGTGGACTATTATTTTATTTAAAAAGTCACTGTAATATGAAAAAAATTTAGATGTTGCTCACATCAGGGATCGAACCCAGGATCTATGGAGTGGTAGTACGTACTTTTTAAAATTTGTTCAGCGAATGATTTTCTAATACATAAATATAGCTAATGCGTGAATGAGACACAGCCAGTTGGTACAGCGTGTGACTATATATACAATTAACGAGCAAAATCACGACTATAAGTAGCGCTAACATTAGCCTCGACTGTGAATAGAGCTTGTGGGCTAAAAGATTTCGGGCCGTTTTCTCAAGTAACCTACGACTTTAAAGCTAACTTTATATTTAAAGTCTGCATTAAAATTTGTGATTGTGTCTAAAGTAAAGCGCTGTAAATTGGTTTACAACCAAGAAACATACATACGTCAAACACCGATAATAGAAGTGCTTAACTTAAGGCATAGCTTTTTTTTAATCCAACCTTTAAATATAAAGAGAGCGTTAAAGTTAAAGGTAACTTCAGAAAACGGCCCTTAGACGACCATTTATTTTCGCACACTATACTTGTGATGCCGTAGTAAAAAGTAGCGTAGCCGAATGGGAGGATAAAAGAGAATGTTAGATTAGTAAATTATCTTAAAATTGCATTTTTCGATAGGAAAAGTGTTTTAAATACTTGCGAGAACTGTAAAAATCGACAAAACCAAAGTAACGGTTTGCGGAATGCGTCACCTTCTGTTCGCTAGATCGTGTTCTTATTACATGTATGGATCAAGCTAACTTTTTACTCAAATCTCCATTCTTACTTTACAATCAATGACTAACAGCCAGTTTCACCAAACTATTTAAGTGGAAATTAACTTTAATTTAATTTTTTATTTAAATCTCATTTTAATTATTTTCAGTTTCAATAAACTATTTATTTAAGTGAGTAAAAAGTGGTTGTAAAACAGACTAGGACTTTCGCTTTCATTTGTACTGAGAGCTTTTGAAAGCTTTGGCACGCTGTGTTGTAAAAGCAGGGCTGGTATACAAGTAAGCAGCAGATGCACAATGATCAGGTGATTAAACGTGTAACACCTCTGAGTGTGGTTATTCTGATTTAACTTTTATTTAAGTGCAGAGCATAGGTCACTTAAATCAAAATTAAAATTGATTGGTGAAACCGAAATTAAAGTAATTTTCACTTAAATAATTTGGTGAAACTGGCTGTAAGGTGCAAAAAAAAAACAAAAAATCGTATTTAGCTGAAAATCCCATAATGAACTTATGAGTACTCCATGAACTTACAGATTTTGGCACAAGGTTAAAGTAAAAATGTTCCCATACTCCAAAATCCTGTAAATGAGAGCGATTTTTGGAGAGTTGTGTAGAGAATGAAGTTGCAAGATTTTACCCGAGAGTGTCAAGCGATCAGCTGTTACACAAAAGTAAACAAAAATTGTACGTTGTCCATTTGATAGCGAAAAATATTAAAGTATTACCGTAAATAACGGGTGATTTTTTTGAGGTTAGGATTTTCATGCATTAGTATTTG
>NW_023458561.1:68318866-68342781 GCF_013731165.1 Rhagoletis pomonella | reverse complement strand
TTTTTTGCTTTTGCGGTTTTGCCGTTGGCGTCCAAGGTTTAGCACCACATTGGCCATTGTGGGTAAGTATTGCCTAAAAAGACGATACCCGTACATTATTTGTGTGATTATGGTGGAAGGGATTACATACATAGATATTGCAAAAATTTATTCACAAATATTGCTTGTCATGAGTATGAATAATGCTGATACAAACCATAAATGATGGAATCAGTGTCACTAGAATTAATTAATTTAAATAATAATTTCTTATGCACTTATATATTTTATGTATTGTTAAATACATCTTGTGAAAAGAGTGCAGTCAAGTTATAACTTAGTAATAGAAATATTTAATTTTAAAAAGTATATACTATTTATGTAGGTACATATATTATTAAAAATTATAATTAAATTATAAAATTACATGCTATGTTATTTTATTAAAATAAATGCAAATATTTTCTTCTTAATTAACCTTTGCATAATTATGACCAGAATTAAATAAAATTACCATGGAAAATTTTAAAAGTCCTTTTCGCTTAGTATGACTATCTTCCATAACTGTTTAATTTACGCAAGTGTGTTCCAAAGTATTCAGGATAGGTAAAATAATACTTTTCAGTATCTTATGCAACTGTTCTTCAACCCATAATCCTCTGATGGCTATTTTCGTTACATTTTCGAAAATAATTTTTGTGATTCAGCCTTTTTTGTTATGACTAAATTGGTTTCGTACCACAATGAAATGAGCTCGATTTTTGTGAATTAAAATAAAGAGCCGTTATCGAAAGCATCTGTAACATCAGAACTTTTCATCTGAGTTAATCTTTCCTATACTAAAACGAAGCTTGCTAACAAGGAAAATAAAGGTCCCGAGCTCTCTCTACCAAGGCTTGAAGCGACATAAGTCTTTCATCCGAGGTACAATACTTAGGCCGGTTGTTCAATGTCTGGTTATCACTACCTCCCAGTTAAACATCATTATCGAGGAGTTCGACATCATGGCCACCATCGCCGTTAATCATCTACAATATGTACTCGCACGGTCATCTGACTGATCATAACTTATGGAGATGTTGCCTGGTAAAACCCACTGGAAATAAGAATCAGAAAATAAGCACCGAGGCGTAGAGACTCGCATGCCTCATAGCTTAAAATATTTAATTGAATAGCAGATTTTCCTAAAAAGAAGAAACGTATGTTAATGGATTAACATTTCGTGGACTTACATTTTCATATATTTGCTGCCGTCTATCTCTTTTGATGAATATGGAATTTTTGGAATTCGAGTATATAGTATAAATGGATTTCGCAAAAATTGTACTTCCACACACACTATGGAAGAAAAACTAATTTATAAGTAATTTAATATTTTCGTGTTTTCATCTGGGACCGAGAACAAAATGTATGATCGAAACTAAATATCGTTCTCGTAGTTTTGTTCCCAAAAATGCTCCAAAACCAAAATGAGATCAAAACTGTCGAGAACGTTCTCAAAAGGAATTATTATATAAGAACAAAACCCTGAGGAACGTTCCCAAAAAAAGAAAAAAATTGGGAACGATACTTTTCGGAATATTTCTAAGAGAACAAAATGGGAACAAAAGTCTAAGAAACTTTCTCTTGAATAACAATTTGAGAATTAAAGTCTCAGTAACTTTATGGCCGAGAACGAAATGCGAACAAACCTTCTCTGAACTATTCGCGAAGAATGAAAGCGAAAACGAAATTTTTCACATAGCTTTCATTGGTTTGAAATGTTTGAATATTAAAATCAATCAAAAAAAGAACTGAAATATAACTATGCAAATTAAGTCAACGAAAGACTTAAGACACGAACTTTTCTTGCACAGAAAATAAAAAATTGTTCCCCGTAAATGAACAGTTCACCCCAATGATAAACGATCTGGAAGTTGAAATAATCCCAATTTCATATTGAGCAGAATTAAAAATCCTGGCTCTCGCTGTAACGGGTTTTCATCCCAATACGCAGACACTCCACGAATTCTTAACGTTAAATGGCCTTTCCCAGCTCTTAATAAAAACTAAAAAGTTACATGAAATGATGCAAAAGAAATAGAAAAGAAATTTTCTTCTATCAATATTTCTCAAATCAGTTTGCGGCTCTCAAGAAAAAAATTTCTTCAAGGAAATGCAAAGTGCTTTATATTTTACTAGAATTGTGTAAGCATGTTAACTGCATACACAAAAAATGTCTAAAAATTCTGGTAAAAAAGCCTGAAATTTAAATAAAAATGTTCTGTGCAATATTTGAAAGTGTGATTTATAAAGTTTTTGTTAAAGCAGGAACCATATTAAAACAAAAAAAATCAAACAAATTTTTGTTTGAAAAACATTGTTAATATTAAAAACTAAACAAAAGTCATCCATTTTTGACCGCCACTGTATGTATTTATGTACGTACATATCCTTACGTATGGA
This sequence comes from Rhagoletis pomonella, assembly GCF_013731165.1. Taxonomy (NCBI): domain Eukaryota; kingdom Metazoa; phylum Arthropoda; class Insecta; order Diptera; family Tephritidae; genus Rhagoletis; species Rhagoletis pomonella. Next base: position 68,340,357 of record NW_023458561.1, on the reverse strand, counting down.
TCTACGTTCGGGTGTGTGAAAGCCTCTTACTCTACTTAAGCCAAGAATTTCATTACTTCCGTTCATATAGACGACACAAATTTAAAAAATGGCTTGTTTATTGCATACTTACAAATTTGTACACGCCGATGCACAAACTCACACACACACACACACACACACTGACACCGATTTGCTCCAGCTACATCATATCCACAATCAACAAACTGCTATGTACAACATACTCACTTACATGTGTTCCAAAGATTTACGTTAACATAACTGCCAACAATGATGTGAATGACGTTGCCCGTTCTGATACGATACGATACATACATACATACGTACGCGTTGATGATGGAGGTGCTCGTCGTTCGTAGCTCACAGAGCCATAGCCAGTGGTGCATGGTGGATGGATGTAATGACAACGATAATGGCGGCGGCGGCGGCGGCGGCGGCGGCGGCAACGACGGCGATGGCAGTGGCGATGTTAACCACAACCTCTTTGCTGGCTGGCGCTGTCAAGGCGACAAAGTGGCCACGGCCAACGCGGCTAATTGCGCTAATATCGAGTGCGGCGGCAGCCAATCGCAGCAAGCTCCGGCAGCAGCGGTGGAAAATGCAAAAACTACAATAACATCATGGGTAAATAAATTGCTGCGACCACAAGTGGCCAGCATAAAAAAGGCAGTTGCAAAACATGGTTGCTGTGCGGCGCTTAATTATGCATTTATGAACAGGAACAGCAGCGGCTACAGCGATACAAACGCAACAAATAAATGCACGAACGGTGGCAGGGGAAAGAAAGCTGCAGTCAATGCAACAGCACAGCAGCTAGCAAGTAGCAGGCCAGCTGCCTTGAAAAATAAGAAAAAGAAACGCAGAAAAAAATGCATGCGAAGCAACTGAAGAGGAAAAGGCAAAATGACGAAGACAAAATGGGAATCTAGGAGCGATTATAAAAATTGCAAGCGGCAGTGCGCGCGGCTTTAACGTTGGTTAAGTCGGTAAGTACGTGGATATGGTTTAATGGCATAGTGGTTGGTTGGTTGGGGAGCGCGGCAGTATGGTCAAGAGCTTCTTGAAATACATACATACATACATACGCACGCACATGCAATCCTATGTAAGTAGACTTATGAGTAAAAAAAAACTGAATGCACGTGTGTATGTTTGCGCTTGTGTGAGTGTGCGTGTGTGTTTGTGTGTTTAATCGCAATTTCGCCAGCCAACCACGGTGCAGCAAAAGTTCTCCACCAGACAGGTGGTTGAAGTGCTGATGACTGACGACAAGGCGGATATCATCGCGGCCATTTTATCGCCACTGACATTTTTTCCACGATTGTCCATTGCGTAGCCACAACTGCTACTTGTTGCCACAAATATGGACGATGTGTGTGTGTCCATGCATTTTGTTTAGTTTATTCCATTTGAGTTTTTTTATATGTATAATATTTAATAATTTGTTAAATTTTATTTCAATTTATCCCTTTTTATCTTTTAATTTATTTTTGCTTGAGTTAGTTTTTGTATTTTCTTTTAATTTTTCAATTCTTTGTCCTTTTCATTTTTTTTTTTGTTTTTATTGTTTTGTTTTTCTCTCGAGCATCTAAATTTTCCTTCATCATATCTATCTGAAAAAGATAGCTAGTTATCGCTTTTATGAATGAAAAAACTTTCCCGTGTCTTCTAGAATTTTCTTAGCAGTTTTGTTTCACTGACTTAAACATAAATATGTATGTATACATATTAGAGTGATCGAAAAATGCACAGAAAAAACTGCTTTTTGGAATTTTCTTGCTGCCACTTCCAGAATTATAGAAAATGGAAAATAGGGAGATTCGTATTTTTTATTTTACTTTACATTTAACCGTGCCGCCGGAGCTTTGCGATTTTCCATATATTCCTTCAAAAATAAATACATATTTTTTTAAAATAAATATTTTTCGATCAAATAAAAATATTTCCCTTCAGGAATCCTCCAACAATAGAAATAATACGCAAATTTAACTCTATAATTTTATGAACTGTGTATTTTTTCAAAGCGTGCTTGGTGTGATTACGAACACTAAATAAAATAACTAATTTGTGTGTATATATTACAGATTTGATTATCGGTTATGAAAAGTTGTTAGTAAAACTTTAAATTTTAATTTACAACATATTTCTATTTTTTGTAGATTACTGAAGCCAAATAGTTTTATTCGATCAAAATATATTTTCAATTTTATTATATTTTAGCCGATAGAAATATTCGGGTTTGCTTATTTTCGATATTCCTCAGTTGCGGAAGGTAAATGAAAAAAATAATAATAATTTTGGACCACCCTATTGCACATAAATACATACATACATACATACATAGATACGCATTAAGTTGTTTTGTTTTTATTTATTTTGAACCTGCTTCGCGATTTGCATTTATTTGCCATTAAAATTCTTAATATTCTCTGTGCATTCTTAAGTGTTGCCTCTTCCGTTTCTTCAGCCATCCATCCCGTTAAGCCATTGTGCACCGCCTCGCATTTAAAATTCTCATTTCGATGCTTCAGCTCAGCTCAAAGCATTTCCTACAACAGTCATCAATATCGCTTTTCATATGGTAATGAGCGCTTCCACGCGTAAACAAATATTACAAATAGCCCATGAAATTTCTTCGCTCTCTATTCGGTTCAGACATACATACTTAACTGATGGGCTTAACACATTTGTTTGGTCACCTCAATTGGACGCACCTCCTCGATTGCTAATGCGTTGATCTTTTGACGAAAACTACTTAACTACTTGTATATGCTTGAGCATTTTTAGCTTCTTTCTGCTTTTGAGCGTTTAAAAAAATTAATCAAAATCTATTATACTATTTTCACTAAGCTGAAATATATGTATGTACATATGTATGTATGTATCTACATATTTTTTAAATCAACGATTAAGTAGCGAGTTTAATTTCGAAAATGAAAAATTGGTTTTTTTCTATTCAGGTTGAAAAGTATGCGACCTTAAAGCGTATTGGAATATTTTGAAGTCAGTGATTTCGATTCGTTTGATAGAAATTTTCGGACGTAAAAAACTCATTACAGTTTATTGGCTTTGTTTGAAATTGGTTTTGCAAGAAAGCCACGTTTTACAGTTATTTGATTCTTTGTCATAATTGGGCAGAAAAAAGCCTAAGAAAATTGGACGTTGTCTTAAACAGGGACGGAAAATAATCATTATTTTTTAAACTTGAACGAAAAAAATCAACAAGTTGCAATCGTCGTAAAACAGTTTTAACTATACCGTACGTTCAACTGTAATTTACAATGATTTTTATTTTACGATCTTAACCAATAAAGATTAAAGATAATAATTAATATTTGAGTTTAAACAAAAAAATTTTTTTTTTTTAAGTTATGTAAGTTTTTTGTCCCATTTGACCCTCAAATAACCTGGAAGCCAACATTATGGGGCTTAACGGACCTCGGATTCAGATTCAGCGAATATAAGTACATATATGCATTTTCTGGTTTATTCAACGAATTTTGTCCCTACTTGACCTTCAACTGACCACGAACCTGACGTGATGGCGACTAACGTGGCGTATAATATAGGGATATATAAGTTTGGTGTAATATGCATAAACTTGTGTTTTTTTTTTGGTAAACCTATGTAATCATTGTACATATAATCGATAAAATAAAAATCAACTAAAAATAATTTTCGTCGAGCGAAAAAATAAAACTCAATAATAATTATTCTTTTTAAGCGAAAAAAATAATCATAAAATGCCAATTTAAATTATTTAAATTAAAACATTGCCGATGGTCTTATTTCCAACTGTGAGATCTCTGCAAGGATATGTTGAAATAGATTGCGAGGCGTTCTCAATCTGCTTTTATGAGGGGTGAACGGGGGGAATCCCTCCGGCCTGGGATTTTTAAGGGGCCTGAAATATCAGAAATATCGTACATAACGACGGTACTTTGTCGAAAACTCGTATCTCAGAAGTCACTACTACTTCGTATCTCGTAAAATCTATTGAAAATAGTGCTTAAAATACTACGATTTATTATGTATTATTTTTAATTAACTAAAAAGTACTTATTCAGTAAAAAGTTATTAAAAACGATTCTCTGCTATTAATGGAGATATTTATGTTAGAGAATGTTGTTTGGAAGTCTTTGGAGATACGTGGTTTTGCCAAAGTACCGTCGATATATAAAAAAAGCTAATTCATCACAAAATGGTGACAAACTTATGATTTTGCTAAATTTGTTAAGCGATTTTTGATTATATCAGCTTATCGTATATTTATAATTAACATTTTTATAAAAAATATTAAATTCATTATAGAAACGAATATTTTTCGATATTTCCGCTAGAAATTGCTCCTTCGTTATAGGCTTTTATACGTTAAAGAAACCCCACACGGAAAACTCTCAGTTGATTATATGCTTTTAAATTAATAAAATTTATATATAGGGGGCCGTGATTTTTCAGTCCGGGGCCCAAGATTTCTCCTAGACCATGCTTTTTTCTTAAGATGATTTGAAGAGGACCTATGCAATCTCAAAGATTTTCCTCGTAATTTCTACTACATAACATAAAAATGCAACAGTTTCACATCCAATTGAAACAATTACATTTGTAATGCTACTTTGATTCATGGTTAATCTTCCAGTCAGATTTGATAAATAAATTTTTATGAATGACTTTCCTCGGAATACAAATACCAGCTATGAAGTGGCAAAGAAAACATTTTGCTTTGTTTACCACGGTCTCAATGTCTGTTTAGTTAATAAATTTAGTGATCAATAGTTATAGCATCTAGAAGCTCCTGCTTAGTAAATTCAATTAGAAAACAATTCAAAAGTTTTAAAGAAAACAAATGCTACATGATTTTCCGTTTGTATCTTCGCTTTAACCATAAACACTTCAATATGAAAGATTGTCAAAATTGGCTTACTGCCACGCCCACCACCCCAAAAACCGATACCAACCAAATTGTATCTGTCATATTGAAATATTCATTAGAGGCAACTATGAGACCTTAAAATGTTCATTGGAATTCTTGCGTTGAAATGCGATTCATGCAACACTGACCTCCTGTTTCTTTTGAATATTACTGTTGCCATTTTTCTCAGAAACAAATCCTAGAATCTAATCAACGACTTATTTCGTTGGATATTTTGAGACCACCCACAACCACTATGCACCGCCTTGAATATCATTGAACAAATCTTCGTTGTCCAAGTCTACAGGATAACATTTGGTAAGTTTCAGGCATTTCTCTATTCCCAGGGTGCGGTGAATATTAAATTTGCAACAATTATCGAGGGTTAAAACTTTATCAAAAAGCACAATATTCAAAAATTGTGTCTGAAAAAAATCGTTACGAATAGACGTAGAAGCCATGGCTTAGTCTTCTTTGTGGCACTTTTACGGCCAGCTTTGCAGTGCACGGTTGAATTTGGTTGTAGTTTAAACTTAGTGTAAACGCTCGATCTAGCTGGTTTAAACTAAGATTAGCTAATCAAATGTCAGCCGGCTATTATGATTGCAGTTTACGTGATCTAAGTTCAAAGTGGCACTGAAAAATTGGCCTCAATAGCTCTGAGTGGCTAAGCTGTAACGATACGGTGTTTACAAGTGGTGATTTTCCAGCAACTTTTAGTTGAAAGCGACAATCGCCTCTCAATGAAGTCGGTAAGCAGTCAACTTTCGTTCAACTTTTGGCTCAGCTAATCGCTTTTGAAAGTTAAATCATATAAACCCCCTTTTAGCGACAATTTTCGGATCGCTTTCGCAACTTTGGGTTAAAAACGTCGCTGGCAGCCGCTGTAACTGAGTGGTCAAGGGTGCGTATTACTAAACGGTAGGCCCATAGTTCTATTCCAGGTCGCAGCAACACCATAAAAAACGTTTTATCATCCGATCTCCGGGGGCATTTCTGCCTTGAAAAATCTTCTGTTAAAACGCATTTGCAGTTCGGAGGCGCCATAAAACTTTGGTCCTTCCCTCGCCTTTTTTGAAGCACGAAGCATTCGTCCCACAGATTGAAAACTGAAAGCCATCAAATTAAATACAAAGGAGTAAAAGAGTAGGCAAATAATACATTAAAATATTCATTCATACATATGTACTATGTATGCATGTAAGCATATCCAGTTTTTGCACTTTTCTAGAGAACTCTAAGGTAAACCAACATTTATCACCTTATGCTCTCATCGATCCATCCTCTGGTAATATAACCCGATGCCAATGGGAAACAGAAAATTAAGCAAATTACACGAAAAGCCATTACAGGGGATAACTTCATTAGAAAACCGCCAGCACATTGTTAGAAAATGACACGCCGCCGCCAGCTGAAACGTTTGTTCAAGTTCAAACATAAAAAAAAAAATTACTTTCACACACACACGCGCGCGTGCATAAAAATGCTAAAGCCATAATTCACTTACATTTGCAAATGGAAAATAGAAAAGCGCAAAATGCATAAGCGACAAATTTTATGCGCACAAAAGGAGCAAATTTAGCAAAAAAAAAGAAACAAGGCGACGCCTGCGCAATGCTGGGCTGCATCCAATTGTACTTCTACAGCATTTTGACGCTGTTGTTGCTGTTGCTGCTGCTGCTGTTTGTGGCTTAATTCATTAACTCAGCAATTCTGCTGCAGCGCAGTTTTGACGGCCGTTAAAACTTGGCCAAAGTTATTAGTAGCAAGCAGCCAGGCGGTGAGTGAGAGACTGTGCTTGTGCCGGCGGTGGAACAGAGACGCGGTTACCACTGTGACGCGCCGCTAAAACGCGCATAACGCGTGCTTTGTTGTAACAAAGGCACATATGGGGCGATTCACGCGTCAAATGCCCCAGCCGCGCTGAGCTGTGCAAAACAAACGTATGTCCTTTCCGACAAGCTGGGCGAAGCAGACAGAATATGGGGAAAATATGTATGTAAATTCGAAAGCTATGATTTCTACAGATTTTTGTACGAGCTATCCGATTTGGTTATGCGTTTTCCAAAATTTTCACGGCGAAAATTTGAAATGAAAATTTACTTGAAATTTTTTTCAACCATGACCATTTTTAGTATTGCTTTAGGTCGTTTTATGAGAATGGAGAGGTTGTTTTTTTATTAAAAAATTGTGTTATAAAGTTTGAGAAAAAAAAAAGTTTATTGTATATAAATATCTTAAGAAGTTTTTGCGAAAGTTTCAGATTGAAAAAGCAAGTGGCTGGGCAGTTATAAAAATATTATGGTGACGCGCACGGTTAGCTTAGAGCTTTCTAAAACGCTTTATATTTTATAAACGATTTCTATGTAAAATGACCTGATCTTTCGATTGCGATGACTTAAAACTTGTAATGATTGAGAAAAACTACAAATACATTTTCATTTCAAATTTTCACCATGAAAATGAGAAAATTTTTGGAAAACGCATAACATCATTAGATAGCCAGTAAAAAAATCTATAGATTTCATAGTTTTTGAATTTTTTTATCCATATTCTGTCTGCTTCCCAGCTAGTCGAAAAGTAGCTTGTTTTGCAACGCTGCGCGCGCCTGAAACATTTCACGAGAATCGCCCCATACGTATGTATGTATGTACATACAACGATGCATGCAAATACACACCGAAACATATATAAATATATATACAATACTTCGGTATGTGTAAGTATGTGCCAGCAACCAAATGTGCATTTGCCCTCCGATCGGTGGTGGCTTGCAATTGCGCCGCTCCACTCACTCACCGTTCGAAGGCAGTCGAGTAGAGTAGGCAACTGCGAAGGACATTATGGAAATTATGCCCGACGGTGATGAAGCCATTACTCAGTTGAACCGCAGTGGCTACGCCCAATCGATCAATGTTAGCGATACAAGCAACTGTTGCAGCCTCAACTGGCTGACGATGCTGGTGCTGATGCAGATGCTGCACAGCCATCGCCGCCACCAGCTCCAACTTCGTTCGCGCGCACATTGGCAGCTGTATGTAGTACTGCATATGCTATGAATGCATATACATATCTAAATACGCGATGTTGTTTAGCAACCATCTGGTGGTCATGAGTGAAGAGAGGGTGTGAGCATGCGCAACGCCTAAACTCGGTTAAGTATTCGGTGAACAGAGGTGCGCAGAGGGCATTCTAAAAATATGAGTAAATTGAAAATAAGCTGAAGTTTATGTTCCGCCGTGCCGCTTCGAAAGCCATCCTGCAACAGTTGCCGCTTGACGCACATGCGTTAACTGAAGCCTCCTTTAGTCGTAACTGTCACAGCAGGTCGAGCAGGCAGCGCGCGTCGGTCGGTCGGTTATGTGGGAGACCACCGTGGTTATGCTGCAATATTTATTTTGACAATACAGCAATAATTACAAATGGATCGCTGCGACCCATTCTGCATACAGCATCATTATTTGCAAATTGCTTAGATTCTACTCGCTCGGCATTCTGCCCGCGCGGCTATTGCACCCAAGCGCGCCGCGCCGCCGTGTCGCTGTTACTCATAATTGCTGACATGCGAGAGTGTCTGATTATATATGTATGTGCGTGTGAGTCTGTGCAATACTCGTCGCATGTGTGCTTGAAGTATTGTGTGTGCTGAAAATACGATATACATAGATGATTGTGATCTTTAAAACAAAACTATTTTGCATTGCTCGGAGCGATTTCTCAGCAGAAACAGCAGCAGCAGCAGCAGCAGCAGCGGCAGCAGTCACCATTAAAACGGCAGCTGCTGCTGCTGCCAATATTGGCTGCCACAGCAGTAACAACAAATCATGGTGGCGCGAAGGAGCAACAGAAATTCGAAAAGTACACGCGCGTACATATACTATATATGTATATATTTATGCGCACGCACCGCAGTTGTGGCGAAAATAATAGCAGTGGAGAGCACTCATGGAAAGCACCTCAGCATCTAGAATTAAAACAAAAATTTTATTATTTACAAGCAGCGCACCCGATGTCGTTCGGGGTAAGCACATAAAAATATTCAATCTGCCATAAATTAAAAGTATTTTTAAAAGCTTTTATTATGTTTGACCTGTGTGTTGGCAATGCAATATGAAAGAGGAATTATTCCGTTAGATGGCGCAGGTGTCGTGCTATTTGAAAAATCCGTTTTATCTGATCCGTATAATTCATATGCAGTGCGGAATGTTTACTTATGTACATGATAAGAAATAATTCAACAAAAAAAAAATGTGGCCAATAAGTGCAAGTATGCAAAAGTCGAGATATCTAGAAAACCCGTATTTATGGTGCGTTTTTTCATATTTAGAACTTATATTAATTAAATAAAAAGAAATAACTCCACAAAAAAATTGGCCGTTAGGTGGTGCGGGTGTCCATTTTTCCTTTTTATTAACCACCAATAAAATATTTTATTTGTTAATTATGTACTTGTTTTTCTTTAATTTACGGACATCCCACTCGTGCACATCTGACATAGAACTGGCCGTGGGTAAAGCAGGGGTTTTCCAGCTGAAGCCGATGGACTACCTTCAATGCTTGACCTTGCGATTTTTTTTGCTGTTGCATGTCCAATATGTACATACGTATGTCTATTCGAATATTCGTTTATGCCATTTTACGAGTAGTTCCATTATCTTTGTCTGGGTTGCTTTTTTCTTGACCGAAATTGTACTTACATTTGTACCCACAATGGCATAGGTAAACGCACTCGTATGCAGTTCAGTATGCGCATGCGCGCAATAGTATCACACATAAGTACCAATGTAAGTATGTCTGACTTTACAAACGTCTACATGTGAATAAATGAGCTTCTACATACATACATATGTATGTACATTAGACTGCATCACCTCCCATAGAAAAAAATTTTAAGACTTGCACTAAGATATTTCGGAAAAATACACTGCCTTATCCCGAGTTTCGCCTGAAAAAAAAATTCACCCGAAAATTTGTCATCCGCCCAAACTAAAACAATGGAAATCAAAAGTGGAAAGTGAACCGGTTCCGGGGGGAAAATACCTCCAAAAATGTGTTTTTTTAAGAATAAAAATAGTTCCTTAAAAAATACCCTCAGATGACAAAACAGTTAAAAAATCTGTATAAAAATATTAAAAAAAAAGAATCAACGGAATCGTAATGATGAGATTTTTAATACTGTTTTATAACTTTTTACAAAGATTGGTAAAGGAAAAACTTGAATAACTGGACCAAAACTGTTCCGATTTAGACAAATGAGATATTATTAGAAAGTTATTTCCGATAAAAAAAATATTGATTTTCAAGAATTCTATTTCTACGAAAAGTAGTTTTCGCCATATAAAATACATGACAAACTTTGAGCGCTTTGATCGCTCCCTATTTTTTTTATTTCAAATTAAAAAATAGGGGTATATTTTTTCGGTATAGAACAATTCTAGGGAGTAGCGGCATTAAAATTCCGACTTTACTATTTCACATGCAATTTTGGACCACTCTAATGTACATTTGTATATGGCAACCAAACCAAAACCCATCTCTAACCCCACAGACGGCCCGCGGTCGGCGGCGGACGGTGGGGCGCTCACTCGCACCGCGGCGTTGAAGAGCAATTTATGAATGACATTTACGGCGAAGATTTTATTTCAGCAAAATAAAATACAACAATACGAGCTGTGAGGCGGCAAGCAACCACCAACCACCAACCAAACCGCCAACAACTTCAGAACAATCTACGGTAGAGCGCATGTGCGAAAGCGCTCCCGATAAGCCCGATAGGGTGGTGGTGAATCTACAAAAACAGGATTGACGACAACACTAAAACTCTAAATTCAATTGAACACTTCGCGCTGCGATCTGCACGCTGTGCAACGTACGTATGTATGTATGTATGTATGTATGTATGTATGTACACATGGGGTACAAAGCGACCAAAGCAACGCGGCAGCCGCTCCGGATGGATGGCAGATGAAAGCTCGACGCACTCGACAGACAATAACTACAGCGCGAGCGCCACGCCTAGTTTTTACACTATCAGTCATAAAAAGGCGAAATTTATGCAAATAGCAGACGATGCCTGCCAACCGTGCGAACATTGTTGTATCATTGTATGCATTTGAGTACATACATATTTGCGAAGCTGGAAAGAACGAACACTGCGTTGCGCATTGTGCATTGCGAAAGTGCAAAGAACGGAACGGCAAGCGACCTGCTGTCGCGTTTTGCGGTACGCAGTTGCTGCGTCGTAAGTGGATTTGTTGCAATGCGTACATTGCACTGCGTTGTGATTTGGTGTTTCTGTCCATCCTCCTGCCTGCTTAGTGGATGACAATGCTAGACAGTTCAACATATTGCATGAATAGGCGTTTATCTTTACACGCATAGGTATCTACATACATATGTATGTAGGTATGTATGCGTGTGTCTTTCGTTTCATTGTACGCAGTCGCATTATCCAAAGCTCTACAAACAACTGCTGCTACGCATCTTTTCCCTATTGCTTTTTTTAATGACTGTCGCGTTTTACCGCACTCAACGGTGATTAGTTCTATTTTCCAATATCGCTGTAATATCGCTGAGCGACGCGCTTCCGACACCCATTTAAAATGTGCTTTGATATCGGAACGGTTATGCATGTTTTTATAAGAACAACAGTAAAATGCAAAAACTGCTATCGAAGTATATTTGCTTTCAATTCGCGATTGACTTTACAAATTGTGTGAGTATTTTAAGTGAGGAAGTCTTAGCATGAGTAAAAAACAACTTGTCTCATGGAAGTCTCAGGAAAGCTTCACCTACTTATCACTGATCAGTCCCTGTTTCGGCTACATGCATTTTCGATACCTTTGTTGGAGTTTTCGATGATCTTCCTAACTTTTTTATTAACAAATTTTACCCTCATTTTTAAATAAAACAAGTCAATTTGCCTTTTACTGTTTTTGGTCTAAGAATTATGGGGTCTCTTTACTAAGTTTAGATTAGATAAATGCTCTGAAAGTATTCAACGTGGGGCGCGATGCTTGTAACGGAGTAATCCTCGGAGGTCTCCTCTGCGTTGGAAAGACCAGGTGTAGAAGGACTTAGGACACAGGACCATAAAAAGAAAGATGAAGAAGAATATTTACCACGATGAAGGACGATGTCCCTGTTCTAAATTGGTTGCATATACTGGATTCACGTATCTTCAAGGAATCTGGCAGGGTTAATGGGCTGAATGATATTCCGGTCATGTGCTTCTAGATGCGCTGATCCTAGGAAGTGAAGTCTTGGCGTGCTAATGGATTCACAGACATAATGTGCCATTACCATGCAATGGTCAGTAAGGAATCCTGTAACAATTCTTTCGTCGTGCCTTTCAAGTGAAAGAGGTTTTCGAACTGCTTGTCGATAATTCCGAGGTAAAGGATTTAGTCTATTTGTTTCTCACCTGTCCAGTAATGTTTCGCTTCCTTATCCATCCAGATATAATAATTGGCCTGTGAATCTCTTGGCAGACCCTTTCCAGGCGAGACTATGTGATACTTTACAGCCTATAACTCCTCTCCCAGTCCCAATCAGAGTGTATTGGATAAGTTTTTTGTACACCTCACTTTCTGTAAGACTGCCTCGAACAGCCTAAAAGGCAAAGGAGAAAGTGAAAAGTTTAAAGAAGCCTTCAAGGTTATATGCTACAGACCCCTACTCAGACAGCCATCAGTTGGTTCTATTGTTTTAAAAGACCTGGAAGTTAGCGGTTACATCGCAGAATGCAACGCTCCACAGATATGCAGTCCTTCCTCTTATTCAAGAACCCCGAGAGTGGAGTCGGGTATTAGTTTCGAGTCAACCCTATTGTCCACTGAGGTGAGTGTTGCTATAAACGAAGGAGCTTATTTCTGATCACAATGAGCAGTGATGCTAGTCGTTTGAGTTTGATTGATTTGGCCTGTGTGGACATCTCTTCGGAGTGGCTTAAAAAAAAAAAATCATGTTCTAGTAATTCTTCGTTTCATGGTCCGAGAATAGAATCGAAAATGTATCCGAAATCACTGGACTATGGCAACGGGCCCTATATTTTACCGATTTTAATGCAAATCAAAAACGATTGATTGAAAGTAAATTGCGCACTGCGAATGCCTTTTGTGTAATCCCAAATGTTTGTATCGCTTTGACTGGAAATCTAAGTATTGGCATAGAATGTGGAAAATATTTCTCTTTTCGGCCTTCCATTTGCTGGTGCAAATCTTCGCTGTTGTGACACCGGTAAGGATTCTCTTCTCGACCTCGATAATCTTGGAAGTTGACGGTCAGCTCATTCCATCCATGCGCCATTTATTACGGCACCGAAATTTTCGGAGATTTTCAGAGCTATACGTCCGCTCTTTCGCTGTTTCCTTCCATTAATGGTGATGAAATATTGGTACAATGTTGCAGCCAACTTCATTGCTATTTGTGCTGATGTGTGAGGCTTACTGAGAGCATGCTCCATCCTGTTTGAAAGCCTATTAATACTTGTTCCGACGCTCCAAAGTGGTGATTTTGACACAATCGACAAGGACGCCGTGTAGGCAATTTAGTACGGAAGAACGTGGAGATGACTAAACAAGACATTTGTGCCATTAAAAGCCATTGGTATGCTCCATAAAGTCGAAACTGGATGGCTCAAACCACGGAATATCGAACGGCGTGTCACTGATTTCCAAATGCTCCGTAAACGTTACAAAGCCAAGGCGGTTTCGCATTGTATTGTCATTGCCAATGAAAAATTGATTCATTATGACAATCCAAAGCGCCACAAAGGCGTATGTTAAGCACGGCGAACCCGTACCATCGACGCCAAAGCCAAATATACATAGTAGCAAGGTAATGCTCTGCATTTGGTCGACCAGAAGAGAATCCTATATTATGAGCTTCTAAAAATTTATCAGACAATCGACTGGGCTCTTTACAAACCACAACTGATGCGACTGAAGCGAGCGATTGCGGGAAAAACGGTCGGAATGTACAACCAGACATGAGCCATTCTTTCTTCTCGGCTTAAGAACCTTCCTCCTCCAATTGTAACGAAGAGTATTTAGTTGTAATGCGAATATATTATAAATATCTTATAAGGGTTGAGTTAGATTTGCCTAACTTTCTAAGAAGCTTAATATAAACTATTTCAAGAACTAGTGACGGCGAAAAAATGAACCGACAAAAAATTACTATCTAGAGGTAATGACAGTTAATACCACATAAATATATATAGACAGATCGCAAACATATGATTAAAATATTTTGGTAGTGTAGGTGTTGTTTCCATCCCAATAAATTTCTGATGAATACAAAAATTGTGCAACGAATCGTAACAAAGTACTCGCCGGGCATTCGGTTTTTGTGTTTTGTACACGTACTTATGTATGTATATGCATGCAAAAAGAGATAAGTCCGAAAATTTAAAATTTTAACAACTCACAAAATATGTGCGTATTATATGAGCAAATCTAAAAAACAGGTACACTTTCAAAAAAAGTATACTTTTTTAATTTGTGGGCACACCTATGTTTTATATATGATTATATTCGTAATCTCTTAATAAATTGATAAATATAAGTGTAATTAATTTTCATCAAGTGATTCAAAAGTTAGACAAGGAATAGACATTTAGATCGCCGAAATAGAAAAACAAAAGAATAAGCTGGCTTCAAATTACACTGTGCAAGATGTAAATTTTGAGCGAAGGTTTTGAAAGCTGAACTGTCTTAATTGGGACGTTCTTAATTCAATGGCATCCCCCGTTTTACCAGATTGACTCCGATTTTCGAGATCACTTCAAAATTGACGGAATTCTTTATAAAATAGTTAAAATTTAAGCAAATTTTCAAGTACCGCTATCTCGAAAAGTGGAGCCAATCTGGCAAAACTGGAGAAGTGTACACACATATGTAAGTACTAATTGCACATAAAATTTCAAACCAGTATATGGTGTGCTTCAAAATTTATGTCGTAATTAATTTTTCGCTAATTAAAAATTACATAAAAAGTTTACTTGTTTTTAACATTTTTTTTTTATTTGAAACATCCATAACTCAAAAGTTATGCAACAAATTGATTCAAACATTTTTTTGAGGCTTCAAATATGCGTCTATGAATTATATCCAAAAGTAACCAGCTTCATATAGTTTACAACAATGAAAATAAAGCTAAATAACACAAAGGTTACCAGTTTTTTAGATTTGCCCGTATGTATGTATGTCTAATTACATTTGAAGCATTTCATTTTGATCTACTTTTGGTTTTGGTATTATTTTGCCTATTGATTTGTGCTTACATAATGACATAATCTATAAGCATTAACGGAATGTCAGGCCCACAAACGAATACGCCGCGGCAAAGTATTCGTATTAATTGAAAATATTTAATCCTATTAAACCACGTTCTATTGGATTTGGAGCACAATTACATAGGCGCTGCCCAATCGTACCAAATCGAACGCAAACAAGGTGTGACAAAAGGAAGCTTTTGTGGTGGTAGGCTTTAGCCCGCAATTGACTTGCATACATACATATAAACAACTTCGAATGTAATTTATTTAATTATTTTATAGCTGCTTTTATGTTCCCTGAGATGCCAAACGTTGTTTCCGACGAAGTCCGACGAAGAATCAAAATAATCAATGAGTATTCGAATTCGAAGTACATACCCAGTAGAACTTGGGATCATCGTACGATTGCTCGGTGAGTACTCCCTTGGAGCATACGACTACTCCCCATTGCTCCCTATGCTTCTGTGTATAAGCATGTAATTTTGTATACTCCCTTTAACACGGGATGTCCTAGGGGGGCGAGTAATCCCTTTTACTTCCTAAATGAGCAATCAGGGAGTTCATACAGAACTTAACTGCTCGCTTAGAAAATATCCCATTACTCTCCTAAGCGAGCAATGTAGGAGAAAAAAAACCGAAAAATCTCGTTTAATGCTCCTAAATCATGGCCCAGAGAGCATTCTTTACTTGTTCGCTTAGGAGACCTCCTATTTGACTCCTAAGCGAGTAATAAAGGAGTACAAAACCGACAAGTCTATTTTGTTGCTCCGAAATCAGGTCAAGGGGAGTACTCTTTTATTTCTCATATAGGGAGATCTCCCTTCAAGTTCTAGTGGATATGTACAAACATATACATAAATGTAAGAAAAAATTGTGAAAGAGAAATGACAAACTTAGTTTATATGTATATTTATAATAAATAAATAAATAAATAAATAATGCTTACATATAGGACTGTTTTTCGGAACTTTTGTGTACAAAAATGTGATACCAAAAGTATAAATTCCTCTAATACCTGTAGAAGGAAAATGTTTAAATCATTCGAATGCTACTTAAGGGTCCTAAGCATATGAATATCCTAATAATTAAGCTACTTATAAATAGAAAACGACCGAACTTCGCTTTTTTTTTTACCAAAGTCGAAACGTCTTGAAATAGCGGATATTTTCTTAATACTATGGCAGTTTGATATGCCAACGATTTTTAGAATCCTCCCGCATAGCAACTTTAAATGCAACACTGCGCCCGTTAACAACAATCGTTTAGTAGACTACTACCAAATTTTGAGCACGCTACGTACATAAATAGTAAATTTTGACGAAAAGGGAAAAAGGTGATTTTTGTATGCTCATCAAGCGTCATTTTTCATGTAAAAAAAAACCATCACCGAAACCAACAAAACGCTTGATAAATTATAATCAAAGTTTCAATGTTTAAGAAGTGATTGACAGAATAAAGTTGGGGTTTCACCATGGTGAAATAATAACAAGGTATTGTCAGTAGCGACGTGTTTGTTGTAATTTTGACAAGATCGGCATGCTTATTTTCAGTGCTGCCGATCTTAATTTTTATAATGCTATTAGTTGGGAAATTGTATTTAAAATACTCCATTTTAGTATTTCATTTTATCGTGATTTTTAAAGAACTTCGTGTTTTCAGAACGATATTAATAATTAAAATTGCTGGATTTGTATAATTTTTGTCCTCAAAATATAAAATATAAAAGATATCGTAGTTATCAAAGGAAAAAGACGTACACAAAAATCGTATGGAAAGTCGATTTTTTTATATTAAATATCTTTTGCTGCATTGTCATAATATCGAGCCAAATGGACTACTGATACACCAGAATAGAGCGGCAGCATGTTAAATTACGACTTCGCTTATATTATCGATATTTATGTGTTTTAATCTATATGTCAGCCGCTGTGGCGTTGTGGCAAGCAGTGCGCGCTCCACTCCGCTGCACCTGGGTTCAAACCCTGGTCAAAGCAACATCGCAAAAAATATAGAAAAAAGGTTTTTTCTTAACAGCGGTCGTCCCTCGGCAGGAAATGGCTAACCTCCGAGTGTATTACTGCCATGAAAAACAGCTTCTCATAAAAATGCAATCGCCGTTGGGAGTCGGCGTAAAACTGTAGGTCCCTCCGCTTTGTGTGACAACATCAAGGCGCACGCCACATGTCGGAGGAGAAGCTCGGCCAAACGCTAACATATATGTAAGCGCCAATCTATTATTATTATTACTAATCTATTTAAAAAATCATTTACAGTTTTATAGGAAATTGCCTTATTTTACGGCCTGTACTTTTTTATAAGTTACAATATATGTGCAACCTGTGTGGAGCATACGATACAAACATATATTCAGGCTTATAGGCCTGTAATTAAACATTTTTCTACATTTAATTTGAAATAGTACGCATGAACGGATTAAAAGTAGTAAATAATTAGTACTTTTTCTACTACTTTAAAATGCGTGACCGGAATAGACCTGCCGAAAAAGTGAGGTTAAGTTACTGACAACACCTTGTTATTATTACACCATGGGGTTTTACCAGTACGGCGTTCAGGTCGCCCCAATGAAGTCGTCACGCCAGAAATTGCCGATAAAATGTATAAAGTTATCTTGGGCGATCGGATAATAGAAAATGGTTGAGGTGGCTGAAGCTTCTGGCATTTCAACTAAGCATATTCATCACGTTTTAATGTATATTTGGACCTTAAAAAAGCTATCCTTGGAAAGGTGCCGTGGACGAGATTTTTCACAGTTTCGTAAGCAGGGACGAAAATGGGGATCCAGCACCATGCACCAGAGCTCATGGAATAGTCAAAGCGATGCTCTCCCACCAAAGCAATGCACGGCTAAAAACGTATGTAGTTGAAGTGGAAAAATTGCTCGAAATAGGCTACGAATTGTACGCTCATTCAGCAGCTGTTTTCAAACCGCAACAAGCGGCTCTCTTATTTTGAAAACATCGAGAGATTCTATTGAGGCGGTGGACTATTATTTTATTTAAAAAGGCCGTGTAATAAGTCCCTGCCCTCGTCGTATGAAAAAAATTTAGATGTTGCTCACATCAGGGATCGAACCCAGGATCTATGAAGTGGTAGTACGTACTTCTTAAAATTTGTTCAGCGAATGATTTTCTAATACAGAAATAAAGCTAATGCGTGAATGAGACACAGCCAGTTGGTACAGCGTGTGACTATATATACAATTAACGAGCAAAATCACGACTATAAGTAGAGCTAACATTAGCCTCGACTGTGAATACTTGAACTTGTGTGCTAAAAGATTTCGGGCCGTTTTCTCAAGTAACCTACGACTTTAAAGCTCACTTTATATTTAAAGTCTGCATTAAAATTTGTGATTGTGTCTAAAGTAAAGCGCTTTAAATTGGTTTACAACCAAGAAACATACATACGTCAAACACCGATAATAGAAATGCTTAACTTAAGACATAGCTTTCTTTTTAATCCAACCTTTAAATAAAAAAGTGAGCGTTAAAGTTAACGGTAACTTCAGAAAACGGCCCTTAGACGACCAATTATTTTCGCACACTATACTTGTGATGCCGTAGTAAAAAGTAGCGTAGCCGAATGGGAGGATAAAAGAGAATGTTAGATTAGTCAATTATCTTAATATTGCATTTTTCGATAGGAAAAGTGTTTTAAATACTTTCGAGAACTGTAAAAATCGACGAAACCAAAGTAACGGTTTGCGGAATGCGTCACCTTCTGTTCGCTAGATCGTGTTCTTATTACATGTATGGATCAGGCTAACTTTTTACTCAAATCTCCATTCTTAGTTTACAATCAATGACTAAGGTGCAAAAAAAACAAAAAATCGTATTTAGCTGGAAATCCCATAATGAACTTATGAGTATTCCATGAACTTACAGGAAAAATTGTCCCGTTCTCCAAAATCCTGTAAATGAGAGCGATTTTTGGAGAGTTGTGTAGAGAATGAAGTTGCAAGGTTTTACCCGAACGTTTTCTTCTGGTAAAATCATGAAAAGTGTCAAGCGATCAGCTGTTAAACAAAAGTAAACAAAAATTTTTTGTTGTCAATTTGATACCGAAAAATATTAAAGTATTACCGTAAATATTACCGTTTCGTATGCGATTTAGGGCCAATTTCACAGTGCGTAGTTAACTCCGAATCGACAGTTAACTAGAGATTTTCAGTACAAAAATCTGTAGTTAACTCCCGATTCCGAGTTAACTACGCATTGTGAAATTGGCCCTTAATGTTCCTGGCTAGCAATCAACTTTTATTTATTGCTTCCATTTGTTCGGCTTCTTTTTTTGTAATTTGAAAGGAAAATTTTTGACTTTTTATACAGGAAAAATGCTTTTTTGTATTCCCGTACTTTTTAGTTGTTATTGTTATGGATGTGAAATGCAGGGATGAAAAATTTAAATTTCAGATTGTACCTAATATCATAAAATAAATGTACCTAAATATGACAGATTGTACCTAAAAAAAGTTACATCCATCATTTGTAGTTTTTTTATAAATTTTATTTATAATAGGAATACAAATGACTGATTTACTTTAAACATGATCAGGTTTTTTTTAACTGGGCCTATATCTATATACTATAGTCTAATGGGAGTCGTAGAAGCGTTGTTTTTGTCTACTGAAAATATTAGCGAAAAAACAAAAAACACACTTTAAAAACATACACTTTAAAACATATTTCTTTATCCAGCTTTTTATAAAACAACAGGAAAAGTCTGCTAATTTATCCAATTCCTTTTAATAGGTGCAGCAAGTCTAGAGAAAATAATCAAATTGCCGTAAGTAACTTCGAAAGCATTTTAAATATATGTATGTATTTTCAGAAATCAAAAAGCGAATATGGGTCAAATAGCTATAGCTCTCATCTAAAGAAAATATGAAATTTGAAGACATCCTAAACATATTTTGACAACAAAATTTGTCGACATATTTTGACACAACTTTCTTTCCTTTATAACTACCTTTATCGATGATATTATGGGCCAAAAACTTACAAATAGCCGCTTTAGCAGCGCATGTACACACCTGAAAGCCTATTCTGATCTAACTCAATCAAAAGACCATTTTTAGATCCATTTGACCATTTGTTTTCACTCATTTGACCGTAAATGCCATTGAATCAATAGAAAAAAAAACTACGAATCTTAGGATAGCTTAGTAAAGTGATGAGAAGCTCGGCCAAACACTAATATATGTGTAAGCGCCAATCTATTATTAAGTAAAGTGTTAATTTTTCGTAGTGGCTGCTCTAAATGCAATGTAAAATGTTTAAGATAATACATAATTGTACCTTTTTAATTTCTTCCTATTGATCACTTTTCTATATAATTGTTTATTCATCAAAATGAAAGCGAAGCTTTTCCCGTGCCTATATGTAAACATATTAGCACGGTAAAGGAAAACAAAAACTAACAATGCATCAAAAGATGATTGTACCTAAAATCTAGTAACTGTACCTAATGTACCTTTAAGTCATGAAAGTACAATTGTACCTACTTTTTCATCCCTGTTGAAATGGCGAGATGAGAGAAACAAAACGATTACCTCACTAACAAAAAATTAACTTTTGATTTATATTAATTTAAATATTGATTGTGATAAAGGGCATACAACACTTTCGTGGTTAACAAGGAATTGTGAAAAACTGCCAAAATGAAAATAAATATATTGGAGAAAAAAGATTTTAACTTACTTTGTTCTCTTACATAAAATACTATATATATTGGAAGTGTACTATATTTTACAAAATTTTGGACGCCCTAGTTGGAACCAGTTTTCACCTCTTCTTGGTAGTAAGTCATGAAGAGTGCTGCCGTTTGGAAAACTCTGGAGGAGTTTTGGGAGGATGCAACAAACGAGCTTGTTGAGCATCGGTTATATATTTAAGTTCAAAAATGTGGGTAGGCACCGTGACCACCTCTGTATGCTAAGAGCCATATAGAGCCGCGACAGCTTGTATCGCTTTGGCTTTGGCTGCCTGCGTCAAGCGAGTTTGTTGAGCATGATTTGGGATACCAGCAATTATGTAACTACTTTAGTAGGTTTTGCTCCGCGGCAGTTGAGAAGTGCACGTGCGTAAATAATTTCTAATATGAGATTTTTGCACATGCTTGCATATACAAAACGTTCTTTATATCCGGTTTGAAACGAGTTGCTTGGGGTGCAGCATACCTTTAGGCGCTAGGTGTTATCAGTCGCCTAAACACTGTTCAATGATGTTCTCCCAGCCAGTCTAGTCGCTGATGAGCTGTTGGCTTATCCGGGTTCGCTAA
>NW_023458561.1:68313877-68318766 GCF_013731165.1 Rhagoletis pomonella | reverse complement strand
AGCCAGTCTAGTCGCTGATGAGCTGTTGGCTTATCCGGGTTCGCTAATCGGCGTCGATGTTTGTAGAGGAGATGATGTTGTTTGTTTAGCAGCTTTTTTGGTTTGTCATGCGTCAGTAGGTTTACATGTCAAAACCGTACCTCTAGCCGAGAACCAAACTCATTTTTAGATGTGAATTTTGTGAAAAACTTTCGATGTGATTTTGCTGTGTTTATCTTATCTTTGCTTTTGGTGTACTGACCATTCGTTGTCAGTACGTTTCCACCTTTGGATGAAACATGCATTACAAATTCCTTATCAAACTTCAGCTACGTATATACATACTTAACTTAGCTTAACTTACTCGCAAGGGAATCACCCGCGCACTTGCACGCCACGCCGTTCGCTTGCACGCCGGCCATAAAATATTGCAATATATAAATTATGTGGGTGCTGTTATCAAAGTTAGTTGGAGAGAGAGAGACTGTCAATGACAGTCGATTGTGCCGCATTTTTTTATTCTGCCCATTAAACCGAACAACTATAAAGTCGTATAAATAGAATAGTGAAGAAAGTGTAAAACATATCTAAATAAATCGAGCGTAGCATAATTAACGAACAGAAAATGAATGGAAACAGTTTCGAAAACAATGTGTACGATGCGGAAAACATCACAAACACACCAAGCCATCCTGCTGATATACAAAATTCAGTCAACGTTGACGAAGTAAATAGCGGCCAGGCTTTTGTAGACGACTCAGCCAAAAGACAGCGGTTAAATCCTTTGAGACGCGTTTTTATATTAGAACCACCAATATTTATTCTGAATTTTAGCACCACTCTGCCATGTAGGTCATTCGAAATTGCCGTTTCATCGTTATAATAGTATTTAAAAATAACATTTCACACACTTATTTTTTACATTTAGCCGTTGTATTTACTAATCAATTACTTTATCAGAGCTGTAAAGTGATTTTTGATTACACTGAAGAAGACTGTCAACCAATGTTGGGCATTGCAAATGCAACAACAAATTCGGTGAGTAATTGAAGTCAATTATAAACATAGATATGTATGTGTATGTACAATTAATGCTGCAAACCATTTTTTCAGAGTATTCTGAATCGTAAAGAAATTTTAAAGAATTCGGAAAGATCCCATCCGATTTTTTTCCGAATTTTCTAAAATGAAATAGATTACGCACACTTCCATTCTTTTACGAAATTTCGGAAGAAAATCGGTAAAGAAATGAAAATAATGCTGCTATGTGAAGAATTTCTTGCAGACTTTTTTCAGTATTTTCTTTATTTTTCGTACAGAAATTTCTTTACGAGTTCGTGTCAACCACTTCATATAATTTTCTTTGAAGATTCGGGAAAAAATCGTTACAGAAATCAGATACTCCTAAAGATTTCGTTAAGATTTCGGGAACTTTGGTTTGCAGGGTATATCGTCTCTGAAATTTTGGGTGGTTAACTCAAATTCGGCAGTTAACTTTAAAATTTTGTACTGAAAACCTGTAGTTAACTGCCGAATGAGAGATAACTCGTCACTCTGAAAACGGACGTAATTAAAAAAGTTTCTTACAGGGCCTTTTGCATCTTTCGGTTCGGTAGGTTGAAATTTAGCTCTGGTGTTAACTTTAAAGTGAAGATTAAGTTTTTGTTTCGATAACCATAAGATAATACATAAATACTTTGTTTCAATAACGATTTTTACGTTTCACTCATCGATTTGAATAAAAATTTTGATGTCGCTAACAAATTCCAAAGCGATAATACTACTGAAATGAAGCGATAACGATGCAAAAAAAAAAAAAAAACAATATCCCATTCTAGCAAATAATTGTCCATTACTCAAATTGTGCAGCAAACTATCTGCTTATAGTTTATATTCCATGCAAGTTATAACAACGCCCTGAATGACAAATTTGAAAGCTGTTAGCAAAACTATTATTGAAATAATGTAAAAAGTAACCGCAATCTGAGATAAAATAAAAAAGTCATTTTCGGAAAAACTTCAATTAGGTCATTTTGAATTGAAACTAGTAATGGCGGGTTTTTCTAGTTTTCGTATCTGCTTTTTTTAGATTAAGCAATTCTAACTGGGGGTTCACCCTCGATAAATTTGTTATCTATGAATATTAATGTATTATACTCGACCATAACACAATAAACATTTATGCATATGTGCGAAATTTAAATGTGCCTATTTGGTAAACACGTGGTTAAAAAAAGAGGCGGGTAGTGACATACATTAGACCGGCCATATGAAAGAACAAATTTGGCACTTACCCCACCTTTACCCCACCTACGAGTATGTACTTTGAAAGTTTACTTACAGAAAACTATATAATATAAACATCCATCCAACCACATATATTTTGAATGATAAAAATAAATAAGTTAATAGTAAAAAAAAACAAGTAAGAAAGTCTAAGTTCGGGCGGAGCCGAACATTAAATACCCGGCGCAAGTATTAAATATATGTTTTCCACCTTTCCGAAAGCTACCGCTACATGATAAGCCGGGGTGTATACATTTTAAGTAAATTAGCGTCCTTAAATTTCGAAATATTGAAATTTCAAGCATTTCTGAAATTTACCGTTATATGAAAAGCGGCCTCAATTTTAGTCCGATTTCAACAATTTTCAACGGTTTGCTTTTATGTGGCAAGCACAATAACCATACCGAGCTTGGTACAAATTGCTAGAACGGTTAACGAGATACATATATGTGATCACAAGTGGGCGGTGCTACGCCCATTTTCCAAAATTTTGTCATAAACGTATTTCTTGGTAAAGAATTGTTGCAACCATCAATTTTGAATAAATTAGCTTCAATATTTACTGATTTATCGAAGATTTTGTATTTCTCGAAAATACCGTTATATGGGATGTGGCGTGGTTATTGTCCGATTTTAGAAATTTTCGGCCATTTGGTATGCTGTACCAGAACCAACAACTGTGCCAAGTTTGGAAGACATTGGTGAGCGGCTACCAAGATATACACATGTAACCATAAGTGGGCGTGGCTACGCCCGTTTGCCAAAATTTTGTAATATTCTTATTTTTTCGTCTAAAACTCATTGCAAATATCAATTTTGAGTGAATTATCTTCAGTAGTTACTAAAATATCGCAGTTTTCGTTTTTCTGAAAATTACCGTTATATGGGAGGTAGGCGTGGTTATTGTCCGATTTTTAAAATTTTCAGCCATTTAGTATGCTGTACTAAGGCCAACAACTGTGCCAAGTTTGGAAGAAATTGGTGCAGCGGTTACCAAGATATACACATGTAACCATAAGTGGGCGTGGCTACGCCCATTTTCCAAAAATTTATAATATTCATGTTTTCCGTCTGAAACTCATTGTAAGTATCAATTTTGAGTGAATTATCTTCAGTAGTTACTAAAATATCGCAGTTTTCGTATTTCTTAAAATTACCGTTATATGGGAGGTAGGCGTGGTTATTATCCGATTTCGCCCATTTTCAATACCATCCGTCCCACGCCCAAAAGAAGTTCACGTACCAAGTTTCGTTAAGATATCTCAATTTTTACTCGAGTTATCGTGTGCACAGACGGACGGGTAGACAGTCACCACATAATCGATTTCTTTTTTTATTCTGATCATTTATGTGTACATATGTCTATATCTATCTCGATTCGTTTTGCCTGTTACAAACAACCGTTATGTGAACAAAGTTATAATACCCTTGTGCACAAGTGCGCTCGGGTATAAAAAATCAAAACAAGCTTTCCAAATACGAACTGAATTAGACCATAAATGTAGGTTTCGGGAATATTTTGACACTCGCGCCACCTATCGGCAACATTTTTTGTGCAGTTATTTATTTCCATGTATTAAATATATTTATGTTCTAACATAATAAACCAAATCCGACTACAAATACGGTTTTTTTATTTCGATTCCTGCGCCACCTAGCTGATTAATTTATCTAGGTCATCGGGAAGTTCATCAAAAATTTATCGCGAAATTTTATCCAAACAATAAATTTTACATACATACAGATCAAGTAAAATAGAAGTGGTAAAACCAAAATCTTACAAATTCATTTATAGGTATGTACCATGCATGCATATATATATATATATCCACACACAAGGTGTAAACTGGCTAACGAAATGTCGCCATTGTCAAATTTGTAATTGATGAGCATTTTCCAATAATAAATACGTTGTATTGCTACCACTGATAATACAATTGGGGTATTAATATAAACGCGAAAATGCCTCATAACTACGTATGTAAGTATACCTTCTAAACATACCAATTTTGTATGGAAAACAGGTTTATGTACGAGGTTGCGAGGCATTTACGCATTTAGATGAATATCCCTAATGAGAAATTGCGACAATACCACAAAAATATGTTTAATCTATCTGTCTCGAGTTACCCTCACGAATGCCAGGAATATATGTAACTTCCCTGGGTCCGAGGAATTTATTTCAGATTTCCACGCTGATTCAAAAATCTGTCATAAAAGTTTTTTTCAAAATAAAATTTCTAGGAGAATCTTAAGGTAGCTACATACATATATATGTACGTCATGAATTTACTTTCGCCAAACAACGAGACTATTTTTCTTGAATTCTCCATCGCCGAATATTTAAAACACCGTTACATTATTTCGTTATATTTTCTCGTTCTGGAGCTACTTAATTTTGTCCTCTTTCCCATAATAGAATACTGTTCGGCGATTCTCAGAAATGTGTAATACACTTTTTAAATACTATTCCGAATAGACTTTCTTATTTATTCTATAATAAATTTCCATATTTTTCAGGACATCGAAAAACGAGTACAGCCCTACGTTTCCCATATAATATTAGCCAATTCTTTGGTCTCGAGTATTGTACCCGCAATATTGGCGCTCTTCATTGGCTCATG
>NW_023458561.1:68312001-68313777 GCF_013731165.1 Rhagoletis pomonella | reverse complement strand
TTAGCGAACCCGGATAAGCCAACAGCTCATCAGCGACTAGACTGGCTACACTGAGAAAAGAGTTTAGTTACGTCAACTAAATATGTTTTTCTCAACACATTATTTGGTTATAGTTACATTATTTGTTTATAGTTACCAAATCATGTGTTGAGAGGAATATATTTGGCTGACTTTTTTCTGAGTGTAGGAGAACATCATTGAACAGTGTTTAGGCGACTGATAACACCCCCAGCGCCTAAAGGTATGCTGCACCCCAAGCAACTCGTTTCAAACCGGATATAAAGAACGTTTTGTATATGCAAGCATCTCATATTAGAAATTATTTACGCACGTGCACTTCTCAACTGCCGCGGAGCAAAACCTACTAAAGTAGTTATGTAATTGCTGGTATCCCAAATCATGCTCAACAAACTCGCTTGACGCAGGCAGCCAAAGCCAAAGCGATACAAGCTGTCGGGGTTCTATATGGCTTTTAGCATACAGAGGTGGTCACGGTGCCTACCCACATTTTTGAACTTAAATATATAACCGATGCTCCTCCAGAGTTTTCCAAACGGCAGCACTCTTCATGACTTACTATCATGAAGAGGTGAAAACTGGCTCCAACTAGGGCGTCCAAAATTTTGTAAAATATAGTACACTTACAATATATATAGTATTTTATGTAAAAGAACAAAGTAAGTTAAAATCTTTTTTCTCCAATATATTTCTTTTCATTTTGGCAGTTTTTCACAATTCCTTGTTAACCACGAAAATGTTGTATGCCTTTATCACAATCAATATTTAAATTAATATAAATCAAAAGTTAATTTTTTGTTAGTGAGGTAATCGTTTTGTTTCTCTCATCTCGCCAATTCACATCCATAACAATAACAACTAAAAAGTATGGGAATACAAAAAAGCATTTTTCCTGTAAAAAGTCAAACATTTTCCTTTCAAATTACAAAAAAAAAGAAGCCGAACAAATGGAAGCAATAAATTAAAAGTTGATTGCTAGCCAGGAACATTAAATCGCATACGAAACGGTAATAACGGGTGATTTTTTAAGAGCTTGATAACTTTTTTTAAAAAAAAAACGCATAAAATTTGCAAAATCTCATCGGTTCTTTATTTGAAACGTTAGATTGGTCCATGACATTTACTTTTTGAAGATAATTTCATTTAAATGTTGACCGCGGCTGCGTCTTAGGTGGTCCATTCGGAAAGTCCAATTTTGGGCAACTTTTTCGAGAATTTCGGCCGGAATAGCCCGAATTTCTTCGGAAATGTTGTCTTCCAAAGCTGGAATAGTTGCTGGCTTATTTCTGTAGACTTTAGACTTGACGTAGCCCCACAAAAAATAGTCTAAAGGCGTCAAATCGCATGATCTTGGTGGCCAACTTACCGGTCCATTTCTTGAGATGAATTGTTCTCCGAAGTTTTCCCTCAAAATGGCCATAGAATCGCGAGCTGTGTGGCATGTAGCGCCATCTTGTTGAAACCACATGTCAACCAAGTTCAGTTCTTCCATTTTTGGCAACAAAAAGTTTGTTAGCATCGAACGATAGCGATCGCCATTCACCGTAACGTTGCGTCCAACAGCATCTTTGAAAAAATACGGTCCAATGATTCCACCAGCGTACAAACCACACCAAACAGTGCATTTTTCGGGATGCATGGGCAGTTCTTGAACGGCTTCTGGTTGCTCTTCACTCCAAATGCGGCAATTTTGCTTATTTACGAAGCCATTCAACCAGAAATGAGCCTCATCGCTGAACAAAATTTGTCGATAAAAAA
>NW_023458561.1:68310495-68311901 GCF_013731165.1 Rhagoletis pomonella | reverse complement strand
TAAATTTGTGCTTGCCGCAATGACACTTGTAGCATTGAATGGTTTAAGTTACGCAGGTTAAATGTTGCAGCAACATGTTGAGCACTAAATGATGCTTTTAAATCCTACGAGTGGCTATGGTATGTAAGTTGTTGCTTTGAACATAATTTCTTATCATTTGCGAACTACATCGTTTGCGAAGGTTACTCGCAGCATTACCGTGATAAACATTAAAATATCTCTGTAACTGGTACTCAAAATATTGTAAAGTTTTAGAGTTGAGCGTGCTTTTTTTGAAATTTGCTTTTACGCATATTAACAAAATAACGTTCGAGTAAAGTTTCACAGAACATAACAACACAACCCAAAATAACACAACACAATTTCGCAGAAGGGACATAAAAAGTGCCTTGTAGACAGTTTCCTAGTTCTGCTTTATAAATAAAGATCTTAGACCCAGGGTGGCTCCGTTGCTGATATATGTATATAAAAAAATCATCAGCTTGGCATGCTGAGATCAAAGAGCATACGTTGGAATTTAAAATCAATAAAAAACAAAAAAAAACACTTATGTACGTTGAGGTTAAGTTCTCAATTAAAATTTTGCCTTTTTCCATTCATGCGTTACAAACCATCTTATATAGTTAGTTTTTAAAGCTACTTACACTTTCTATTCACAAATATTTTTTGAATGGGTACTCACAAGGAATTTAAAAGTTTGTATACAAGGATGCATGATAAAAACATAGCAAGGTATAACCGTTCTCTCAATTTGTCGGCCATGATTTTTTTTTGAAGTTTGCCAACATTTTAAAATCATATAAAAGTGAAAATAAAAAATTGAAATTGTTCGAAATTGTTGTTGCTTGAGATAGAAAATGAAAATGTGTGTGTGAGTTTGTGAGTAAATTTAAAAATTAAATTGTTTGGAAACGTCAAGAATTTTAAAAGTGACTCTCAGCGGTTCTACCTTACTATATTTTTATCATGCAAGGATGTATGAAAAATATTTAGTTCTAGAACACTTAAGAAAAACCCTATATGCTTTTGAAATTTTTATAAAGGTGCAAGAAGCAAGTATTAGCAAGTAAGTACGTACATGTAGTATGTATTTGAGTCTAAAAGTATAATTGGCATATGTGTATGCTGCCCGCGACAAACTGAGTAATGGCCTTGACTATTACGCGTGACTGCCACTCGACCCTTTGACATACATACATACATATGTACGTATGCTTCATGCGGCACATATTTATGCGTACACATAAGAGCTTTCAAACACATATCGTACGAAGCCAACGTACATATCTACATACATATACACCTGTACTTAGGTATGTATTTATATATGTCAATTCATATGTTCTCTGTAAATTCTATCTGCTACTCATGTAGCAAACAATGGCAAGGGGTCACATGCTCACTCG
>NW_023458561.1:68304298-68310395 GCF_013731165.1 Rhagoletis pomonella | reverse complement strand
CTGCTACTCATGTAGCAAACAATGGCAAGGGGTCACATGCTCACTCGCAGACACAATGAAAAATACATATCAGGACTTACAAGGATTACAAACCACAACAGCAAAAACAACTTTGAGAAGGTTGTTGGCGGTTAGCTTCATATGATAACGACAAGTAAATTGCTGCAAGTAGGAGTAGTAACAGAAGAAAGTGTTGGAAAATATGGTTATGAGCGCACACACATATGTGCATTAGACTGCATCACAAAAAAAAAAACAATTGCGGTTTTTCCGGCGGGACTACCAAACCTAGTATATTTTTAAGACTTCTACCAAAATTTTTCGGAAAAATATAAGGATTTACGTGAGCTGGCCCGGTTTGAAAATACCTCTAAAAATTGAGTTTTTTATGAATAAAAAATAATTTATTAAATGATTTGTTTGGAAAAAGTCCCCTCAGATAACAAAACAGCTTAAGCTTATAAAATCTACATAAAAATACTAAAAAATTGTATCAATGGAATCATAATAATAAGATTTTTGTTGCTGTTTTGTAACTTTTTTTTTGAAGATTTGTGTGAGAATAACTCCTCCAAAACTTTACCGATATAGACTATAGAGATTAACAAACAAATAAATAAAAAAATAAAAAAATAGACTTATGAGGTATCAGTGGAAAGGTATTTTCTCACCCTTTTCATTTCTTTGCAGAAAAAACTCATTCACGTCCTAATTGTTTCTTTATCAAATACCAACACAACCAAATTTTTTTTTTTTTTAAGTATTTAAAAAAACTGTTTTTATTAATAAAAAACTAAATTTTTGGAGGTATTTTCAAATCGGTCCAGCTCACTCAAAACTTAATATTTTTGCGAGATATTTTGGAGAAAGTCTTAAAATATAATAGATTTTATAATTCCAGTGAAAAAACAGTACCGATTTTTGTTCTCATTTGGGGAGTGATATGCAGTCTAATGTACATACATAGGTAGCATGAATGGAAGTAGTATATTTATTATATATGCGTGCATGAGTATTTATAAACACATTTTTGCCAAAAGCACAGAAGTCGCTCAGCAACAAGGTAATCTTATTTTGGCATCTAACTGCCGCCAAGAGGAGTGCGTAATCTACAGACAACAACAATAATCACAAGAAAAAAACATGTGCACTGCACAGTCATCATACATACTTGTAGAAGCTAATTTATTTAGTGGTAGTGGTTGAGTGTGTAGTTACAAATGCGGTAATAATTGTGGCTTTCTGGACAAGTTCATTGCATGCGACGGTTGTTTTGAGGTAGAATAAGAAATTCCAAAATGTTATTAATTTATAGAAAATATGAGGAAACAATATTCAGATCGCGTGGTCAATATGTACATCTCCTTTGTTGAGACATATGTATGTACGTATGTCAGAAGATGGTTATCAAAATTACAAATGCAAATCATAAGTACAATTCACTTTAATTGCTGAGGTACGTACTAAGACTCATATCGTTATGATTAGATATTTTCAGATGTCCACCTGTAGTCTGATCTTGAGAAACGCCCAAATAGTTAATTTCAACAAAATTTAACTATGTTTTATAAAATTACCACTGCGATCAATTAAAACTTTTTCTTGATTAAGATTACAAGGAATCGGACCGAAAATGTACGGAACACTTGGAAATATTTTAAGCTTACAATGGTCACATGGGGGACCAGAAATCCAGCTTCTGGCTGCTATGCACAATTATGTACATTAGATAAAGCAACGGAAAACATATTGATATTTCCTAGGGTATTTACCCAGTCTGTTCTGATAGGGTGGGAATTTTCGAAGTAATTCCTGTTTGTATGTAACTGTATTGGAGTTTATAGTAAACTTATACTGATAGAGAAGACATAAATGCAGGCTTAAATGATATGTATGTTTTCGCTGAATTTACTTTGGCATCAAAAAACAACAATATTGTCCATTCGTTTCACCAAATCTAATTACAAATACTACGAATGAACTATAGGAAAAAATCATAAAAGTAAATGAAAATTTTTTAAGAAATGCAGAATATTTACATGAAATTAAGCAATGGGGAGAAAACAGAAGCCACGGTACTGTATGCGTGAGAATGCCTGTAAAAATTTATGACATAAGTTTCTAATGGTTTGCTAATTACTTAGCACGACAAAACTACTTATCTCAGGAATTAACTGCAGTTGACCCGGATTAAGTCCTAGATTTAATTCCCAAACTTAACTCGAATCAAGGGAATTTTCGATGACAACACTGATCAAAACTCAGAGAGCTTAGAATACAGAGAATGTGCAAATCTAGCTTGGACATGTACCTTTTCATAGGTAATGCAGTCACCATACTAATTCAGATAGGAATCCAATTTAATCGAATAAATAAGAGCTTATTTGAATCAATACGGTGACCGACAAAAAGGTATATGTCTATGCTAGATTTGCATTTTCTTTGGGTTCTACGCTACCTGATCAAACAAAGCAGCCGCTTCTTCATACGCGGTAGTCTAGTGGTGAGATTTGCTGCAGGTCCCAGGTTCGATCCTCGGTTGGAGCGATTGACAAAAAAAAATTTTGTTTTTATTGTTAGTTAAATTTTTTTAATTTTATTTGATTTATATATTTAATTTTACTTTATTTCGTTTTCGTTTGTTTTATTTTATTTCACATGTTTTATTTGATTATTAATTAATTTAAATTTCCAGAGTTCAATTTTACTAAAAGTGTCAAAAATAACTAACCAAAAACAATTTAAAAAATATAGAAGTTGTAATTGGATAAATAAATAAAAAATTAAATGAATATTCTACTGGCCGTGGGATTCGAACCTACGACCTCGCAGCTCGTCAATCCGCATTACTGCCGTCTGTCAAGACACAATTTTGATCAGATCGATTGCGACGTTAATCCGGATCAACTTTAGCGTCTGTCCATGCTTTTACGTTAGTAGTCGCATGGGGTTAGCACTAAAGAAATTAGCGACATATGTGTACACGCCGATGTTCTAGCCGTGACTTATTTACGTACCCCGCGGGAAATTAGGAAGCTAGAAAGAGCGCGAGCATGCTCCAAGCACTCCAAGACTTTTTTTCAACTTGAAATGGCCCTGACCCCATGCGCCTAATTAAGGGTTAAATCTTCCATCAGCGAGCCAGCAACGAAGCTCACAAACGTTTTCACTTTATTCAAAAGCGAAGAGAGAGAAAGTTGTAAGACATCCAAGAAAAATTTAAGTAAACTATAACTTCTCGAACTTGAAGAAACAGATTAAAGCAATAAAATATAAGTTCATATTTTTTGCTGCAATATTAGCAAGCTGATAAAATCGATTTATCAAAAGGCAAAAGTTAAGCAAAACAACAACAATGAACTATTATCATTGACCTACGAACCGCGATGCAATTTTACCCACCTTGGAGAAGAGATACGGAAACTTCTGTATGCATACATACATACATATGTACCTGGGTCTCCATGAAAATGTAGATAAGTCGGTATATTGCTGCATTAACTACTTGTGTATGTATGTAGACATGTACCTTTCAATATTTTTCCTTTGCACTTTTGACATTTTGATCGATGGTTCTTGACTTGAACGTAAGAAGCTTTGACAACGCAAAGACGGACGACGCAAAAATACATAACAGCTCTAGAACACCAGCTGAGATAAATTTGTCAAGTTTTTTATATAGTAGACGAGCAGTAATTGCAGCAGAGCGATTAAGCGGTGTGGGTGTGCGATAGTCGTGCAAGGTAAAATGAAGATGTTGTACTCGCGCTACAATCAAGATATTCTGGTATTGCTTAAAAAATGATAGATAGACGTGAGCGTTTTTCAAAAAACCTAAAGCGCACTCTATTTATATATTTACATATCTTAGTGTACTTTTATACATGAGTGCAAATTTGAAGAACAAGAAAATAGACATATTTTTCTGCTTCGAACTCATGAAATAGATAACTATTTAAAACAGGAAATTTTTTTAAGTATAAAAGCTATTGAACTTATGACAGTCCAACAAATTTAAAAAGTTTTTCTGTAAGGGAATAACCGTGGTATATTTCTATTGCAGTACCGCGTTAAAGGTCTTCATCCACCGACTGTTTGATCGAATGTCTTCTAGAGCCTGCACGAAGTCCTCCTTTGAGCACCTAGTGTAAATCCGGCGCTGCCTAGTGTAAATCCAGGGCACCTAATTAGGCAAACAAAAATGTTGCAAATAAATAGAAACAAATTCGAAATCTTTAGCAGTAACAGGTGTTGAGGACAGCAGGTAATAAGGTCGTGTCATATGGCATGCCTTATGACCTATACCATCTTACTACTGCTACTTACTTCACTTCACTTATTATGACTATGCTGCTTTGCTGCTATTGTGGGTGCCAAATCTCACTGGATTACTACCACAATAGGTTGGCATTCTTTTATTTCTCAGGTTTTGCACTGATTTTTGCGACTTACATTTCAACTGCTGGTGCCAAAGCTACTCAGATTTTGGTAAGTAAACGCTTGTCTGGCGAAAATGACGTTTCTGTTTTCCTTTGAATTTACTAAGTTATTTGTACGAGTTTTTCGATTTTCTCGCCTCTCATTGAGGATTTATCTTTGGGTTGCTATTGTGATGGATTAAATTTTAGTTACACATTGGTGGATTAATGTGCTGCAGAGTGCCCTGTGTCATGGTCTAGCAAGGATTTGCGAAAGTATATGTGAAGCAAGCATTTATTTATTTCTCTGTGTGATACAATACTTAAATAAAGTGTTCGCCACTGCGTATGAGTAACCTTTTGTGTGTGGGTTAAGAAAAATCTCAACATTTACTCTTATTTGAAGCACTCGTGTATGCAGGTGCGTATTTATGGCTGCTTGATATACATATTTATTTGATACATCATTCATTGTATGCAAGTTAATGTAATTGGGAAAATCATCATGCCAACACTTCGCAGGCTACTTAACTACATAGATACCAGATTTCACGTTATATTTTTATCCACGCTGCCAAATAACAATATCTTTATTAGAAATACGAAATTTAATTAGAACTCAGCGAACTTCGGAAAATTTATTTTCTTTAAGATATTCAAAAGTATACACACAAATGTATTAAGTTCAAAAATCGACTGTTTTTACTTGAGACAACAATTTTGAAGTTACACAAGAACTTTTTAGCAAAAGATGTCTCAGCTGCATTTTGAGCATGTTAAGTCTTCGCTCAATGCAGCCTCTTTAATACTGTATTTGGCCTGGTATTTATGATTTTAAATAAAATTTAATTTCTACTTAAAATTTCGTGGTTATTGAAATCGTCAATGCATAGTTATTCTTACTTAATTTTCCACAAAAAAATTCTCGGTCAAAATAAACTCTTTTAATTCTCACTTTTTAACCGACTTCCAAAAAAGGAGGAGGTTATCAGTTCGTCGGAATATTTTTTTTTTTTTTTTTTTTTTTATGTATGTTACCGCATAACTTTGCACCACGTCAACCGATTTCAATAATTCTTTTTGCAACGGAAAGGTAGTGTCTCAGAGGTGGTTTAGATCCGATCATTGGATCATGAAATATTACAATATATTTTTTTAAGTCGGTTTTTTTTTGCTAAAAATTACTTGTAACAAAAAGAAATGGTCGCCGTGGTATACTTGCCGCTTCTGCCAAAATAGAAACGGATAAGATTTCAATTATTTAGCAATTTGACCCATCATTCATATTCATATTCATATTCATATTCATATTCATATTCATATTCATATTCATAGCCCTATTCATAGTCATATTCATATTCATATTCATATTCATATTCATATTCATATTCATATTCATATTCATATTCATATTTATATTATCGTGTTTTTTCATATTCGTATTGATATTAATATTCATCTCCATAACTTAATCCTCATGTTCACATTCATACTCATATTCATAAGAATTTTCATGTTCAAAGTCATATCCGTATTCATATACATTAGACCGCATCACCAAAAAAGTTGCGGTTTTTCTACCGGGATTACAAAATCTATTATATTTTAAGACGCCCACCAAAATATTTCGGAAAAATTTAAGATTAAGATTTAAGATTTACGTGAGCTGGACCGATTTG
>NW_023458561.1:68302844-68304198 GCF_013731165.1 Rhagoletis pomonella | reverse complement strand
TTTTTATAATAAATTAATTTCTGAACACAGAATGGTTTTAGCTGATGCCGCAATTGGCCTTGGCACTGTTGCCGGTACATTGGCGGGCGGTGCACTCTTCGCCAAGACAAGTATGCAAGTTGTATTTGCGATTTCAGCGCTATCGGCGCTCTTAGCTATGGTCTACATAATCTTTGTGAATGAGGAGAGTTTAAAAGTGGAGCACACTACTTTGATGGTGAGTAAGCAAAGCGTACAAAAAATTGTAAATTGTAGCGATCCTAATTGATTGTCGTCATCTTCACTTGCAGTACAAGCTAAGCCAGTTCTTCAGTATTACACATCTCATTGATTTGGTGCGCACCTGCACTGCCAAGCGCCCCAATCATATGCGCACCTTCATTTGGCTTACGATGATTGCTTTGGTTATTTCCAATTTTACAACGTGTAAGTAAAATAAAGCATTTTTTTTTGTTACGATTACAGCGAAGCTAAGGTCAAAGGTTGGTGTTCTTTCGTGGTAGACAAACCCAGTTCTGGAAGAGATTGGACACATAAAATACTCATCGAAAGAATTACTATTTATGTTTGAGGTTAATTTGTACATACATACATACATATTTGTATGCAATATGGCGTTATGAATACTATCGATGGAACTTAGTTTGCGTCATCAATTAGGAGAATTTTTAACTTGCTCTATTCTATTATTCTTTTTGTATGTGTATCCTAAAGTCAAACAAAAATTTCTATTTCAGCTGGCGAGAGTAATGTCTTCTACTTATTTCTGCGCGCCAAATTCAGTACTACAGTTAGCCAGTATAGTGATTACAACTCTATTAGCGCTGCTATTCAAATTGCTGGTGGCACTTTTGCAATTATCACTTTTCGAAAGGTATGTATATACAAATTTGCTGAAATTGCATCAAATTGGAATCCAACAAACGTGTGTCATCAATATTTTCATTCAAAATATTTCAGCACATGCAACTTTCTATCGAGACCATAGCTATTATGTCTCTGCTCTCTGCCGTTTGTGAGAGCACAGTGCGCGCTGCGGCGCAACAATTCTGGGAAATGTATTTGGCTACCGCGCTGGGCTTCATTTCAACCATCATTACTCCGATGTTGTTGACCATTCTCTCCTTTGTGACACCGACGAATGAAACCGGCAAAGTTTTCTCTGTGACGACAGCTCTGCAGACAATCACTCCACTAGGCTCAGCACCACTCTACACCAGCGTTTACAATGCGACGTTCGCCTTCTATCCGGGCATGTTCAACATCATCAGCGCTGTGCTATATTTCATAGCATTTTTGCTTATTTTGTAAGTTTAACCTCCTAGTCTTTGTATTGAAACTGTAATGACTCTGT
>NW_023458561.1:68294867-68302744 GCF_013731165.1 Rhagoletis pomonella | reverse complement strand
GTAAGTTTAACCTCCTAGTCTTTGTATTGAAACTGTAATGACTCTGTGTTGTAATTATCTACAGATTGGTGCAAATCATATCGCATCGCAAAGGAGTGGCGGTTAGTCCAGCAATTCAACGCAGTTAGAGATGAGATTCAGTAGTGTGTCGAGAATATTCGAACGAATTATAACGAATATTCGAGCAGTACATTTTTACTTATTTTAATTTGTTTAGAACAATGCTTTAATTAAGTTTTAGAAAATACAAGTTGCTCATGCGTTTTTGTTTAAAGAAGACACATATGTATACATATATGTATATGCAATAGATTTCGATATGTCTAAAGCGCCCTATACACGCATTGATTTATCGTTTAATCAGTTGAAACATTTTTCTAACTAACTTTGCTACACCCACACCAACTGCTTGAGTGATTTCCTTTTAAGCGACACTAAAATTAAAAAATGGTTCCTATTTAAGCAACGAAAGTTGATCAACTAGCTTCGTACTTGCCAGCCAGCATTTAGAAGATTTTTCGCCAATTTAAATATGGTTTGAAAGCAATTCCTGTCTTGTCCTGACTCTTCCAACAACAATTATGCTATTAAACGACCATTAAAATCTACTGCGAAAAAAAATACTTGATTAGATGCAAACCAAAAAAAAAATATCTATAAAATCACATTTTCCGAGTTTGTTCATTATAGTGTTTATTAAAGCACTTCGCTGCATTCGAAAATAAAATGAAAACCAGAATTGCGCGTCAGTATCCGACTACTGCCCATGGCGATCAGTTGTGTTTCATTTATTGATTTCTCTTTTTTCACTAAAATTTGAGGTGTTGTTGTGCAGTAAGTTTGTACTCGAAGATCTTTTGTTTCTCTCCTGGTGTAAGAGAGTTACAAACCTACAGAAGTTCACAATTTGTTAATTAGAATGGTCTCCGGACCTCTCAAGCATAGGTAAAGCTCTTCTGAAGGAAACTCCGAAATCAAAAAAGAAGAAGAGCGATGGTAAAAATATATTAACCTGAATTACCGAGCCAACAACAAGAATATCCAAATCTTGTTATTGTTTCCACTCGCAACACACCAAACGTCAAAACGTCAGCTGAGATTTCTTGCTTTGCCGTATTTAAACAGAGCTTTGAACGCCACAAGTATATGTACGCAGTGAAATAATTTGGGCTCACTCGCGATCTGCCGGGAGTAAAAACTGCGGTAAACAGCAGTTTTTATTCTTACCCTCATATACTAATGATGTCATTTATGGCACTTCCAAGGCGATTTTGAGGTTAGGTTTTTATGGAAGGTATGCTTTAAAATAATCCGATCACGCCAATTTTTGGAGTGTTCACTTATAGTAGTATTATAAACATATAGACGCAATATCGGGATTATATTCTCATCGGTGAGCTTAGGTCACTTGATCTCAAATTAACAAAACTTGTACATAAAATGCCAAGGAACGACTGCAGACTTGTGGTGGGTCTCATAACTGGTCACAATTCGTTAGCTAACAACGCCCTTAAGATAAGTTTTGGTGAAAGGGAAAAAAAGAAACGGTGGAGCAAATTTTGGTCTGAGCTGCTTTTTGGAGGCCTTCCTCACTAACAAAAGACTGGTTCTACAAAATCCTATAATTCGCTTAGATGAAATCATGAATTCTTGACATAGTATCCAAATACTTATCATACACATGTCGGCTTATCTGGTAACACTATGGACGAAAAATATCTAACTAACCTACCATTAAGCGTACGCGTTTTGAAGAGCTGATGCGTTATCTTTTTTATTGAAAAAATCATAATTTTTTGTTGAACCTTGTCATAGCGAGGCCATCTGCAAAAGTCAGGTGTTAACGGAGGTCCACCTGTATCGTATATTTTGGTGTACGTGTGAATTTCTGTACTCTTATTACGTTTGTGTTTTGAGTCAGAATTTGTGAAACCGATTACTAATTTTTTTTTTTGCAATTCAAAAATGGTTCATGTTTAGCAAAAATGTTTATTTCCTTTGTTACTAAAATTTTTGTGTTTGATGTTTGAACAAAAAATTTAACTGAATTGGAGTATACGGTAAACTGCTCTGAATGGAACTTATGTATCTGTGTACAGCGCCGTCGAGAGAAAACTCGGCCCCAGGACTAACAAATCACTGGCCCCTATCTATATAAATAATACGCACCGTTCGATCGATATGCAAAAATGAGGTGTCAATTTAAAAGATTTAGATTGTAGATGTGTAATAACTTTTTACATTTTCGAAAAGAGTTGCCATCTTTAAAAAAATTAGACTCAAATTATTTAGTAATCAATGCCACCCGATCCGCAGCATTCGTTCCATTTGCAAAAGTGAGGTGTAAAATTAAAGGGTCTTGGCTCTAGATGTGACATAAGGTTTTAGTTTTTCGAAAAGAGTTGCCACCTTATAAAAAATTATTTTCAAAATATTTAAATAGTTATTATTATTTCAAAATGGGAATGAATCGAAATGGCTTTAAAAAGCTTTGTATCTTAACTTCACTATAGGAAGGGTGCGACCTGTTTAAAAAAAATTAATTCAATTTAAATTGAGGAAATCAGATAATAAGATATGTATAATCATATGGGCGCTAGACGAAAAGAGTTTAAGAAGGTAATAGTTTGTAAATATTTTGAAAGGGGTTGACACCTGTTTGAAAAGTCGAATAGAGTTAACTTATACGCAACGTAATATTAAAATATGTCAAACAAAATAGTATTAAGAAATCTTTAGTTTGAACACTAAGGGCCGTTTTCTGATGTAACCTTTAACTTTAAAGCTTACTTTATATTTAAAGGTTGGATTAAAAGTAAAGCTATGTCTAAAGTTAAGCATTTCTATTATCGGTTTATGACGTATGTATCTTTCTTGGTTGTAAACCAATTTAAAACGGGTAATAAAATGCTCTACTTTAGGCACAATCACAAATTTTAATGTAACCTTTAAATATAAAGTGAACTTTAAAGTTACAGGATACTTGAGAAAACGGCCCTAAGAATATTTCTTAGGTATTTAGAGCATTGCCACCCGTTAACCTCAAATTATGTAATAAGTGAAAATTATGAAAAATTATTCAAATATTGGTATCAATCGAAATGGGTTTGACAAGGCTTTATTTCAGAGCTACATTAAGAAGGTTGCCACATGTTAAAAAAATCTGATTCATCTTAATACCTCAGGGAATTGAAATATGTATCAATCAATGTCAGGCGAAGGTAATTTAAGAAGGTTATAGCTTGAAACTACTTTTGAAGAGGGCTGCCACTTTCTTAAAAAGCCGAATTTTATTAACTTTTACGAAAATTATTTGAAATATGAAAATACGGGTGTCAAGCGAAAAATTGTTCTGTTGTTAGTTTTACCACTAGAAATATTTTTAGGTATTTGTGGAGGGTTACCACCCATTTAAAAATTTCAATTCAAATTATTTAAAAAATTAAATTAATGTGTTATTAAAATATGAGTATCAGTCGAAATTTCTGAACTATATTTAGCGGGTTGCCACATGTTTAAAAATTCAAGTTCAACTTAATTCATCAGTTAATTAAAATATGAATCACTATGTTAGGCGAAAGGAATTTAGGAAGGTTTTAGCTTGAAAATACTTTTTAAGAGAGTTGCCGCCTGTTTGAAAAGTCGAATTTGATTAACTTACATGTATACATATATTCATATCGTCGGTATTACTGCAAAACGTTCTATGTCACTTATTACCTCTGGTGCTTAATTGATCTGTTATCGGTATCTGATCGCTTCTGGCAATCGTTCATCTTCATCAGCCAAAGGTAGACAGTTTTGTCATTCGTTTATTAGAGTGTAAGAGACCATCTAAATGTCAAGTGTACTAATAGACATAGACCGTTTTGCAGAATCACCGACGATATGTACGTGTATGAAATATTAAAATACGAATTTTTTTTTTTTTAATAAGAAATTTTTCGTTTGAGCTATTATAATATTGCAAACGGGTTTCCATCCGTTTAAAAAGTTCCATTCATATTACTTGGTTGGTTAAATAAATGCTCAAAGGAAGGATATTAATCGAAATGGGTTTCAAACGGCTTTATTTTACCTTAATTAATTAGTTAATTGAAATATGTACCACAATTTTTGGGAGAGAGATTTAAAAATATTTTGTCTTCAAAATACTTTTGAAAAGGATTTGCACCTGTTTGCATAGTCGAATTTAGTCCACTTATACAAAAGTTGTATGGATTATTAAAATGAAGCCTTGAATAAATGAATATAAATATTTTTAATTAGGCTCAG
The DNA here is from genome assembly GCF_013731165.1 of Rhagoletis pomonella. Lineage (NCBI taxonomy): Eukaryota > Metazoa > Arthropoda > Insecta > Diptera > Tephritidae > Rhagoletis > Rhagoletis pomonella. The sequence continues at coordinate 68,298,469 of NW_023458561.1, read as the reverse complement.
CTACTTTTCTAAAAGACATACTGATCTAACTAAGTATATATGTATGTATGTATGTATATTATACAAGAGGGAATTTTTTTTGAAGCTCATTAGATTTGCAATGTTCTTTCGAATTTCAAATATGAGAGAACGAAGTAAAGACTTTGGGCTGTGAATGCGGGTTAACATTTTATTTTGATGTTGATGAAATATGGCACTCGGATCGCTATAACTCTGACTAATATTTGAAATGGGTTTCAGCTTTTGAATTAAAATTTTCGGCTTTTTAACGCTATTCGGGTTCACTAGTTCATATAAATATTTTATTAATTTAAAAACATATGGCCCAAATCGCGAAAACGAAACCAAGGGGGAAAATTTTTTCCTCAGGTTTCGCAGATTTTTGATTATATTTGGCTCATAAATATTCTGAGGTTTCACACAATATAAATATTAACACGAATCTCGTGCTCTCAGACATGAAAATTCACTTCATTCTGAGATAATTTTAAATTATTGAATTCATGCTACTTATTGCATAAAACAGACTAAAACCCATTAAAAACTTAAATATAATCGTAGCGCTACACTTATATCGTACAGGTAACGTAACAGTATTTTTCTGCAACGTAACAGTCCGAATAATTTTATCAGTTAAGTAAATACGTAGTTCTTGAGTTCCATCCTTAAGCTGAGAAACTGTGTATCCACTTTTGAAAACATTATATAAGGAGACCAGACATTTCGATAATATAAAGCTGCTTTAAAAAGTTCTTCCAAAAATTTTTATGTAACAGTCCGCTGACTAAGCAACAGAAGTTACAATATAATTTAAGTGTATATTAAATATTGCCACAATGTTATGCTTTCAGATGCAAGGAGGAAAACTATCCGAAAGTTGTATTCTAGCGTGTTTCAGCGGCATTTGAAAAGCACTGTGAGCCATAAGGTATTGCAACAGTCCGCGTTTTGGGCCATATGCTCATTTTCTTTCATTTATAGAGTCAGATACAATCAGCACGAGTCGGAATATATTTATAACAAAAGTCTCTAACAAAGGAGCAATTACATTGTAAAAAATAATAATATCAAGTTATGGTTCTGATATTTCGGGCTCCTAACGAAGCCCGAGCCCAGGGGTTTCGCCCCTTTTGCCCCCTCCCTCTCGACGAGCCTGTGTATGTACATATGTACACACAAGCATGAGTTCATGTTATTTCAAAGATCAGTTCAAGAATTCATTCATAAATTCCTGATTGCAATTTTACAAAATTTCTTATCTTAAAGAAATAGGATTGCATTCAGTCTGAAATCGTTACTGCCGTTAGATAAATTTTGCTCCGTTTTTTATAAAAAAAAAAATATAAACAACGAAAGCCGCAAGTCATCGCCTTCGTCTTAATATTGCAAAGATAATAAAAACACACATACAATACATACAAATATACATACATATATAAATGTTACCCAACGGTTTCGTTACCCTGCGGAAAAAAATTATCAATTGATAAAAAATAACCCACTTGTAGTCAGATTTTTTGCGGGATTTCTATAAAATATATAACTTGTAGTTAGCTACAAAAAGCTAACTTGAAACTAGTTGACAAGTAATGCAGGATTAATGCAGGAGATCGGGTTCTATTTAAATATCCTGCACTTCGCAACTACTTTTTCGAATTGAGGATAAATAAGATCGAAATTTTATATTATCATTTGGAAGTAATGTCTGACAAAGTTCGAAAATGGGACCAGCTACAGCAGAATATGTTAACAAATATGAAATGTAATAAAATAAATAAAGTAAATAAATAAAAAAATAAAACTAAAACAAAAAAAAATACTTTGTTTTTCCTATTGATATTGTATGTCCAAAAGTAGTTAGTTACAAGTTAGTTACATCGCATTCAGAGGTAGCCAACCTTGACTATTTCGCGGCCATCGCCATAGAAATATAGTTAAATTTCGTCAAAGAAAATATACAGATAATAGTGACCTTTAGTTCCTTTGTAATCAACTTCAAGTTAGCTTATAGTTAGATACATTTCCTGCTGGGTAATTAGATGTCTGCAAACAATTTTATCTACATGCATACATATGTACATATATGTATGTTTGAAGATGTACTACTGTAAGCTGAGTAAAATTGTTCAGATAAGATTATTGCCTAGCGCTGTCAATGAAAACACTTCGTTTTTGATTATTTAAATGATGACGGAAAAATTAGCGAAACCCCCGGTTTTTTTTTATCTGATCTGAGTCACCGCAAAATGGGGAATACTTTCTCCTAAAACTTAGTACCAAATGTACATCAAATATAATTGACAATTAGATTAGATACACCGTTAATTTGTTTAGATTTTACAAGGTGTATCGTGTTTGTTGTATGTATATGCAAAAAAAAAAACTTTAGACACTTTTGTATCCATTTTGAATTAAAATTTAAAAGTCTAACAAAACATTTAGAAACTGAATAATAACAACGATAACGACGAGGAAAAGATCAAGGCTTGAAACGGAGCTCGAATAAATCTAACTTTCAAGACTAAAAGCCAAAATTTCGAAACTTATCTCAAAATCAGATATTTTTTATTTTAGGTTATACCAGTTAAAAACTCATATGAGAGGTTAATTTTCTTAAGTAACGCTATGACACAGGCGAATATGTGCGAATTTGCTTTTAAGTATTTATATGCTTTTGTTAAAAAAAAAAAAAAAAAAAAACGATTATGTTGGTCACCCGTCTCAATTTAACAAATTTGACAAATTTTAATAAATTCGGCCAGGAACTGTTACCGTTACTTATCTACTGATCTGAAATGGTTCATATATCTGTTTGTGATCACCGATGATAAAGCTAACCATAAAGATATGTTGCTCGAGCAATGGGAAAGTTAAGCTATGCTGTCACGGATAGACAAAAAAAAAACGTTACTTCACTTGTCAAGGTAAAGACAGTATCTCATACGGTTTGACAGGTAACAGCTTCATGAACAGTATAGTACTACTTAAAAATAAGGTACTTTACAGTGACTCAGACATACAGTGGACATAAAGAGTCCGATCAAGGATTATCGCGTCCTTAGGTGACATGTGTGACTGTTATGTGTTTGTAAAATCCGATTTTTTGAGAAATAAAGTTAGTTTAGTTGTCTACTAATGGGTATTTGTGTATTCATCCTCAATTTGTTACACCCGTCACAAAGTCAAGTCACACACGTCACAGTGGCGTTTGGAATATATCTATAATTTCCAATATATGTAGGTGAGTAACTTTGGCGTAAATGTTGAAAATGTTTATTTGACTATACAACGAACTATTTAAAATTATAAGCAGAAGACGTAATTAGCAGAAAAACTCTGATAAAAGTAAGTAGTAGCTAATTTCTATTGCATACTCGTCACACCCGTCACATTGACTTAAATTCATAAAACTCGTTTGGATTAAATTGTTTGTAAAATTTTTGTTTAGGCATTGTGTACAGAAGTAAGCCTTAAAATGTGAGTTGAAATGTCACAACCGTCACCGTGGAATGAGCCATGTATAAAAACATTCTTCTTCTTCTTCTTTTTTGGCGTGTAAACGAAATTCTCTACTTTCTCGAAATTGTAACTGTCAACAGTGA
>NW_023458561.1:68292092-68294767 GCF_013731165.1 Rhagoletis pomonella | reverse complement strand
CGGTAGTTGGCGCGAATGGCGGGGTCACCTTTCTTGTGGATTGGGCAAGCATGAATCAATTGTGAACAATGTTCTCCTATGTTTCTTAACCGGTTCGAATGGTTGTTGCTTTGCAGGAAAAGTGTTTTGTAGGAGGAGTGCACATAGTTTTAATTTTTCCAATAGGTGGCGAAGGGGTCGAGCTATGCTAAAAAATCGCATTTATAACATATTCGATAGAAAAACGATAAATAACGATAAGAAAATCAATAAATATCGATAACAAAATAGTTGAAAATATCGATAACAAAATCGATAAACATATCTATTATTATATCAATAAGTTCCGAAAATATCGATAGCGAAATTGATAACAATATCCATAAAAATTTCGATAAAAAAAATGGTTAAAAATATCGATAAAAATATCGATAGCAAAATCGATATAAATATCCATAACAAAATCGATATTAAAATCGATAAATATAGATAAAAAATCGATAAATAGCGATAACAAAATCGATAAATATCGATAACAAAATATTTGAAAATATCCATTACAAAATCGATAAAAATATCGATAACAAAATCGATAAACATATCTATTATTATATCGATAAGTTCGGAAAATATCGGTAGCAAAATTGATAACAATATCGATAAAAATTTCGATAAAAAAATCGGTAAAAGTATCGATAACAAAACCGATAAAAATATCGATTATTTTATCGTTAAGTCCAGAGAATCCCGAAAATCTCTAAAATCCCAAAATAGTTCACAGATTGAGTGTCTGTGTCTCTCTCTATATCCTTTCCTTTTTAATTACCTTTATTTTAATCTTTCTTACCCTATCTTCATCTTTACTTCTATCAGTATCCTCTTCCTCCTCTTTGTCTTTACTTACTTTACTGGTTATCATGTTCTTCATCGACATATTCCCCTTCACCTTTGCCCTTACATATATATAAGTAAAGTAATTTAATTTACCTTGGTCTTCATTTTTGCCTTTATCTTTGCGCATCTTTGTTTTTGTTTTTATTTTTACCTTTGCCTTTATCCTTTTCTTTATCTATGTACGTAGACACCTTTACTTTCATTCTTGTATTGGTCTAAGTGTTATTCTTTAACCTTTTATTATTAAATTTTTGTTAAATTAATACCATATACATAATCATAAGAAGCGCTTCTTTCAGCCCCAACATTTCCGTTGCACCATTTCCGTCGCATCATTTCCGTGTGAAATTTCCGTTGAATTTGCCAATTCACTCCCAACCAACCAACCGCCGCTAAAGAAGTTTCACTTCAAAAATCTTCTTTTTTGTTGAATTCTAAATACATTGAGGCGTATTCTTGTTTACGAATCGAAAATTTGGAATTTTCGTATAGAAAATGATGGAAAAAATTCATGATTTTCGATTCGTACAAAAACAGGAAAATGCTGGGGGCACTTTTAAATTGGTAAGATATGGTGAAGTGCAAAATAGTAGTTCGATTGGTTTAATTTAAATATTTTAACAGTCCACAGAGAAATGCAATTTTTATACAAATATATTATTCGTTCAACATTTAATTTGTGTGCTAAAATGCATTTGTGGCGATATGTCGTTCGTCCCACAGATAAAAAATATGTAACTGACTTCTCTCAAATAAATACATACTTCTAAAACAACAACTGACACACAGAGGCGGCCGGCATACGATTATTAACGGAAATATCCAACTCATACACACGCGCACAAATACTTACATGCATACAAATGTATCCAATTGAAAAAGTTCTACATATTTAAAATACGTATTTGTAAATGAGATTATTTGGCAATCGAATGCTACAGAACTGCAAAGCTCTAAAAAGTACCTGTTGCAAGTGAGTCAACCAACCCCTTGATTTGTTTGTGTAGTACGTTCGTAGGAGAATGCAGTGATTGAAAGTTAAGTAGTACTGCAATATCCTTATCTCATCTGAACTATGTTTGAACAGAGAAGTGCTTAAAAGTCTACGGCAGGCGTACATATCTATGTACATACATACATATATGTATTAACAGAGAAGACGTTAAAAGCGATTTAGTAGCACTGAGGATGCGAAACTGAACAGATTTGTGAAAAATAATTTACCGTTAGCACAAAAGTGTTTGTCCGCCACAATCCAAAAAATATATAATAATACTCGTAATTAGAAATTCTAAAAACTCAAAGTCAACTACTCAGTGAAAACAATTAAAATCGAAAATGGTTGGAACAGAGGAGAAAGCACCATTACCTTCACAAAACGGGACTGTCGGCCATTCCGAGAAGGGCAGTGCAAAACCACTCTCACCTTCAGAATATTCAAATGATGACAGAGTTTCTACGATATCCGAGAAGAGAACTATAATTGAACCGGCTGTATTTCTAATATATATTTCCACAACAATTGCTGGTAAGATATTTAATTTATACCCTCTTAAAGTTGCTGGCATGTAACGAGTTTTTCTTCATTTTCAAATAAAAATAAATAAGGGGCCGTCTTGCAAAATCAACTACTTTTTCAAACCTGTGTCGCTGTTTACGACTACGATAAAGATGTTTGTGAGCCACTGCTGGGAGTTAAAGCGAAAAATGATGATGCGATTGTAAGTGCATATCTATTTGTAACTGTGGTCTGTGGTCTTTTAGTGTGAATTATAATTGTGTTTTAAACACGGTGTACTTAA
>NW_023458561.1:68281774-68291992 GCF_013731165.1 Rhagoletis pomonella | reverse complement strand
TTAAGTACACCGTGTTTAAAACACAATTATAATTCACACTAAAAGACAGACCACAGTTACAAGTAGATATGCACTTACAATCGCATCATCATTTTTCGCTTTAACTCCCAGCAGTGGCTCACAAACATCTTTATCGTAGTCGTAAACAGCGACGCAGGTTTGAAAAAGTAGTTGATTTTGCAAGACGGCCCCTTATTTATTTTTATTTGAAAATGAAGAAAAACTCGTTACATGCCAGCAATTTTTAAGGGTATAAATTAAATATCTTACCAGCAATTGTTGTGGAAATATATATTAGAAATACAGCCGGTTCAATTATAGTTCTCTTCTCGGATATCGTAGAAACTCTGTCATCATTTGAATATTCTGAAGGTGAGAGTGGTTTTGCACTGCCCTTCTCGGAATGGCCGATGGTTCCTAGAGATTGCTGCATGGCAGTCCCGTTTTGTGAAGGTGATGGTGCTTTCACCTCCGTTCCAACCATTTTCGATTTTAATTGTTTTCACTGAGTAGTTGACTTTGAGTTTTTAGAATTTCTAATTACGAGTATTATTATATATTTTTTGGATTGTGGCGGACAAACACTTTTGCTAACGGTAAAAATTATTTTTCACAAATCTGTTCAGTTTCGCATCCTCAGTGCTACTAAATCGCTTTTAACGTCTTCTCTGTTAATATATGTATGTATGTACATAGATATGTACGCCTGCCGTAGACATTTAAGCACTTCTCTGTTCAAACATAGTTCAGATGAGATAAGGATATTGCAGTACTACTTAACTTTCAGTCACTGCATTCTCCTACGAACGTACTACACAAACAAATCAAGGGGTTGGTTGACTCACTTGCAACAGGTACTTTTTAGAGCTTTGTAGTTCTGTAGCATTCGATTGCCAAATAATCTCATTTACAAATACGTATTTTAAATATGTAGAACTTTTTCAATTGGATACTTTTGTAAGCATGTAAGTATTTGTGCGCGTGTGTATGAGTTAGATATTTCCGTTAATAATCGTATGCCGCCTCTGTGTGTCAGTTCTTATTTTATAAGTATTTATTTGAGAGAAGTCAGTTACATATTTGTCTGTGGGACGAACGACATATCGCCACAAATGCATTTTAGCACACAAATTAAATGTTGAACGAATAATATATTTGTATAAAAATTGCATTTCTCTGTGGACTGTTAACATATTTAAATTAAACCGATCGAACTACTCTATTTTGCGCTTCACCATATCTTACCAATGTAAAAGTGCCGATTCTAGTGAAGGCATTTTCCTGTTTTCGTACGAATCGAAAATCATGAATTTTTTCCATCATTTTCTATACGAAAAGTCCAAATTTTCGATTCGTAAGCAAGAATACGCCTCAATGTATTTAGAATTCAACAAAGAAGAAGATTTTTGAAGTGCAACTTTTTTAGCGGCGGTTGGTTGGTTGGGAGTGAATTGGCAAATGAAACGGAAATTTCACACGGAAATGGTGCAACGGAATTGGTTGGGGCTGTAACAAGTGCTTCATGTGTGTATGCATATGGTATTAATTTAACCAGAATTTACTAATAAAAGGTTAAAGAATAACACTTAGAAAAAGACCAATACAAGAATGAAAGTAAAGGTGACTACGTACATAGATAAAGAAAAGGATAAAGGCAAAGGTAAAAATAAAAACAAAAACAAAGATGCTAAAGATAAAGGCAAAAATGAAGACCAAGGAAAATTAAACATTTTACTTATATATGTAAGGGCAAAGGTGAAGGGGAATATGTAGATGAAGAAAATGATAACCATAAAAGTAAAGACAAAGTGGAGGAAGGGGATACCGATAAAAGTAAAGATGAAGATAGGGCAAGAAAGATTAGAAAGAGAGAGAGACGCAGAGACTCAATCTGGGAACTATTAGAGATTTTCGGGACTTATCGATAAAATAATCGATATTTTTATAGGTTTTTATCGATTTTATTATCGAAATTTTTATCGATATTGTTGTCAATTTTGCTATCGATATTTCCGGAACTTATCGATATAATAATAGCTATTTGTATCGATTTTGTTATCGATATTTTTATCAATTTTGTAATCGATATTTATCGATTTTAATATCGATTTTGTTATGGATATTTATATCGATTTTTTATAGATATTTTTTGTGGATATTTTTAACTATTTTTTTATCGAAATTTTTATGTTATCAATTTTGCTATCGATATTTTCGGAACTTATTGATATAATAATAGATATGTTTATCGATTTTGTTATCGCTATTTATCGTTTTTTTATCGGTATTTATCGATTTTGTTATCGATGTTTATCGAATCTGTTAGCGATATTTATCAATTTTGTTATTGATATTTATCGATTTTGTTATCTATATTTATCGATTTTGTTATCGATATTTATCGATTTTGTTAACGATTTTGTTATGGATATTTTTTTATCGATAGTTTTATCGATGTTTTTAACTATTTTGTTAGCGATATTTTTATCGATTTTGTTATCGATATTTATCGATCTTGTTATTGATATTAATCGATTTTGTTATCGATATATTTATCGGTTTTGCTATCGATATGTATCGATTTTCTTATCGAGATTTATTGAGTTTGTTATCGATATTTATCAATTTTATTATGCATATTTTTATCGATTTTGCTATCGATATCTTTATTGATTTTTTTGTGGATATTTTTATCGATTTTGTTATCGATATTTATCGATTTTATTATCGTTTTCCAAAAAAGGCCCGGTTCAGTTAAAATAGAAAGCATATGTGTATATGATAGCATATTGTATGGACGTCAATTTGAAATAACTCGAATATGTTATCCATTTTTATCGGGTTTATTTCTCCTTATGTAGCGAATATATATTCCGCGTTTGAAGAAAATCGGACCATAAATGCGATTTTTTAGCATAGCTCGACCCCTTCGTCACCTATTGGAAAAATTAAAACTATGTGCACTCCTCCTACAAAACACTTTTCCTGCAAAGCATCAACCATTTGAACCGGTGAGGAAACATAGGAGAACATTGTTCACAAATTGATTCATGCTTGCCTATTTATATGAATAAAATGTTTTTATACATTTCTCATTCCACGGTGACGGGTGTGACATTTTAACTCACATTTTAAGGCTTAGTTCTTAAACTGTAATATATATAAAGATATGTGTACACAATGCCTAAACAAAAATGTTAAAAACAATTTAATCCAAACGAGTTGTATGAATTTAAGTCAATGTGACGGGTGTGACGAGTACGCAATCGAATTATCAGAGTTTTTCTGCTAATTACGTTTTCTACTTATAATTTTAAATAGTTCGTTGTATAGTCAAATAAACATTTTCAACATTTACGCCAAAGTTACTCACCTATATTGGAAATTATAGATATATTCCAAACGCCACTGTGACGTGTGTGACTTGACTTTGTGACGGGTGTAACAAATTGAGGATGAATACACAAATACACATTAGTAGACAGCTAAACTAACTTTATTTCTCAAAAAATCGGATTTTACAAACACATAACAGATTATGTCACCTAAGGACGCGATAATCCTTGATCGGACTCTTTATGTCCACTGTCTGTCTGAGTCACAGTAAAGTACCTTATTTTTAAGTAGTACTATACTGTTCATGAAGCTGTTACCTTTCAAACCGTATGAGATACTCTTTTTACCCTGACAAGTGAAGTAACGTTTTTTTTTTGTATCCGTGACAGCATAGCTTAGCTTTCCCATTGCTCGAGCAACATATCTTTATGGTTAGCTTTATCATCGGTGATCACAAGCAGATATATGAACCATTTCAGATCAGCAGATAAGTAACGGTAACAGTCCCTGGCCGAATTTATTAAAATTTGTCAAATTTGTTAACATAATCGTTTTTTTTTTAACAAAAGCATATAAATACTTAAAAGCAATTCGCACATATTCGCCTGTGTCATAACGTTACTTAAGAAAATTAACCTCTCATATGAGTTTTTAACTGGTATAACCTAAAATTCACAATATCTGATTTTGAGATAAATTTCGAAATTTTGGCTTTAGTCTTGAAAGTTAGATTTATTCGAGCTCCGTTTTAAGCCTTGATCTTTTCCTCGTCGTTATCGTTGTTATTATTCAGTTTCTAAATGTTTTGTTAGACTTTTAAATTTTAATTCAAAATGGATACAAAAGTGTCTAAAGTTTTTTTTTTTCCATATACATACAACAAACATGATACACCTTGTAAAATCTAAACAAATTAACGGTGTATCTAATCTAATTGTTAATTATATTTGATGTACATTTCGTACTAAGTTTTAGGAGAAAGTATTCCCCATTTTGCGGTGACTCAGATCAGATAATAAAAAACGGGGGTTTCGCTAATTTTTCCGTCATCATTTAAATAATCAAAAACGAAGTGTTTTCATTGACAGCGCTAGGCAATAATCTTATCTGAACAATTACACAGCTTACAGTAGTACATCTTCAAACATATATGTATGTATGCATGTAGATAAAATTGTTTGCAGACATCTAATTACCCAGCAGGAAATGTATCTAACTATAAGCTAACTTGAAGTTGATTACAAAGGAACTAAAGGTATTTATTATCTGTATATTTTCTTTGACGAAAGTTAACTATATTTCTATGGCGATGGCCGCGAAATAGTCAAGGTTGGTTACCTCTGAATTCGATGTAACTAACTTGTAACTAACTACTTTTGGACATACAATATCAATAGGAAAAACAAAGTATTTTTTTTTGTTTTAGTTTTATTTTTTTATTTATTTACTTTATTTATTTTATTACATTTCGTATTTGTTAACATATTCTGCTGTAGGTGGTCCCATTTTCGAACTTTGTCAGACATCACTTCACTTTTCTGCAGGGTAACGAAACCGTTGGGTAACATGTATATATGTATGTATGTATATGTATGTGTATGTGTTTTTATTATCCCAGTGGGAATTAGGAGCACGTAATAATACCTTATTAGCAACTTACTCTTCACCTGGCAGTCATTACCATTTCCCTGCCGAACGTCCCTTACTTTTACAAAGGCATGGCCGCCTTATGTAAGTAGGAATTTAGAATGTACATTTGGTATCAGACATACTTCTGAGCCGCTATACAAAGTAAGTTACGTGTAATGCAGAGCAGTCGCTCGGAGTAGTTCGGTGCTTGGAAATAACTTCGGCTGCACGTTATTTTGCAACTGACAACGTAATGTGTCTTCGGAGGTGTTCATTTTGCCCTTTACTAGTAGATGACGTTGGCCATGATGACAATTTTGGTACTAAAAACTGAAAGAAAACATGGCTTACTTCGCAAGGTGCTTACCTATTTTCCCAGTGGGATCTTTGCAATATTAAGACGATGGCGATGACTTGCGGTTTTCGTTGTTTATATTTTTTTTTATAAAAAACGAAGCAAAATTTATCTATAGGCAGTAACGATTTCAGACTGAATGCAATCTAACTCCAATAGATTTTTATTATATCATCAGAAAATCTGCTTCTTATTTCGCTTCATTTTTATTTTCTGAGCCTATATATGTAGGTCAATAGCACGTTAAATAGCTTACAATGTTGCTTTCAAAATGAGCCCTACCTCTAACTAAAAAAAAAAATAATAATTTTACCTGAAAATTCAATTAGTAAAAAAGAGACTCTTACGTTACAAATAGTTTTCTACCGAAAACACATGGATAATAAGAGTATAGGAAACTGCTTTATTTTATTCTGAAAGTAGGTCGAAAGTGCTCGAAGAAAACCAGATTCCTCCATTTTTTAGCCTGGTGGATTCCGCGGCAAAAAAAAACTTTTTGATATTTTGGACCAAGAAAGTTAACTGATTATTTTGTCGTATACTTTTTTTTATTAACTTCAAAATACTGCAAGCCAATCGAAGAGAAGAAAGTATAAGGCAAAAAATGGCGGTCCTTAAATATAAACAACCCTAATTTTATGTTGTGCTTTTTTAATTTTCATTAAATTAAAAATATCTCAGAATTAAGTGATATTTCATGTTTGAGAGAAGGAGATTCGTGTCAATATTTATATTGTGTGAAACCTCCGAATATTTATAGCCCAAATATAATCAAAAATCTGCGAAACCTGAGATAAAAATTGTTCCCCTTGGTTTCTTTTTCGGCGATTTGGGCCATATGCTTTTAAATTAATACAACTCTTATATATGTACTAGTTAACCCGAATGACGTTAAAACGCCGAAAATTGTAATTCAAAAACCTGAAACCGATTTCAAATATTAGTCAGAATTATAGCAACCGGAGTGCCATATTTCATCAATATCCGTACAAATGCGTCTGAGTGAAGAGAGGTCTCGCATAGTGTCCCTGTACCGATAAAAAAGTTCTAAGTTCAAAAAATAAAATTTCAACTCACATCTACAGCCTAAAGTCTTTGACTTCGTTCTCTCATATTTGAAATTCGTAAGAACGTTGCAAATATAATGAGGTTCACAAAAAATTCCCTCTTGTATAATATACATACATACATACATACATACATACATACATATATACTTAGTTAAATCAGTATGTCATATATCAGTAGGTAGATATTTTTCGTCCATAGTCTTACCATATGTATGATGAGTATTTGCATCCTATTTATGTCAAGAATCCATGATTCTATCTAAGCGAATTATACGATTTTGTAGAACCAGTCTTTTGTTACTGAGGAACGCCTTCAAAAAGCAGTTCAGACCAAACTTATCTTAATGGCGTTGTTAGCTAACAAATTGGGACCAGTTATGAAATCCACCATAAGTCTGCAGTCGTTCCTTGGCATTTTATGTACAAGTTTTGTTAATTTGAGATCAAATGACCTAAGCTCACCGATGATAATATAATCCCGATATTGCGTCTATATTAGCGTGGGCCGAAAATCCGATTTTTTTTAGAATTTTGATTGGTAATAGCAAAAATATGGTTCCTTATGCTCTAAAAAATATCTTTGTGAAGTGTGAAAATTTTTGGTCAATATCCTAGGCTCACCCATGTCCATCAAAGTTCAAGTACTAAAAAATTTTTTTCTTAGCTAACTTCGATTCTCTACAAAAAAAAAAAAGCGTGAGTACTAGGTACTCATGAAATTTGATGTGTATACATATGCGAACGGCAAAGCATAAAAGTACGTTTACATATAAATATAATCTCAATCAAAGCTCGTTAGCTGTCAAATTGGTTGTGCTTGTTATTTAAACAACTCGAGGAAAAGTTAAACTTCTTCTCTGTGCCACCGTGGTCACTTTTTTTTTTGCAACACATATTAGGCCATTTAAATATATTTTAACTGAATATTTTATTAAAAATACCTTTACAAACCTATTTTCCTTACTAGCGTCAATTTTTGTTTACTTTAACATTTGACATTCCTCATCTTCTTCGCAAGTATAATCGATAAAACTGGGTTGGACACCAAAAAGTTATCGGTTTAATCTGAGATATTTTTAATTATAATTTTGCATGGCTAATCTCTTTTTCTAATAACAGATTAGGGAGTCAAGCTCGAAAATTAGGATAATATTTTTATATATAAAGGCGATTCAGTTACACACATACAAATGTAGGTTAGGTTAGAAATTAAATATTAATTTCACTTAATTTTATTCATTTTGCTGATTTAATTTTTTTATTCATTTTCATTTTTGATTCTTTTAATACATGACATTATCGCTATGATTGATAAAATATACTTGTACATATATACTTGTGACTTAAGGGCGTTAAAATATCTTGGAAACACCGCATATAGGTAGATTTTTAAGTTTTATGCGGCAAAAAATATTGGAAAAAGTTCCCTTATATTTTCTATATATATTTATATTTAATTTTTTATTTTATTTATTTATATTTTACATGGCACACTATGATAAAAAAAAACACAGAATATTTTTTTACACCTTAGACACCAGAAGCAACAACAAAATACACTAAAATATTGGTTTTGCTCTGTTTAAGATGCCTTGGCTCATACTAAAAAAAAAAAAACAGACAAATCTTGTTTTGTATATTAACTATGTATACCCTAAGAGACTTAGATAACCGTGGAATTGAATTTGTACCTAAAGAGTACAACCTTCCAAACGTCCCACAACTGAGGCGAATTGAAACTTTTTGGACAAATTTGAAAAGGTGTGTTTACGGCAAATGATACACCGCAAAAAATACCACTCAATTAGTTAATAAAATCAAAAAGGAGCTTAAGGACATCGATACAAAAGGAATTCAATGAGGAAATCGTCGGCAAAAATAAGAAAAGCAACCCGTAATGGATCAAATATATTTTGTAAATTAAAGTAAAGTTAAGTAAATTTTATGTTTCTTCTGATTTCATTCCCATACCATACGTTAAGTTAATGAAATTCGATTTCCCTAGAGATGGAAATCCTTTCTAAAGTAATTTCAAACTGAAATCTTCTTAAATCTTTTTCATCTAGCATTGTGATACATAATTTAAATTAGGTTGAATTTGATTTTCCAATCACGAGGCAACGATTGATCTCCATATCTTAATAATTCATTTAAATTATTAAATTATTTGAATGTAACTTTTAAAATACGTGACAACCCTCCTAAATACAGACATTTTAGAATTAAAGCCTTTTCAACCCCATTACGATGCATACCGATCTTTTAATAATTTATATAACCCACTAAATAGTTTGAATTGTAATTTTTAGGCACGTGGAAATCCCTCTCGATCACTATAAATGTTAAAACTACAGATTTCTTAACACTCTTTCGTTTAACATCCATATTTCCATATTTCATATAACTTGTATAAATATAAGTTTATAAGTTTCTTATATAATACTTTACTTTACTTTATACTTTACTTTACTTTACTTTACTTTACTTTACTTTATAAGTTATTATATAAGTATTATTTATAAGTCATTATATATCTGCACTCTAATGTTGGCCGATGTACTTTCAACGTACTGCATATATGATGCCACCAAATTAAAAAAATTACAATGTGTAAAAGATGACTATGATTTGAGAAACTAAAGGCTCTGTTATGCATACTTGGCATTGTATGCACTGCTATACCATTTTTACGTAGAAATCAAAAACCAACAGACTTTTACGTATGTAATGCTGTGCGTTGGGTAACCGCTTACACGCGAAGCTCATTTAACAGATTCCTTATGTGACAACGCTCAAGCAATGCCAAGTATGCATAACGGAGCCTTTACTACCTTAATGCTTACTTAGTGTAGACTTTATTTCCGTAACTTAACTTAATATTTTGACCAACCCGTTATATGAGAAACTACGTTACTACGTTTATGCATAAGCCAATTCACGAAATTATTTCATGAATTTGGGTTCAAATTGGCAACATAAACACAATTTCATGAATTCAATTATCTATACAGGAAAATTAACCAGGAGTTTCAGCATCATTTCATGAAATCGTGAAGTCCTAGTCCTGCAACGCCACATTTCATAAATAGCTGTTTACTAGGGTTTTAGGTACGTTTTTAGATTCAAAAGGTTGTAGTCGACATAAACATGATTTTGTTATTGGCATACTCGAAATTCATTCATAAATTGTTATATAGGGCGTATGTGAATCGGTAACAAAGTTCTATGGGCAAAGCTGTTGAATAATATTTTTACTATGGTGAGAGAGTTTTGCCAATTTGCTGTGTGAAATGAAATCTTTTTTGACAGCATTAAAATCTTGATAACTGCAGATTTATGCGGCATAAAATATTACAAATCGAAGTGAAATTAATATTTTAAGAAAACATCTACCATCGCTGAGCGCAATTCATCAATTTATGCTTTTATTTAACGAAAAATTTCACACATCAACAATCTTTCCGATTGTCAAAATTTTCTATTCATTTGTCAAAAATTTCACTAGCCTCATAAGCTACTGAAATTTTATTCACCTCCTAGTTGTCAAAAATTTACTCGCAGCGAACTTTGTTACCGATTCACACACGCTCATACATGAAGAAAATAATATACGTGTACATAAGTAATACTGTGTGAAAATCTTCCATGCCAATATTTAATTACTTTTAACTAATATGACTTTTAAGTTAAGGCGTGCGAGTAAACGTTTTAGATGACTGCGTATGGTGCTACGGCGCGTATACGTTAAGCTCGGAACACTTTGACGACTGCAACTTCACGCCGTAACGACAGCGACATCATTTTGTCGACAAATGTCGCCTTGAAGCC
>NW_023458561.1:68278660-68281674 GCF_013731165.1 Rhagoletis pomonella | reverse complement strand
GGGGTTATTGTCCAATTCGAGGTATTGTAAGGTGTGGTGTTAACTTGTATACATATATGTATATGCAATAGATTTCGATATGTCTAAAGCGCCCTATACACTCACTGATTTATCGTTTAATGAGTTGAAACGCTTTCCTAACTAACTTTGCTGCTCTGAAGGCAATTCCTGTCTTGTCTTGACTCTTCCAACAACAATTATGCTATTAAACGACCATTAAAATCTACAGCGAAAAAAAAATACTTGATTAGATGCAAAACAAAAAAATATCTATAAAATCACATTTTTCGAGTTTGTTCATTATAGTGTTTATAGTGTTATAGCGCCTCGCCACAAGTATACGCAGTTCAATTTCCAATCTGAGAGACGGTAATCTTCCAGCCCTTGCGGATAGATTTGTGCGCACTCGCGATCTGCCGGGAATGAAAGCTGCGGTAAACTGCAGTTTTTATCAAGGATGACACGATACGAAACTCTTTTTCTCGTGAGAGCGCTGTGAAAAGGTTCATTTTTATAACATCCCCCAATATTGCCACAGCAGCGAAAATCATATTGGGAGATTTATTGAGCAAATTTTTTTGAATATTTTTATTCAATCAAAGATGCAAATATTTTAGATTTTTAGTATCTTCTTCATTATTTAGTGTGAAGAATTACCATATAAAATGTTTTTTCTTGCAAACACTATCTTTAAGAATAATTTTTTAATGTGTTTGCAGGAAATCCATTGGAATTAAATCGGTGTACTTTATTTAACAGTGCTGCCAAGTCAGAAAACGAGTTTAAGTTAGATTCTTGGAAGCAAAATGAGAGAGTTTCATATCATGTCATCCTTGGATTTTATTCTTACCCTCATATACTAATGACGGCATTTAAGGCACTTTTAAGGCGATTTTGAGGTTAGGTTTCTATGGAAGGTTGGCTTTAAAATAAACCGATCACGCCAATTTTTGGAGTGTTCACTTATCCGTAAATCCGATTTTTTAGAATTTTGATTGGTAATAGCAAAAAGGCGTGAGTACTAGGTATTCATGAAATTTGATGAGTATACATATGCGAACGGCAAAGCATAAAAGTACGTTTACATATAAATATAATCTCAATCAAAGCTCGTTAGCTGTCAAATTGGTTGTGCTTGTTATTCACACAACTCGAGGAAAAGTTACACTTCTTCTCTGTGCCACCGTGGTCACTTTTTTTTGCAACACATATTAGGCCATTTAAATATATTTTAACTGAATATTTTATTAAAAATACCTTTACAAACCTGTTTTCCTTACTAGCGTAAATTTTTGTTTACTTTAACATTTGACATTCCTCCTCTTCTTCGCAAGTATAATCGATAAAACTGGGTGGGACACCAAAAAGTTATCGGTTTAATCTGAGATATTTTTAATTATAATTTTGCATGGCTAATCTCTTTTTCTAATAACAGATTAGGGAGTCAAGCTCGAAAATTAGGATAATATTTTTATATATAAAGGCGATTCCGTTACACACATACAAATGTTGGTTAGGTTAGAAATTAAATATTAATTTCACTTAATTTTATTCATTTTGCTGATTTAATTTTTTTATTCATTTTCATTTTTAATTCTTTTAATACATGACATTATCGGTATGATTGATAAAATATACTTGTACATATATACTTGTGACTCAAGGGCATTATGCGGCAAAAAATATTTGATTGCCTCTATCTACTCAAAATTGTTTATCAAATGTAAAATTGAAATAATTTGTATTACAGATAGGTTATATCAATAAAATATATATATTAGCCAATAATTTACTATTTAAATATATTGACTACCTTTATTTATAAAATGTGTGTACACTATCATTGGTTAATTAGTTTTCGCTTTCAGAATCTTCGTTGGTCTCAAACTATTCCTTTGTCACATCTTTGACAACGGATTTAGAGGGTAACAGCAGCTTTATTGTGTCTGGGGAAAACGATTTGATATTTTTTCTTTTTTTGGTCATGAACCGAAATACTGCTTAAAAACGAGTCCGAGCTCATCCACAGCCGGTTATACATATATGTCACGGTTAGATACTTCACAAGAAAACTTCCGGGAATAATTTTCTCGGTAGTGTTTGTTGTGGGCATCTTGAGCCTCCCGCCGATAATTGTTCTATTGTTAATAAGGAAGTAGTATCTTGTGCATTGTGGGTGTCATAGGATGCCATGCCGTCGTCGATTCGCCACTTCTCGCTCGCTATGTTTGAGTTCCGGTCGCTTAACGAAAAATTTTGCATGTGAAAGCAACAACAAAGTTAGCTAGCATGGATAGACGACAGCAAGTTTGGTTGTACCTCATTGAGTTCGTTCGTTTCGCCACTTGCTAACTGATGGCGAATCGATGACGGCTAATAATCAATTGTAGCGCATTTCCTCTTACTATGCATATGCCTAAACGTATGCAACCATTTGGCAAAGCGAACACAGGGTGCTTCTAATGAAAATAAAAATTTTATGCTGAAATACACATGCTAAGCCCTTCGAAATTTTGTGCTGGGATATGCGTTACAGCTTCGCAAATTTTACCCCTACCGAAACCAAAGATGTATACACATCAAAAAAAACGCTAGATTTCCTTAGAGGACATTGACTACGTAATAAAAACCTAAGCCCCCCGCCCTCACTGTACTCAAGTGTGGTATTTTGAAGAAAGGAGAAGGTTATCAATTCATCGGAATATTTTTTTTTTTTATGTGTGTGTTACCGCTTAACTTTGGTCCACGTTAACCGATCTCTATAATTCTTTTTTGTAAAGGAAAGATGTTACCTCACAGGTGGTCCCATACTAATTTGCTTAAATCGGATCATTGGATCATGAAGAAATTAATCTTTGACTTGAAGTCGGTTTTGTTTTTTGCTTAAAAACTACTTGTTTGAAATGTCAGTTAAACTACTCTGGCACTCAATGCCTCATATGAGATTACTCATTTATACACCTTGGAGCTACTATTTTTATGATCACATAAAAGTAGAAATTTTCTAACCTAAT
>NW_023458561.1:68243164-68278560 GCF_013731165.1 Rhagoletis pomonella | reverse complement strand
TAAATAATCCAATAGGGTATAGATTCTTATTTTGATTTAATATTAATTTTTCATTGATATAACCACCAGCACGCTTTCTATGAAGTGAAAATATGGCTGTCAAACTATCAAATTGCCTGCAATAGATGTCAAGCAATAAGGCGGCATCCATTGGAAATATATTTTGTGACATGGTTATCACGACATTGGTGTTTTCCTGTGGAAACAGGGCCTTACCGAGCACCGAATTGCCGAGTACCAAGCCCTAATTTTTGTTATTGAACATAGCGAAAATAAAAAATGCAGCGCTAGACCATGAAAGGTTCGTTCAGAGAACGACAATGAACTTTTGGATGTACGTTGCCACAGGCGCCCGACATGTTTTGTAATGCATAAAAATTTACAGATTTTTTTAATTTGTATTTGGAGAAGTATCAAAATTGAAAAAAAAAAGTATCTCCCTAAAATTCATCGAAAAATGTATCAGTTTTGATGCACTTGGATCAAAACGGTCACACTGCCTGTAAAGCGGACTGCTATTGGAACAGACTAATTATGAACACTCATGTTCATATATCCGTAGTTGCGTATGTAACGTATACTCACGTGAAACTCATGGTTAATTTTCCTGTATAGATAATTGAGTTCACGAAATTGTGTTTATGTTGCCAATTCTGACCCAAATTCATGAAATAATTTCGTGAATTGGCTTATGCATAAACGTAGTAACACTTTCTCATATAACGGGTTGGTCAAAATATTAAGTTAAGTTACGGAAATAAAGTCTAGACTAAGTAAGCATTAAGGTAGTTAGTTTCTCAAATCATAGTCATCTTTTACTCATTGTAATTTTTTTAATTTGGTGGCATCATATATGCAGTACGTTGAAAGTACATCGGCCAACATTCGAGTGCGGATATATGTATAATGACTTATAAATAATACTTATATAATAACTTATAAAGTAAAGTAAAGTAAAGTAAAGTATAAAGTAAATATAACTTATTAACCTATTATATAAGAAACTTATAAACTCTTATATTTATACAAGTTATATGAAATATGGAAATATGGATGTTAAACGAAAGAGTGTTAAGAAATCTGAAGTTTTAACATTTATAGTGTTCGAGAGGGATTTCCACGTGCTGGAAAATTACATTCAAACTATTTAGTGGGTTATATTAATTATTAAAAGATCGATATCCATCGTAATGGGGTTGAAAAGGCTTTATTTCTAAAATGTCTGTATTTAGGAGGGTTGTCACGTATTTTAAAAGTTACATTCAAATAATTTAATAATTTAAATGAATTCTTAAGATATGGAGATCAATCGACATACATATTTATTTATATTTATATAGGGCGGTTGCTTCGTGATTGAAAAATCAAATTCAACCTAATTTATCAGTTAATTGAACTATGTATCACAATGCTAGATGAAAAAGATTTAAGAAGATTTCAGTTTGAAAATACTTGAGAAAGGATTTCCATCTATATGGAAATCGAATTTCATTAACTTAACGTATGGTGAATGAAATCAGAAGAAACGTAAAATTTACTTAACTTTACTTTAATTTGCAAAATATATTTGATCCATTACGGGTTGCTTTTCTTATTTTTGCCAGCAATTTCCTCATTGAATTCCTTTTGTATCGATGCCCTTAAGCTCCTTTTTGATTTTATTAACTAATTAAGTGGTATTTTTTTTGCGGTGTATCATTTGCCGTAAACACACCTTTTCAAATTTGTCCAAAAAGTTTCAATTCGCCTCAGTTGTGGGACATTTGGAAGGTTGTACTCTTTAGGTACAAATTCAATTCCACGGTTATCTAAGTCTCTTAGGGTATACATAGTTAATATGCAAAACAAGATTTGTCTGTTTTTTTTTTTTTTAGTATGAGCCAAGGCATCTTAAACAGAGCAAAAACAATATTTGAGTGTATTTTGTTGTTATGTGTTTTTTTAATCATAGTGTGCCATGTGAAATATACATAAATAAATAAAATAAAAAATTAAATATAAATATATATAGAAAATATAAGGGAACTTTTTCCAAGTTTTCCGAAGGCGACACGTTTTCTTATTGCCAGCAACAAAAATTGTTTGGTGGGTAACAAAAATTAAAAAAAAAAAAAATTTTTTTTGGTTTATACATACATATGAATTTGTCTTTATTAATACGGACGGCGCTCGTTGCGTGACGGCAATAGTGCATGCATACCTATAATTACAAGTGGAAAAAATATTATCAATATACAACTTATGTCAAAATATATCGTAACTAGAATTTAATTTATAGAAACAAAAGTCCCTTGAGTTTAAAAAGCGCCAAACACTACGCGCCATATTTGAATGTATCTCGAAAAAAAAACGCTAGATTTCCTTAGAGGACATTGACTACGTGATAAAAACCTAAGCCCCCCGACCCTCACTGTGCTGAAGTGTGGTATTTTGAAGAAAGGAGAAGGTTATCAATTCATCGGAATATTTTTTTTTTGTGTGTATGTTACCGCATAACCTTGGTCCACGCTAACCGATCTCTATAATTCTTTTTATAATTTTATAATTTTTTTAAAGGAAAGCTGTTACCTCATAGGTGGTCCCATACTAATTTGCTTAAATCGGATCATTGGATCATGAAGAAATTAATCTTTGACTTGAAGTCGGTTTTGTTTTTTGCTTAAAAACTACTTGTTTCAAATGTCAGTTAAACTACTCTGGCACTCAATGCCTCATATGAGATTACTCATTTATACACCTCGGCGCTACTATTTTTATGATCACATAAAAGTAGAAATTTTCTAACCTAATTCTAAAAAAAAAACTGTTTGGCAAAATAAAGATATCAGATTGTTGCTTTTTCTTCAAGATGTCCTTGCTGGCTGAGCTGTTTCGGTAGGAATATTTCTTATTTGAGATTCTTCCGTTTCGCTCCCCGATTCAAGCGCGTTGGATCTGTTGGCAATTCGTCGCTGGCAGATGTATACTAAACTGTTGTGGTGAAATAATAAAAAATTCATGCCATATTTGGACGAGGATTAATAAATGGGTTTATATGTATTTATATGCCATATTTACGAATGATTTTCAAACTTACATCATAACAACGATGCACTCCACGTACAGTCCTACGCTGATAAAATTAAATAAGCCAGGATAAATGTTAAGTGTGTGATTATAGACCAGCGTATATAAAGGGGCAGCAGCCAATGGTGTGAGCGTATTCACGCATGATGATAGAGAAAAGACTTTGCCTAAAATATTAGCACATAATGAGTTTACTTAGTTTCCGCATTTCTTTTTGTTTGTTTGTTTGTTTTTAAGCCAATGTTTTTGTACCAATTTCATTTGATGGCACTGCAAACGAAATAATTGCCTGCAACATGGGAGCCGTGATGCCTGACATAAAACCAAAGCCGGATGCCATATACATTTGCCAGAAGCTCTGCGCCAGTGCACGAGTTAAACTGTCGAAAATGCAACCAGCGAGTCCAATGATCGCTACCATGGCGAATGATACTTTGAAGAGCTGAAGAAGACGATGTAGACATTGCAGATGCTGCAATTAGCGAAACCATTGACGTATCATTTAAGTACTTACTTTTCTGAATATTCCAAAGGCAACACCACATCCCAGCATTTTAATTGTTATCGCAGCGGCATTATAGTAGGTGAACTGTTGTAATGTTACATTGAATTTGTTACGCAAGAACAAATAGAAGATGCTAATTTCCCCAGCTGAAAAAAAAGTGCATATATTACATAATATATGTTTGAGCGTCAAGTATGTTGATATATGTACGTACATAAATAACTAATAAAAAATTCAAAATTCACTTTTCGATTTTTATGATGGATTTCATCGGGCGCGTTTCTAAGACGCAACTGTTTACCTCAACTGTTGCTGAAATGCTGTCAACTGTTGAGTTCAACAGTTACATCTTAGAAACGGGATGATACATTAACTGCCAAAACATTTGTAAACAAGCAAAATTAAATGTACGTGCATTTTATTTTATTAGCAGCCAGTTTCGCCTTATATAAATTGTTGACTCCATGTAGCGAAATTATTTTATGATGGAAAAAATGGCGTAACGGTGCCAACCGTTGAGCTGAGCGGAACTACTCAACTGTGCGTTTCTGAAACAAACACTCAAAAGTTTAGCAACAGCTACGTCTTAGAAACGCGCCCATCGAATTACAATTCCCACATAATTTTATGAAAAAAATTTATAAAAATGTTAGTCAAGACTTTTTCAATTTCAGTTGCGATGTTGTTACGTCTTTTTGTCGTCAAGGAGACGATATGTAGAAAATACTCATGGTGTAATAATAACAAGGTGTTGTCAGTAACTTAACCTCACTTTTTCGGCAGGTCTATTCCGGTCACGCATTTTAAAGTACTAGAAAAGGTACTAATTATTTACTACCTTTAATCCGTTGGTGCATACTATTTCAAATTAAATGTAGAAAAATGTATAATTACAGGCTTATAAGCCTGAATATATGTTTGTATCGGCAGCTCCACACAGCTTGGACATATATTGTAACTTTAAAAAAATAAAAGCCGTAAAATAAGGCAATTTCCTATAAGACTGTAAATGATTTTCTAAGTAGATTAAAACACATAAATATCGATAATATAAGCGAATTCCTAATTTAACCATGCAGCCACTCTATTCTAGTGTATCAGTAGTTCATTTGGCTCAATATTATGACAATGCAGCAAAAGTTATTTAATATAAAAGAGCGCCTTTCCATACGATTTTTGTGTACGTTTTTTTTCCATTGATAACCACGATATCTTTTATTTTTCTACTTTTTGAGGACAAAAATTATACAGATCCAGCAATTTTAAATATTAATATTGTTCTGAAAACACCAAGTTCTTTAAAAATCGCGATAAAACGAATTACTAAAATGGAGTATTTTAGATACTATTTCCCAACGAATAGTAGTATAAAAATTAAGATCGGCAGCACTGAAAATAAGCATGCCGATCTTGTCAAAATCACAACAAACACGTTGCTACTGACAACACCTTGTTATTATTCCACCATGGAAAATACTTATTTAATACTCACACATTATGAAATTCATAACTACTGAAATGGAGTTTGTACAACCAATAATGGCGCGACCATAATTTGGACGACGCGCCACACATGCCCGCACGAGCGCCTTGATAAGTCCAATATCGAAGAAGTTGCGGGCCTTGTGCTAAATTAAAAATGAACTGAAAGAAATTAATAAAATAAAAACCGCATTTCACTTACCGAAAAACTGGCTTCTTCAACATCTAAGCTTTCGCCAATAAAAAAGAAGACGTACAGTAAGGCGCTTAAGACAAGCACAGCGGACGCCGCACATATCACGGTAACACTAGTCAAGCGCAACAAGTAACTGCCCAATACATTGCCAGCCACTACACCCAGACCCATTGTCATATCAATATAGAACATTCTTAAAGGAATAACGAATACCCAAATTAAATCCCAAATCTGATGTTTCAACTTAGTCCTACCGCTTAGCTTTGCTCTCCATATCGGATACATCAGATATATAGCAGAAGACGATAGTCATCATTGCGGTACCTCCGCCAACTATCGTGAATGGAATGCCTCCTAGCAAGTAGAACCAAGGGTTCAGCGACAGCGTTTCAGAAACGCTTACCAATGTTGCAGTTAAAATGTAACCAATAAATGAAGCTATGCCAAAAAAACACATATCAACTATATATATAATTGTGCAGGTCGTACATACATACATACCAGCATATGTCACCAATAGCACCGGTCGTCGTCCAAATTTATCCGACCAAGGCCCTATGAACAGAACAACAATGCCGGGCCATACATTATTTAGCATTACCTGAAAATAAAAAGAATGAATGTAAAATAAAATAAAAGCAAAATAGAATAAAATAATATTTAATAAAAAGGGAATTAAATTTAAATAATTTAAAACATACATATGCAATGAAACAAAATTAGAACAATAATATATCAGATCTGCGAAATTTCACTTTTTTTCCCGTCTTAAGAATGGCTAGGGGTGATTATTGAAAACTTGTTTGCGCTGAAAAACAAATCTGACCTTGAAAATTCTCCAGTAGTCAAGATTTTATTCGGGTATGGATTTTCTTTTTTAATTTTCTGCAAAAGGATAGATAGTACTACTGTTCAGCTTTAAAATACATATTCCCAAATCATCCAACATTTAAAAAAGATGTAAAATTTTGAATTCAAACTTTTAGTCATGCAAATATACACGTTGGAGTTATTTTTGATTGTTCTTTATGTTTTTTTTTAATTATAAAATAAATCGGGGAAAATGGAGAGTAGTACTATGCTATCCTTTTGTGGGAAATTAAAAAAATTTCCTTACTCGTAAAATTGGCGTTCTTAACAATTTAACCTAAAATTTGCAGAAGTCCTGACGTACTGCAGAATTTTCAAGAATTACCCCTACCCGTTTTAGAAGCTGTATCTGCCGGAATGTGTAATCACTAAAATAAAACAATTATATCAAATTGCATGATTCGAGATTTTCTCATATTATAAATCCTTATCAATATCATCCGCAATAATTGAGTCTATTTAAAACATTTTTACTGCGTTTTTCTTCAATTTATGGCCACTGTATTTTTCATTTTGCTGGCTTTTGAATAACTCGTTAATCGATGCAGAACCGGATTACATTAACGGTGCAGCGAAACAAAGGTTTCGCCTTCCGTGGACCGCAAATTTTTTCATTGTCGGTTTGACAGCCACCACCACCTTTTCGCTGACATCACAGTATTTTTTTCGCACTAGTGATTAATATTAAATTTTAATATGGCACCTATTTGGCGAAAAGTTGTACCTAAAAGTGGATAAACGTACCTAAAAAGTGGATATATGTTTTCTTTTGCATAATTTTTCGATGAGTGGTGGACTAGTTACTTCTTCCTTCGGTGCCATATCTTCTTCTGGACTTACATCAAACAATCTGTTCTATTAAAATGGCCTTGAAAGGAATTTCTCCGAGCAGTTGAAGCCAAACCTATGCTTTAACCAGGGTTATTGCGAATATTCGCATTCGCATTCGCAACCGCGGAGCTTCCGCATTAATTTTAACATTCGCACTCGCAATAAACAATGCGGAGCTTTTGCGAATGCGAATATTGTGCAAGTGGACCGATAAAACGTATATATGGCAAAAAAATAATTAGATATTGTAGCCAATATTTTTGTCTGTGGTCGTAGGAGTATTTGTGTAACAAAACTGGTCAAATGTCATATGTATCAACTTTGATAAAAATGTCTTTAAAATATTATTTCTTAAGCTATATAACCGAGTTATCAATGGGCAGTCATAAAAGTTCCCACTTCTACTTCACCTTTGACGTACAGTGACGATCAAAACTGTAACATGGAGTAACACTTTTTATTTCAGCTGTCGCTATCTTTCCAAGTTGTAACGACATTCATACTGTTGTTGTATATTTTTATTGGTACATCTTTGCTTCCTCTGTCATAACGATTTGAAGTCAATTCAACAACATTAACAAAACCAGCAGACAAAAATGTAAATTAAGGCAAATGTTACAGTTTTGCACTCATATATTTTTAATAACTTTTTGACAATTTTCACAAAAAAAAAAGAATTATTAACACAATGTTCAGTAGGCTTTTGCTTTATTTAGTTCCTGGTTGCAATTTGGCATACCTAATGTGTATGTCTGTAAAAATTCTGGAGGTATAGCCTCCCATATATCCTTGGTGTACTTTCACAGCTCATGTACTCCATTGGACGGACTTGGATACTTAGTAAGATGCGCTTTTAGTTGATTTCGCAAATTCTCGATGAGATTCATGTCCTCGGATTGTGGAGGTCATTTCAAATTAGCAAATTTCTGCTTTTGTTCCAGTCTTTGCGAACATGTGCAGTGAGTTTTGGTTGCTTTTTCAGCAGAAACTCTAATTTTTTCGACTACATCTTGCAAATTTTGTTGAAATATGAGCAGATCCTGTTCCTTACGCATAATGCGTACAAACGGATCAACAACATTTTTGAAATACAACCTCAAACTAATATTGACCGACCGCTGTGATTCACAGTTTGCCATACATGATGCGCTTAGGCGTAATTCGGGCCTTTGATACAATACCATGCCCGGCCATCTGATTGAAAGCGATTAATTTTGTCTTGTCAGACCAAATAACCCTCAATTAAATCTTACAAATTTGTTTTTTATTGAATTCTGTAAGGCCTAACATATCCCAATAGGCAACGGTCCGGTTTTCGTGCGATGCAGCAAAACGCTGCCACACTCGCACATGTATTTTGATCAAATTTGCTTTTTTCTTCTTTATGATGCCTTTGCGCTCAATTTGGCAATTCTTCGCCTCACTGTCTAATCATTTGCATTCAATTTTAATACCTTAAGCGCTTCTGTAGTAGTGGCTGCAGCGCTACTTGCTACTAAGTTTACAAGATATCGGACTGTAATATATTTTGACAGACTTCCTTTGTCCTTAGTAACACTTTAGGCTATATTTTTTCTCAGTCTTAACATTTTCATGTGGCAAACTCCACAATTTTTTGCCACTTTCCCTGCGGTCCCGCCTTTTCGCAGTAAATCTATTATTTACATTTATGTTTCCTGATTAACCATATTATTTATTGGTGATCACTTCTTGAATAAATTACAATACAGAAAAAAGTCATCTGACTTCCAACTAAGCAAAAGATAACGTATAATGCAAAACTGAGAGTGAGTGCAAAACTGTAACATTTGCCTTAACTTACATTTTTGTCTCCAGGTTTTTTTATTGTTGTTGGATTGACCTCAAATCGTTATGAGAGCGGGAGTACGGGTGTACCAATAAGAATATACAACAAAAGTATGAAAGTCGTTCAAACTATGAAAGATAGCGGTGGCTGAAATAAAAAGTGTTACATCATGTTACAGTTTTGCTCGTCACTGTACGTCAAAGAGAACATAGTCCTTTTAATAATTTTTTTTTTCTTTGCTTTAAATACCTGCTTTGGCTTCTTTCTTTATTATGATTTTTTTGGACCAATCTTAAAAAAACTACTAGACGCAAAAGAAGAAAGTGTGCACTGTAATTCTTAACAAAATTTTCGTGATTTGCGTGTGATGTTATAGGCGACATACACGGTGCGTCTGACTGAGTGAGTCGGGTTTGGATGTTTTTGTGAAAATAAATATGTGTTAGTTACACCAACATGACTCCCGCCATGACTCTGAATGATTCAAGTGTGTGTAGCCGAAGGCGAGTCAACATGTACACAAATGACTCGCGAGTCAGACGTACCGCGTATGCCACCTACTACATTTATTCGTTTGAATAATTTCAAATGGGGCTCTTTGTGGAATTTATTTTTAGCAAAAATTTAAAAAATAGTAGTTTTGTTTACTTGTTGGATAATAGTTTTTTCATAGGGATATACATTGGATCCTTGGCTAAAAACTTCTGTGATAAAACTGTCCCTTCTTTGCTATTTAAAGTCAATGAGTAAGCTCCTTCAATAGGGATTTCCAGTATAAATGATCAACGTCTAGCTATAAAGAAAATCGATGCTCAAATAATTAAAAAAACTATAGGTCTGACCTTTAATTAGATAAGAATTACGTAACTATCTGTTGTTCAAATGCTTATAAAAAACGGGGTGCTTTAAAAAAAAAAAAAAAAAACAAAAATGCGATTCGGCTGGCAGCCATGACTTTGAAAACAGAATTTTGTTCAAAAATAATAATCTATTTTCCATATCAACCTATTTTGCTCGCTATAAGCACAAATTTTTCAAAGCAGTCGCAGAAGAAAGTATTAAAAATTAATTACAAAAACTAAAATCAAAAAGTGCTGATAAAGTTACAGGTTCTCCAAATTCTGAAACAACATGACATATGGAGCTGGTTTGGCTTGTAAGCGCTGTTTAAACAACGATCTCGCCATTATGCTAGATTCTATTTGTTTTTTTAATTATCTAATCTAATCTAATTAGATATTCGCATCCGCATTCGCATCCGCGGATGTCTAAAATTCCGCATCCGCAACATCCCTTGTTTTAACCAATGTTTACGCCCCTTTACAAGGAGGGAAGGCTTTTGGAATTCCCATACTGGAAAACTCGCTGAAATGCCTTGGAAAATAGGAGAAAATTTGCCGATAAGTCGTTTGGCTATGTTCCAAATGTACCTCAAATAACGTGCTTATACCGTGTATACGTTCAAATTTAATGGGTTAAAGAGTGGGTACAATGTTACCTAGTTCTACATCACTATTTCGCACCACATATTCGCTTCTTCCTCTTCTTCTTCTTCTTCAAAACTATTCTTTACTCTCTCATTCTCGGAATATTGTAACGTCACACCCAGTTGCTTTTAGCTCGATTGGCGCTAACCGTTATTTTAGATTGCAAAAGTTTACGACTTCAAGACATTAAGACGCTTAAGGCTCTTTGTGAATCCCTTAAATATAACTTTAAATAAATGCCAACTTCATATACGTAACTTTTTTAAGGAAGATTTTCTACACAAATGGCAGGCTTTATCGGGAGTGTCGGGAAAGGATTGCTTTCCGTCACGCCGGAAAATGTTTAAAAGCAACCCTATATTGCCTGTCAAGGCCATTTGGAAATTAATACCGTTGGTCCCGATATCCCGCGCCCATCTCTAGTGTAAGTTCAGTACTTCGACAATACTGCAGAAACGAGAAGGCAATATCTCCTTTAGTTTAAATGTTTTCGCTTTCCGTAGTAAGATAAATTGTGGTTGGACGCTTTGTAAATCCCCAACCTGTATTTTCCAAATCTAGATAATTGTAGAAACATGCAAAATAGTTACATATGCAGTGGCGGATTTAAATATTTGCCGCCCCTAGGCAATTCATAACTTGCCGCCCTTTTTTCACGAAAAAAATATATATATATATATATCAAATATGATTGTTATTGTCAGTGCTTTATTACAATATAGTTCGTTAATAATGAAATACATAACGGAATTAACAAATTCGACATCAGCATGGATAAGGTATTCAACAAAAACCCTCTTTCAAACACTTCTTTTTCACAGTTCTTTACGTCTTGATTTTTCAGCTGCGAATTCGCCGATAATATCTTCACAATCGATAGATAGAAACAAATCTGACTCTATAGTCAGCAACGCAAGAGCATTCAGTTTGTTTTCGCTCAATGAAGATCTGAGATAGTTTTTCACGCGTTTTAAAACAGAAAACGATCTTTCTGCGCTACAATTGGAAATAGGAATTGAAACAAACATCCGCAACGCAATTTCAACATTAGGGTAAGAGATCTGCAGATTATCCTGTCTCAGCATTTTCAACAGTTCCAGAGGAGAATAATTTAAAATCTTCTTTTCGGTGCAGTATGCCTTGAAAAAGACCATTTCATTTTTTAAATTTTTTTCTTTTAATTTAGCTGTCTTAAATTTTGCCGCCCCTTAATTCTGCCGCCCTAGGCTTCAGCCTATGTTGCCTGTACGATAAATCCGCCACTGTACATATGTATGTATGAGATTTTAATTGATTTATCATTATTTCCTTAATTGATTGTTTAAGCATAGAATACAGCAACGAAAATAAAGTCTATTACTGCATGCCAAATAAAACAAAACATTCTAATTGGGTATGAAAATGATCCCTCCATTTCGTCGATACAACGTCAAGTCGTAATTATTATTATTTTTTTTTGTAATATTTAATTAAAGAAAAAAATATATATACATAATGGATTGGGCTTTGATGTGAAATAGGCTACTTTGTAAGAAACAGAGTTTAATTAAATTCACATATTAATGAATGTTTTATCTGTTTATATATGCACATACATATTTATTCATCGTTATCAGTATTGTTGTTATCGCAATACTCGTTGAACACTTATCACATTCCCACACTCACCTTCGCCTCCTCCGTCTTGGGAATGATTCCACGCAAAGGCTCACAGGCACTCTCATTGTAATGGTAGACGGCAACACAGGTTTGATAGAGCTCCTGGTTCAGCATCACAGGACCGGATATCATTATAGCAAGAAAAAGTAAAAAAACTGGCAATTCTAAGGACATAATGCGTCTGCGCAAAGGACGCCTCGGCTGCGGCGCAAGTGGTTCTTCCGGCGAGGATGCATCGGCTGGAAGTGGCGTTCCATCGTTTGTAGTCGACGTCGTAGCGTATGTAGCGTTTGAGATGAGCACCTCAGGATCGAAGGATGTGTCAGTGCTGGCAATTGATGGAGTCTCCAGTATGCGTTTTTCATCTTGCTCCACCATTTTGAAGACTTCTCACTTATCGGGGTTAAAGGTGGTTTGTTGATTTTCAAACAAAGCCAAACTAACATGAAATATATGTATGTAAGTAGTATTTACATTTTTTTTTTTCCTCACCGTTTGCTGCCGTTAAATTGTGTTGGTTAATGATTTAATTTGTTTACCGCTGTATCTCCACACATATGTATACATATATGTATGTATGTAGCTATGTTTTTATAGCGAGTTTATAAACATTTATGCGTAATTTTGATTGAAGATTAAAATTGTCGAGTGTTCGCTAAATTCGCTCACTTGCTTTGTTTGGAATTTTGCGCACTATCGGTGGACTTCTAATAACGAATATATTTAAAAACAAACTGACTAGTGAAGTGACTCTTTACAGACATTAAACTCTCTCATTGGATAATTAGACCCAGATAATTATGCCCGATAACAGGTGTTTGTACTACATATGTACATATATACTATACTACCCTGCCCACCTTTAGTTCATACACTTCACTTTTTTAGTTTATACAATCCTGCAGCAATAATATGTCAAAGTGTATAATGCCTGGTTTTCACTATGTCAAATTCAGTGCCATTTGTCATCAAATAAGTGAAAACACATTGTCTAATGAAACTTAAAACCGGTTTATCGATTGACTGGCTATCTGTCTGTTTTTGGCCCATAATATATAAAGGTATGGGAAAATGAGATGAAGTGGTGTCAAAAATATGTTGACAAAATTTGTTGTCAAATGTTCTGACATAGTGAAAACCAGTCTTAAAGTAAAGGTGGGCAGGCACCTACATGCATATTTATGCACGCATTTAAGTAAGTGCTTACAAGTTTATATTTGGTGGTTTAAGCGTCATACTCTCCAATCTGAATTTGATTTCTAACTATTTAGCTTGCATGACTTTGCGTGAGATATTCGAATATTTTTGATGTGTGTTTTTTATTTTAAGATTCAATTATCTACCGGATGTGCAAAATACCTAGGTCCTGTTTATCAATGTCTGGTTATCACTACCTCCCGGTTAAACATCATTATCGACGTTTTCGACATCATTTATAAAACATGTGATCGATAAAGTCGTCATTGTGTTCAATCGGAGCTTCTACTTACGATTTGTGTTAACCAGACATTGAAAAACCGGCCCAATTCCATGATTTTTATATGAACGTATTAAACTAAGGTCCGGTTACTCAATGTTTGGTTATTACTAATCAGAGGTTAAACACAGTTACCGACGTTATCGACTCCCTATTTGCTTATTTGCTATGGGGTCGATAACGATGTTTAAACTACAGTTAGTGTTAACTAAACATTAATTAACCGGCCCTAACAGTTCTCACGACGTCGTTCGTGAGAGACCTAACTACATATACATATGTATGTACAATGTACGTTGTACATAAGTATGTAAGTATAAATACCTAAAACCACAATTCTGTAATATCCCAAGTCCATACAAACTATGAAACCTAGCAAAACCGCTTTTTTAATAAACATGAGTTCAGTCTGCTACAGTATCCGGACCTTAGAGTTTCGAGTGCATCCTGTGGTAGTTGAAACGTCGTTTATGGTTAGTCGGTACATCTTCGTGTCCACTGATTGGCTTACGTATGTATGTATGTCTGGATCTGGTCCGTGAATATATAGGGATGCCTGCTGACGTGCCTGGGAGGAGGGTGTGCTCCCAGCAAGTGTCCGTTGGGTTGCTCATTGCGGTAGAGCCGACCAGAACTTGCTTGCTTAGTATTAAAATGTGTTCCTTACCTAGGACCATTGGGGCTTCACTCTGCAGATGGTGTTAGGGGGACATCAAAAGGCATTTCCCATTCAGCGGGTTTTAAGCGACGGAATGTCTTGTGTTTTTCCCGAACAAGAGCTGTTTTTTTCGGCCATTTAACCCTGCGTGGAGCGGTTATCCCTACCAATCGTCGGCAAGCAAGTCCTGTATATTAAATTTGTAGCTAAGTTAGAAAGCAACTTTCATAAAGAATGTATCCGTTATTAATTGGAGTTGATTGATTTCAAGAATGCCACAAAAATATGCTCTTTGGATGGCGCTTTACTCGAAATATTTGACATACCTATTTATTTTAAATATGGCCCGTAATATGGCGTAAAGTTGAAGGTAAATGTTATTAAACTTCCGGAACCTACACATATTCTATCTTTAAAACAATAGAAATCGAGAGTGTATTTATGTAGTTATAGGGGGATGCCATATGATTTCATATTAAATACATTTAGGATCTCTAATAAAATATTTGGAGGTAGTTGTTGCAGCGCCATCCCATGCAACGGAAAGTTGAATAGACTTTGGGTATCAGCCGGAGCGAACAGCCTTCAGGCCACAATCCAGAAAACTCGTTTTCAAAGTGTTTCGTTGTCGGAATATGGTATACATTTTATTAGAAAGGTTAAAATCAGGTTAAAATGACTATATAATAAACTAAAAAAAATTGTTTATGCAACGCAAAAAACAACAAATCAATTAAATATATCTAATCTATTAAATCTTAACTTCATTATGCTAAACTTTTTCATATACATTCGTCGTGTTTGTCAGTACTTAATGAGCTTAAAAGATATTAAATTATTTATTTGTTGCCATTAAAAGTAGATATGTGTGAGTTTCGTCCGTTTCATGACACCCCTTTTTTGATCCGTAATATAAAAAGCTCACTTAATTTATGATCTTAACAGTATGTTTACATATAAATATGTATATGTACATATTTGCATTTACATATATTTGTAAAGTAACCGGTACCTACTATGCATTTCCTGCCCCTGCATTTGTGCATTTAATTATCTTTTTAATTCCTCAGTATCTTAAATATAAATTTATTTCGAGTACACACGCAACACACAAAAACACTCGAATACTCGAATCTAATTTAAACATTATTTTCTAAAAGTTTTTCCAGTTTGGGCTCTTCCGATAGGGATTTTTTCGTTTTTTGTCCTTTTTCCTCTTCGGCTTGGCTTGGTCGGTTAGCAACTCGTCGTTCGAAAATGCATATCACGCTGATGTAGAAGAAGAAGAAGAAAATTGTGTAAAAAAGTGTTAGTCAAATTGTCATTCGCCTTTTCGAGATCAGATGGATTACATATGAGCAGGCCTGGGCGACGCCGACTAAGCAGTACCGTCGCAGTAACGTCGCGTTTTCGTATACACGAAGTTGAAAGTGAAAAATAATTGCTGATTCATAAAGAATCGGCTAAAATTCACTACGCTAAATTACACTGCATTTTCGCCTTCAACTTCGTGTATACGAACACGCAACGCTACCCCGAGGGTATTGCGCAGTAACGTCGCCCAGGCCTAGTTATATCTAAGTATAGAGATATATCTACATATATTAGCGTGGTCCATTTTTTTCCGGCCACACCTCAAAACTGAGAAGTATCGAAAATAGGGAGATCCTTATTTTTTATTTTATTTTGAAATTGCTTAACATTTAAAGGTGTCGCCAGAGCGTGGAAGTTTTCTATGTATTTTATATGCTATAGAATCGTTAAAACCAAATATGTATTGTTTTTATCGAAAAAGAATAAGAAAAGAACGAAAAAAGGCACTGAAGGCGACACAACGCCGTAACCGGTTTGTCTCCAAAACAAATTTGACAAAGGATGGCGGAAAATCGTTCCACAACACATCTTACTTAGAGATATAATATTATTGGTCATGAAAAAATTTTGCATTATAACATTATTTTTTTGAAGATTTCTAGATTGTTTTTTTTTTTAACGATTTTATAGATATCTTAGAAAAATTGCACTTTCCTTTTATAAAATACATGAGAAAATTCAAAGCTCTCTCGGCCGATTTCAAATAAAAAAATATGGGCTTCTTCTTTCCATGTTCTATAATTTTGGGAGGTGGCCGCAAGAAATTTATAAAAAAATGCGATTTTTTTGTGTATTTTGGGACCAACTTAATGTACATATAAGTAGTATCATCGTTAGAATAATAATTTGGTATACAAAATTTCTGCATGCCTTAAAGCTTGTTTCCATTTTATTGTACTTGGACGACATAATTGCCGCCATATTTGGTGTCAAATTTATTATTTACTCGCTGGGGTTTTGCTGAGGCTCTAATAATTTGGCATTAAAAAATGGATGCTCTTCTTCGCGCACATTTATAATAGGGGGTTTTCACTTAACCGACGACCCATACCATTGAACTTGCGATAGTGAAAACAAGCCTTTAGCGACAAGCGTTGGACGTTGTCGAAGACATTCAGATTTGAAAATATCTTTCGAAAACTTACATCATTACAACAAAGCACTCCCCATAGAGTCCAGAGCTAATAAAATTAAAGAAACTTGGAAACGTTTGAAGAGTGTGGCTATATACGAAAGTATATAAAGGTGCTGCAATTAAGGGCGAGAGTGTTTGCAAACATGCCGCCAAGGAATAGACTTTGCCTAGAAAATGACAAAAAGCATAATTTTCGATTTTACGATCACTGTGCACTTAAATATTTACCAATTTCATTTGATGGCACCGCTAAAGAAATAATTGCTTGCAACATTGGAGTTGTAATGCCTGATAAAATTCCAAAGGACGATGCCACATACATCTGCCAAAAGCTCTGTGCTAACGCACGGGTTAGACATTCCAGCATATGTCCGGCTAGACCCATCAAAGCGATGATGCCAAAGGGTATTTTGAAAATCTGAAATTGCGTATACATATATAGGTATTATTGTAGATTTATGATAAGAGCTGGAATAATTTACCTTTCTTAACACCGTAACTGCAATACTGCAGCCTACCATTTTAATTGTTATTTGCGTAGCATTGAAGTAAGTGTACTGTTGCAATGTTACATTAAATTTGTTGCGTAAGAATAAGTAGAATACACCATGTTCGCCGTCTGTAAGTGTTTTTTATATAGAACAAGGTAAGCATGGCAAATTATAACTACATACTTGTACAACAACTACACACACAATTAGGGTATTCACAAGTCATATTAAATCGTAAAGTTTTAAAGTCGTAAAATGTTTCAATGAAAAATAACAGTTAAAAGGTTCTTCGGGGATTTTCAACAGCCATAAAATATTTCCGAACTAATAGAAAATATATAATTATGAAATACCTGAAACCAATTTAATCGTTATTTTACTTTGAAAAATTTTACGATTTAAAGACATTACGACGCTTAATATGTCTTGTGAAACCGCCTTATTATTTAACTACTTTTCATACTCACGATGAACAAAGCTCGACACCATTAAAATAGAAATCGTACAACCAATGATGGCACGTCCATAATTTGGGCGACGCGCCACACAAGTTTTCACAAGGTCCTTGATAAGTAGGATATCGAAGAAGCGCTTGGCTTTATGCTTATAAAAAAAAAAAAAAACAGTTATTTCAATTTTAATTTAGCAATAAAAAATGATTTTTACTTACCGAAAAGCTTGTTTTCTCAACATCTAAACTTTCACCAATAAAAAAGAAAACATACAGCAAGCCGATTAAGATGAGAAGAGCAGATGTGACGCACACCATTGTGACACCAGTCAGACGCAGCAAGTAACTGCTCAATACATTACCAAATACCAAACCAGTACCCATAGCCAAATCAACGTAGAACATCCTGAAAACCATAAAAAATGATATAAAGTATCATCTATCTAAGTATGTAGATGTATAGCGTCAATTTCGTACCGCTTTGCTTTATTTTCCATATCGGCTACATCAGACACATAACAGATGACAATAGTCATCACTGTGCTACCACCACCAGCCAGTGTGGATGGAATGCTGCCTATTAAGTAAAGCCATGGATTAAGTGACACCAGTTTGGAAATGCTAACCAAAATTGTAGTTATTACGTGACCGATAAAGGAGGCTAGGATAGAAAAAGTGCTGATTTATAAGTAAATTTCAAAGTTATTTTTGGATGGTTGTATGTATGTATGTATTTATAAGTACCTGTAAAAGCCATCAACAACACTGGTCGCCGTCCAAATTTATCTGACCATGGTCCCACGAAGAGTACAAGTATTCCCGGCCACACATTGTGCAAGATTGAATTAGTCATGGTAATTTTGGCCACATAAGGTTGTAGATGATTTTCGATTATCTAAAAATGAGTGGAGGCATTCAATTTTGAGTTTTAGAGTTGCATTTTTGTCCATTAGACGCCTATTTACGACCATAAAGGCAAGCTAAGCAGGATGATTTGCTCTGCAAATGGTTAGACGTTGGCTTTAATAATATTTTGGCGCTTACACCTTTGCTATTTAGCCGAGCTTCTTCTCCAATTTGTCGTGTGCGTCCTGATGTTATAACACAACTAGAGGGATCAGGCAAGGCAACTCCCCGGAAATTCCACGATTTGATAAGGCAGTCGGCCGGAGTGGGGGGAATTATGATTTAATAAAAGAAGGAAGGGCAACCTGGCAGCTGCCGCTTCCACTTGCAGCCCTAACAAAATCGTGGAATTTTCCGCGAAGTGGCTTCTATGGGAGGGATCTATAACTTTACGCCACCTTCGAACGGCAAAAGGGAAGGACTGCCATTGCCTGCCGATGCGCGACCGCTGTTAGAAAAACTTTTCCTAATTTGGAAGTCGGTTGGCCCAGAAACAACCGAGTGGTAGTACGCACCCTTAACCACTTAGCTACAGCGGCTCCCGCCTAATGCGGATGTGTAAAATGACGTTGAGCAGCACTACCAGCCTCAGACGAATCAGGAAGAATCTGTCGAATCGAATCTTAAGTGCGACTACCGACTTACTTAATTTGATGCTGGAGAAGATAATAAGAATTGCAGAGCTGAATCGGTCTGGTACAAACTTTTGAAGAGCGCATAATTATTGTAATGCGGTCATGTCGTAGGGATTGATACAAACGCCCCACTCCTGAAAGTATTCAGCATGGTACCCGCTGGTGATTGCAGAGGAAGACCTTCTCTGCGGGGAAAAGGCCAAAGGACTTGGTTTCACTTGGCACCACCAATTGGCTTCAGTTGGCACAGAAAAGAAACTGCTGGCATGCATTATTCAACCCGCCCAAAATAGCGGAGGGGGTTCCAGAGCATCCAGTTTGGTTTGCAGTCTCGAAGAGTTTGTCATACAACAGAATGGTTCATTTAATTCAAGATTTGCTTTGCATGGCTTCAAAAACAGAGGTCGAAAGTGTCTTGTTGGTACTCGAGAGGTAACGTTATTTTGTATTTATTAGTGATCTGCCTTTGACTAGCCCGTGTAGAAACTTGATCTGGGTCGAACACACCGTTTTGATGTGCATCAGTTTAAAAAAACTTGTATGTAATTTTTATAAATATCTATAACTAACTTTTACTGTAATCGTTACCCTAATCATTTCCATCATCGAAACCGTGATTTCATTCAATTTCATCTCATTTACACACTTTTACTTTATGAAATACTTTCAAGACCTTAATGCGCGTTTTAGTTATAAAACTGTCCACTGTTCTTCGGCCAGGTAAGCAAATAACAACAAAAAAAGTTAAAAAAAAAAATAGCACTATCGCAATCGTACAATACATATTTATGATTTTCACAAAAAATTTACTGCCGTCATCGAATAATCTAAAATCAAACACAAAACAAAAAAAAACTCACCTTCGCCTCTTCCGTTTTGGGAATAATGCCCCGTAGAGGTTCACAGTCACTCTCATTGTAATGATAGACAGCAACGCAGGTTTGATAAAGCTCCTGATTCAGCATCACAGGACCGGTTAACATTATTCCAAGGAGCAGCAAAAAGACTGGCAATTCCAAGGACATTATCCGTCTGCGTCGAGAACGTTTTGATTGCGGGGAAAGCGGTTCTTCGGGTGAGCATCCATCTGGGAGTCCTTTTTCGGATGTGGTGGTCGGTAAATAAACAGGTGCTGCTATATTTCCTTCCTCATCGAAAGTAACCGGTTCAAAAGACATTTCAATGCTGCCACGTGTCTGCATCATGTGTTTTTCGTCCTCATCCGACACAATTGGAGACACCATTTTTAAATTTGATCCTTTTTAGCTGAGGTTCAAGTCAGTGCGTTGATAGAAGAGACTTTTTCGATTTATATTGCGTGATTCTGCAGAAATTGTTGCAATCTTATCTAATTTGCTTATATACATAGACACATACCGTATATATATATATATATATATGTATATATCTATAAATATGCACATATATACATATATGAATCAATATAGCGTTCCAGCCAAGTAGTTGTAAAAAAATAAAAATTTAGGCTTCACCGGTGGATTTGTA
The DNA here is from genome assembly GCF_013731165.1 of Rhagoletis pomonella. NCBI lineage: Eukaryota > Metazoa > Arthropoda > Insecta > Diptera > Tephritidae > Rhagoletis > Rhagoletis pomonella. Next base: position 68,258,024 of record NW_023458561.1, on the reverse strand, counting down.
CGAGTATGCTCGATTAAACTTGCAACTGAACTGGCTAGTTAAATTCCACTTTGCAGCATTTCAGCTCTTCGGATAGTAAATGCGACGGTTATCTTAACTTAATAATCAGTAGCGCGATGTATTTATGATGGGCGATAACTTCTGCATAGTAAGTATTTATGCGAGATGATATGATTATTTATGGACATATGTACACATATGTACATATGTATGTAGGTAGGTAGGATCGTACGATCCTCTGATCTTGTATATGCGGAATTGTAATTCTTATCCGCTTCGTTTTACTAAAACGTAAACAAAAGTCTATCAAGAAGAATGTACAACGCTTCAACAAACTGAAGTGCTATGTTCTTGATAATGAAGGCTATTTCAATAGAACTGTTATCAATTCTACTTAAGAAACGTCCATACATATAACTGCTATCAATTCTAATATACTTTGCACTGCTATACCATTTTTAATAAAAATCAAAACCCAACAGACTTTTACCTGTGAAGTGCTATGCGTAGGGTAACCGCTTACACGCAAATCTCATTTAACAGATAACTCTCATGCAACGCTCAGTATTTATGCATAACTGAGCCATAAGAAACGTTGGAGTTGGGCTCTGAGCGAGTTAGGTATGTAGCTATGTACGTACACACCAAATATTTGAAACATTCAACTAGCTTTAATTTTTGAATAGGAGACATCACCATTTTAAAATATATCACATACATATGTCTTTATGTATATGTGTTTAGTTAAAATATTTGAAATAATTTTCATTAGCCGAATATATTTCAATACTTTACACATTTAACTAATTTAATTTAATTAATTTAAATTTCAATTTTGTGTAATACTAAACACGTAGTTTTTTTTTTATAAACTTACTTTTATTTTGATATCCAATTTGCTACTTTTTAACATTTCGATTTTTTAAATTTTTTTATGTTGTTTAAATTTTTCCATAAGTAGGTGGGTACTCCGTCCTAATTGTTTCTATTAAAGGCTTCCTTTTACACCCGTGCCATTTTTTGATAAACATGTAAATAAATAAAGTTTGTATGTGCTGATACTTCTTGATGAACACTTGCTTTTCAGACGATCAGAACGCAAATTCAAAGCCTAAATAGAGCGGTTGAAAATTTAAATGTAACTAGGGACGTGAACCGGTTTTGAACCGTTTTTTCTATTAATTAACTGAACCCTTAACCGAACCGAAACTTTCCACAAATGTTTGATCCGAACCGAAAACCGAACCACTTACCTAAAGGCTTAAAGGTTCGTTTCAACAAATTTTCAATAGATAAATGTACTCACTTTTTTTTTCTTTTTGTTAAACATGGTAATACCTACCATGTTTGTTTACCATGTGACAATATCATCTCATCTCATCTCATTTGACAGACACTTGACCCTTAACCTTGCGTGCTGTTGCACTTGACACTTGACATTTAAACTTGCGCGTTATTTTTTTTTTTTGTTTTTCGAACCGTTGAACAGAACCGAAACCCCGGTTCAAAGACCAAAAAAACCGCTTTGACGAACCAATGCAAAAGTGCAAAAACCGTTCCAACCGCTGAACCGAACCGACCAAATTTTTCATCCGGGTCCCGTCCCTGAATGTAACTCTTCGCTGAACTATGAACATTAGGGCGGAGCGAAATTTTGGAAGAAAGTGTAAATTAAAATTCTACGATTCATTCTATGCAAAAGTGGCGAACAATCTATATACCAAAAATTACGAACCTAGAATTCTAATATGGGAAACACTTTTTTCGAAATTTAATTACTCGGCCCTAATATGCATACATACATATGTACATATCGTCGATGTTTTTGCAAAACCGCCCATCGACCAGTTGCGAAATCGCCTAAATCGCAGTTATGGAAAAAATTTGATTTGGTAACCCTGAACTCCAGGCATCGAGATTTATGCATAAAAATCGTTAAATCGTCATTAAAACAACAGATTTGTAAAATGATAGCTATAGAAAATACCGCCTATCATACATTGCCTTTAAAGGATAAACCGTTTTTTTGCTCCTGTAAAATTTGAGTGCCGGAAGAAAGGCGGTTTTGCAAAAACATCGAAGACTTATGCAAACGCCTGTTATTTAGTATACTTTACGCTACATAAAGCGCCAGAACAATATCAGAAATAAATATGTTAAAATAGTTAAAATATTTCCTTGATTTAATTGTTCTTAAAATAAATTTCCAAATTTCTGACGCATATTATGTTATACATACATACATACATATGTACAGTGGCGAAAATATAAATATAATTATATTTGGCTATTTCCTTTCGTTTACTTAATGTTATATAACAAAAACCATGTAAGTCAAACTTTGTATAAAAATTAAGAAAATTCGACCAAGTTTCATCAAAATGTTGAGTTTTTTTTTGTATGTAACGTATTCAATTTTAGTGCAATAAAGTATAAGTTTAGAGTAGATAGTACTTACTGTTGATTTTGGAATTTTTTTGTGAAAGGTGTTGCTCATTTTCTTCATAGAAAAAAAATTTTCGAACATACTTTGTATGGCAGAAAATGCGTGAACAAAAAAATGCCAACCATCAATGGTAAGTAAGTCCTAGCTACTGCGAACTTGCACTTTACTATACTAAAACTTAATGGGCTACAAAAAGCGCATACTTAAAAGAATTCTAAAAAATCGGATAAAGAAGTTTAAAATTTTGGTGAGTATTTGTTAAAATTCTTGGAATTTTTATAAATGTTCTATAAAGTTTGAAATCTCGATTTACGGGATTTGTTTTAGACAGTAAGCTATATTTTCAAAAAAAAATAATAATAATAAACATAGCCAAAATTTGCAAAAATTTCTTCTCCCTATTTACATTTTCGCCACCGTATGTATGTGTGCATACATCTATACATACATACATATGTAGTTAATGAAAATTTTTAATATTGCTTGTCATTCATCGCAATAAATGGCACTCAAGTTTTACGATGCTTGACATATACGTCTATACATACATATGTATGTATATATATGTATTTACAGCACTGTGCAGATACAAGTTATTAGCGTGCAGGCACAGTTGTTGGCTTTTTATAAAAAGATCTTTTATTGCAGAAATGCGCTGATAGGTTCTCCATTGCATGCCGACCAGGGACGGGGACATATTGTACTACGGTTTTTATGAACTGGCATTGATCTATTTGGTTTAATTATTTAATCATTTAATAATTAATAATTTAATCATGGAATGAAAACAGTGATTTTGTATGAAATGTGTTTACTATTTACTATTTACCTACATATATAAATGCAATATTTTTGTGGATGGTAATTACTTTTAAACTAAAATTTAACCTTCAAAAATCCCATACACATGTTTGTTGTTTTGTGAAATGTCCACTAGTTTTTAACCGACTTCCAAAAAAGGAGGAGGTTATCAGTTCGTCGGAATATTTTTTATGTATGTTACCGCATAACTTTGGACCACGTCAACCGATTTCGATAATTCTTTTTGCATCGGAAAGGTAGTGTCTCAGAGGTGGTCCCATACTAATCTGGTTGAGATCCGATTAGTGGATCATGAGATGTATATATATATATATATTTTTTTTTATATGGGAGTTGAAGTCGGTTTTTTTTTTGCTAAAAATTACTTGCTACCATATCTGATTAAAAATGAATTAAATATGCTCACTTATGTATAATGAGGGGGGTTTTCCGAAGGTTTCAGGTAGTATTTATCACTACCCGTGTGAAGTGCTTTTATATATCCCACAGAGGCATAACTCAAAAAAATGTTAGCTCAATGTTTTTTTTTTTGCTTAAATCAATTTGTAGGATATATCTTCGATTGGTGCATTTTTTTTTTTTTTTCTTCGCGATTATATTCTCTAACTAGAAAGTCATTGTTATCAATGATAGAATACAAGATTGCGCCAATCGAGCTGAGAGCAACTGGCCGTGACGTCAAAAAATACCAGAATGAGAGAGCAAGACGAACTCGACAAGAAGCAAGAGGAAGCATCGAACAAAAGGCAGTATTGCCAAGTTTTGAATTTGAAAAAGCACCAAATTTTTATTGGTATATTTTATGGACTTTATATACGTGCCTAATTTTATTGTAAGGATTCGAATCAAATTAATAAAAATCAATGTTTCTTGCACGACGGTCGATTTCTTTTGGCATGATTGAAGGTGCTGCCACATATTTTGTTGTCGCTGTGTGTATGTATGGGCTTCTAATCTTCAGAACAAGAAATTTATAATGAAACTTTTCTTGTGTAAAAGAAATAATAGCTATGCTTCATTCTTTCGTTAAAGCTAATACTTTTGGTGCGATTCCAGGTAATCCGTCCCAATCGCGTTATGTCGTGCAGGGCCGTACATGTTCGTGCGTGTTTTCGAATATGTGTTCTACCTACACACGTGCCGAGCCAAAATTTTATGAAGGAAACCCTTTTCTGCTCATAACTGTATTCTTAAATGGCATGGTAAGTGGTTAACAAGTGGCATTGATTTGTTGTTAAGAAAATGCCTCTGCGTTTTTAATTATTTACATATCATAAATTCTTACTAATCTATCCTGGGGGTCTTTGCTTGTTATTGTTTAATAAATTTTTGTTTTTTTTTATCACAAAAGTTTAAATTTAGTGAGAAGTTCTTATCGGGTATAAGTAAGTAACCTCAAATATGTATGTAAATATATAAGGCGGAATTGCGATGAATTACACAGGCCTGCGATGATGAGGATTTATATATGTAGTAAGCTACGAAAAAATAACTTTTTTAATTTTTCACCTGATTTAGCCACTTGGTATATAAGGCCAGTACCTGGAGCAAAGTTGCCGACTGGCACTGGTGAGCACTCCCAAGTGTTAGTAGAAGCATCATGCGAGGAAATAATCTGGGGTGTGGCCTCGTACAGCAAGTTTATAGTGGCAGACATTGTGGATGAAGCCACCATCGGCGTGGACTTTCTACTTGGCCAAGGCGTGAAGATTTGCCTTCAGGGAATGATACTGACATATCGCGACAGAAAAGTGCCACTTAGGGTTGGTTGCGACAACCAGTACTGCCGCAGACGGTTGCTCTTAGAGGAAGCCAGATTGTACCTGAAACGGAAGCGGTTTGTTGTGATTGAGATGGAGTTGTTTCAGCGGAAGACAGAAGCTGTTCAGCCATGACGGGAAAGCGTGACGGTTCCGCCAACTCAGTGAAAAAGGGAAGTCACATCAAGGAAGTGGTCATGGAAAGCCAGGCAGTGTTTCCGACAGGTAGGGAGCCACCTAACCACGTTCCAATGGTGATAAGCCGCTGGTCGGAATTGGCGCCAGCGGTGGAAGCTGTGCGCGCGCTGAGAAGCGTCCAGGAAACGGCCATAATCGGTAGAGGATGCAGGGGCAAGCAGTAAAGCCTGAGGCTCAGGATGAGGTTATACATGTCCGGTAGGCAATTTTCAGCCTGAGGACCCGGATTTAGCAGTTGTGATGCTAGGACTGCAGCTGAGGAAGCGTCCGACCTGGGAGGAAATGTCAGCGGAAAGCACAACCGCAAAGACATACTGGGCACAGTGGGGCAGCATGAAGCTGATATGTGGTTGCTTACATCGGATATGGGAGAGCGAGGCGTATGCAACCGGAATCTAATGGTTGTTCCAAAGGCGAAGGTTCCGGACATTCTCCGCGAGTTCCACAGAGGTCCAAATGGTGAGCATATGGGAACTAAGAAAACCCTGGAGAGGGTTACCTAGTCATTTGATGAGTGGTTGGCGAGATGTGCCAAGTGTTGTGCAGCCAGAGGATCGAAGCCTAGAAGTCATGGACAGAGGAAGAGGCATACATCCGGTGAAAAGGGTGCCAGGTGACCACCAATGGTCGGCGGAAGCATGACTATGCGGTATGTCGCACTCCAAGGTATGTGCCGGAAGCAAGGCTCAGTAACGCATCGAACCTTTCGTCATAAAAATGCGAATAATAGCATCGAGTCAGCACGAATGTCTTTTATGCGATGTTGCCGAGACTTATTGAAACGTCCAATGATTTCTAACTAATTGTTTTCGTTCACAAAATAATAAAGCATTTTTAAGGTAGATTTTTTGATTTAACTTTACGCCCTGTTACAAATTTATAGCATTTTTAATTGGTAACACTTCGAGTGCCTACCCCTAAATTTATGTATAATAAATAAACGCCAAAATATGCAAGTGGAAAGAGCTTGACATGCTGGTCGACAGAAAAAATACAAACGAAATTTCTATCGGAAAGTTAAACGACTTACGCAGGCCTTTAGACCACGGCAAGTTTCTGTGGGAAAAAACATGGCGACCTAGTTAGCGATGTCCGGAGCTTGGTAAATAAGTGGAGTCCCAAGTCGAGGACGACGGAGTCGGTGCCCCAACACCCGACTATGACGAGATATGAATCGCAATTTATTGACTGAGAAACAACAAAGCTACTGAAGCTCTTCTTCCCAATCCACACGAAGGGTGATCCTGCCATATACGCATATGGCGTCTTATTGAAAAATCGCTAGGCGGTTACAGCGCCAGACAGGAAGAAAAATAATAAGTTCGCTTGAATCTGGCATCGTTTTATTTTAGCTTAATATATCTTTACTTTTAATACTTGCATATTTAAATACTACTATACATAAATACATGTGTACATACGCAGACACCCTATTGTAAACTTGGCTTAAACCACGCCACAACTAGTGGTAGCACATACAAAACAAATAAAAAGGTATTACAAAGCTTAACTAACTAAATAGAGAGTTAGGTTTGCGAAGCTTCTGCGGCTGATACAAATTTGGCGATTTTTGGCTTAAGTTTTTTTTTTTTTAATAATCTTAACTATTACAAAGCCATATTTAATTAATATAATTTCACTTATGTTTCCACTGCAACGGCTTTTTGTCTCCTCTGAGATCTAGCGGCAAGTCGTTCCAATACATACATGCCACTAAAAATAAAAGAAAACAAATAAATTAGTATTATACATACATACTTTCCATTAAATTTAATGTCAAAAAAAAGGCTTACCTGATGAGCACAAAGCACAAGAGATAAATGGCACTGCTCAGAAAGTAGAAGGCTCCAGGGTTTGTTAACAGCGAAGCACTGTAAATGCCCGTGTATACGGGGGCTGATATCAAAGGTGAAATGGTTTGTAGCGAGGATATCACCGCGTAGATTTTGCCTGAAAGGCGAAAATTAATCAATTGCTTAAATTTTATATTTTCGAAGTAAAAATTCCTTAGTGGCAGTTGGTTGGTTGGTTGGTTGGAAGTTAAATTAGCAAAATCAACGGTGGATCCTAGCATCTTGCCCCATAATATACTAAAATTCAATGGGCTATTCAAATTCTTTATAAAAAGAGTAACTGGGCAGTGCAAAATTTAAATGAAAATTTGCACAATATTTGTTGCGGAACAAAAAATCTAATCGGAAAGGCTCGATTAATCGACAATCGAATGAATCCATTTAAAAACGGCATCTCTAATTCAGTCTGCCTTCTGATTTCACGAAGGTAGTGTCACGCTCGGCTGTTGATTGGTTTGATTCGTAATTACCTTCGCTTGCAATATTTTGGGTAGGAAGTTAAAAAAAAAACCCAAAGCTTTCAGATTGGTGTTTGCATGCGTTGGCTACAATTCAAAAACAAAAAAAAACCACAGCTTCTAGTTCAAAGAGTTTTTAGCAATGCGCAATGTCTATCGTATTTTTAATATAGGGAGACTCTTTTTCATGCCATATGGAATTTAAAAAAATATAAAGGCTCAATGTGTTATAACTATTGGCTGACTACAACATTCAAGAATATATTAAAAATTTTAGGGATTTTTATAAAACACAAAACAAATTACTTTATTTTGAAACAATTTGTTTCTACCTATAGAAACATGTATCGATTTCTGGATGAATTTAAGTGCGAGGTGAGACAAAATCGTAAAACTCGATAAAAAGTTATGCATTTTAAGGTCTATGCACTTTCTTGTAAATACTAAGGACCCACTAATGGCCAATATTAGATCTCACGGGTCAGCCAAGTTAACCCAACCTAATCTAGGTAATTTATAGTTCAGACTCACCGATCTCCGTTGCTTCTACTAAGCCAGCGAGTACCGCCTGCAGCATAGGATTATTTACGCCGCTCATGAAACCCATTATGGCGGCCACATACATCTGCCAAAAGTTTTGGGCAAGCGCGCGTATCGTACTGTCCATAAAGCAGCCGGCTAAGCCCATAATCGCCACAATAGTTAAAGACACCTTGAAAAGCTGCAAATGAGAGTGTGCATTTTTAGGAAATTTTCTTGTAATTATTTTCAAAATTTTGCCTGTGAGTGAACACACTTACTATTCGTAATAAAATCAAAATAATGCCACATCCAACCATTTTGATGCAGATTGTGACGGCATTGTAGGTGGTAAATTGCGAGAGATTGGCATTGAATTTGTTGCGCAAGAACAGATAGAATACATTGGACTCACCCTCTATAATAAAAAAGAGTGGATGTAATTAGGTTAATATTTGCTGTTTATAATTAAGTTTCTTATGACATAAAAAGTAGGTATGTACAGTGACGAACAAAAGTATTGGCACAGTGAATTTTTCGCCATATATGCAAAGTTTTTTACTGTAATTTATTTTCGATAATTTTTTATAAAAATATAGTTCATTTTACACCAGAAAACGTAATAATAAAATCTCTAAACTTTGTGCAAAACTCAGGAAAATTCTTTAAATTTGCACACTAATTTGCAACTTTTTATTCAGATTAAAAAAAAAAATCAAGGTACGCAGTTTTATAGCCCATTCAAATCTAGTATAACAAAGTGCAAGTGCAAAGTTGCTAAAAAATTGCGTTGATTTTTGGCAATTTTTTTAGTGGAAGGTGTTGCACTTTGTATGGAAGAACTTGCGTGAAAAAAAATTACCAAAAATCAATGCGATTTTCTAGCGACTTCAAACTTGCACTTTGTTATTCTAAATTTGAATGGGCTATAAAACTGCATACTTAGAAATTTTCTAAGTTGCAAATAAGTGTGCAAATTTAATGAATTTTCCTGAGTTTTGCACAAAGTTTAGAGATTTTATTATTATGTTTTCTGGTGTAGAATGAACAATATTTCTACAAAAACTTATCGAAAATAAATTATGATAAAGAACTTTGCATATATTGCGAAAAATTCACTGTGCCAATACTTCTGTTCGGCACTGTATATGATCTATACTCACGCATAACAAAAGTAGTGATGACTAAGGTGAACATTATACACCAAATAATGGCGCGATCATAGTTTGGTCTGCGCTTCACACAACTTTTCACTAGATCTTTTATTAAATCGAATTTGAAGAACTCACGTAGCTTCGACTAAAAAGTAAATGTAGCCACAAAATATCAATCTGCTAGTGGAAAATTTCAAAAAAATGCATCTTCAAAAGTACTTACTGTTTTTCGTTCGTGTTTCAACTTCAGACTTTCACCAACAAATATGAGCAAATAGAGTAATGCAAACATGTCGAGTGCGGTGGCGATTCCAAAAACGCCGATGGTTCCAGTTCCAGCTAAAATTTTACTAGCCACTAAGTTGCCGACAACAGTACCGATGCCCAAAGCGCCCTCCACTAAGAACAAACTGTGATTCCCCAAAATGGCATGATAATAGATTATAGGCATCTTTCAATTAAATATATATATATATTAGGGCGGGTCAATTTGTATGGATCGATTTTTTTCGACATTGTTCCTAGCATATTCGGATTCTTCATAAAATTCTAAGAAAAAAATTCCTCCAGACCATAGCTCTAAAGTTAATTTCGAGCCTGCGCATTTTTAAAAGAAGATATCTTATATATAAAAATGAATTGCTGTCCGTTAGCCTCGCTAAAAAAGGGCTTTTTTTTCTAAGAATTTTATGTAGAATCCGAATCTGCTAGGAACGATGTCGAAAAAAAAATTGACCCGCCCTAATATATATATATATATACGCTAAGAACTATGTTAAAGTGAACACTAACCGTCTAGCTTTGCCACCCTCATCGGACACATCGGACACCAGACAAAACACCATTGTTATCAGGGCACAAGTGCCACCGGTTATTGCTAACGGTATATACGATATAACGTAAACCCACGGATTTATTGGCATTGCCATTGATATGCCTGCCAGGATTGTTGTTATTGCATGTCCACACAATGCCGCTGTGTAGTGAAGATTTTTGGTGTATTAATATTTTTTTGCAAAATTTAATTGAAAAAAAGAGTTAGTGTTTGAATTACCGCCATAAGTTGCTATAAGTATGGGTCGGCGTCCAAATTTATCAGACCAAGGTCCAATAAACAAGCTAAGAAATGCTGGTAAAATACTGCTGATCAATGAATTCGTCATAATAATACGGGCCACATAGGGCTGCACTTTCGTTTCAATAGCCTGGAAAATAAACGATATTACCGTTACATATTTCTGTATCAATAATAAAAATAATTTGGCGCTAGTCCAACGTTGCTCTCTGTCTATGCTATAACTCGTATTTTTTTATTTTTGTTTTAGATTTTAGTAGCTGTTTGTTGTGAACACAAAACTGAAAACACAAAATTTTTCCATTTCTTGTAACCATTTTACTCGCCTTTGAAATATTAGACTCCGGCTCAATGCCCATCAGCGGCTGGCACTCAGTCTCATTGTGTTCGTAGACTCCTACACAGGTTAGATAAAGTATCTGATTTTGCAACACGCTACCTTCATTGAGAATCACGTAAAGAGTTAACACATTTCGAATTTAGTTTTCTCTTGCACAGAGGAACTTACTGGCGATAGCGATAGCTGTAAATATTAAGAATACTGACGGTTCAACGGCTCTGCTCTTACGCGCGCCTGGAGCAAGCGTAGGCGAGGGTACCGTTACAACAGATACTTCATCCTCGCTTGAAGGCGTAATTAAAATTTGTGTCTCCTCATCACGGTGTCGCGACATGGCTTGGTTGTTATACAAATATTCGAAAATTAAGAGTCGCAGTGTAAAAAACTTAATTATCACAACACTTTCAAATACTGTTTGTGCGCTCAAAATCACTTGATAACGTGCAATTTGATGACGTCATGCAATTACAGTGCCGTTATGGTACTGTGAAATAATTCATTGGACATTGTTTTGTGTTGTGTTGTGTGAGCTGCGCGATCGAAAATCAACTGAAACATTAGAAATATATTGGCACTCAACTTTAGAACTCGGCGGATAGCTTATCAATTACTAAATATATATACGTATACGTATACATATGTGAAGAATTAACTGGGCATTAGTACAAGTAATTCATACCCCTTATTTGGAAAATAAAACTTAAAAAGGGAAATCAATTTGAAATACGTATAACTTTCACTTTCCGGAAGTCACCAATCACCAAAATGCACATGAGTGACGATTGTCGCCAATTATCTATCATTTATCTACATCACAAAAACCATGTAAACAAACCGCAGAGTGAAGAAAATCTCAAATAAATTTATGACTCCATTAAAAAAAATATATATATATAGCTTTTTAATTATGTATTTTCATTAAAGTGAATGAATCTTGGTATCGTCCTAAACGTGACCTACCCTCTTTCGTATGGGGTATACAAGGGAGTCTCTAGAGTCTCAAAAATTATGACGAGTTCGTTGGCTTATCAACGTTATACGCGCTCAGGGAATTGATAAATTCGATATAAACAAACACGAAACATATCTGGTATTGCTTAGTCATTGGGAATATAAATAGTATGTATGTATGTATGTATGTATGAAGATATTTGCGTAAGCGAGTGTCGGCCTATAATTACATTTAAACAAAAAAAAATTGTCTGTCTTATTCTGAGTTTCACCGGAAAAAAAAAATTCACCCGAAAATTTGTCATCCGCCCATAGTAAAACCACGGTTACCAAAAGTGAAAAGTAAACCGGTTCGGGGAAAATGAAATTCATGAATGATTGAAATTTAAATTCGTTTTATTGATAAGATATGTGATACAAAAAAGAAGGTGGTTTCATTTCAAAATTTTTGCCAAAAAAAAAGTTTTTGAAGGTTCATAAATTGTAAAAAAAACTGTGAGCTATCTTGCCAATATATCAGAGGATTTAATGTTGTGCGTGGGAAATGTTCGTTCAGTTATTTGTACCAAGATGTTTTGGTGGGGAGCGGAGGAAGAAGGGGTGTATCACCTAAAAACTACACTAAATAAAAAGAGCATAGTATAAAATTTAAGAAAAGCCATCCTTCTCCTCCCTGCCCCTTCTACAGGCTTTCCGGGGGCCATTTAAAAATGGGGCGAAATTAGCATTTTCGCGAAGAAAAATTAAACTCGCGCTGGGCCTTCAGCTGTATTTTTGCGCAAAATCCACCTCCAAATTAAAAAAAAAAAAGTGCATATTTCAAACCGAAATCTTTCTTTTAAATTAAAGCTAAATTCTTTGGCGGGTCACGCGGATACCGGATAACGGTACATCGTTTAGAGGTTTAAAAATATTTTGCGTCAGCAATTTGTCATCAAACTGCATTAGATCCTATTACGTTCTCTATCTTCGGAAAAGCAAAACAAAACTTTATTTTCGAACCTTTGCAGAGGTCTACCGAATTCTTTGTTCAGTTTGGAAACGCGTAGGAATTTTCTTTAATATTTTCATCCAACTTCGGGCGTCTTCAAATTTTATGTTTTACCTTTTCAAGAAAAAAAAAATTTTGCTGCTAGTGAATCTGCTTGCATGATTTTCGCGAAATGTCATAAACTTGTTAAAGGTCAAGCGATCGGCAACAACAACGAATGTCAACAAATGAAACAGGCAGGCGTGAGTATAATATTATTATTATTACACTTTTTATCTATCTCTTCATTCGTTTCGTTTGGTTATACACTAGACTCCTTCTTTTCTCTCTGTTTGTTTACATATTTATGTACATACTTGTCCCGTCCAATAACTACTCGCATTTTTGTTTTGCCTACATTATCCATTGATATTTGAAGTGCCTAGTCGTTTGCTAGTTTGCTGGAAAGCGACATTATTTTTCAACAATTAAAAATGCATTCTTCCAACAATGTTAGCTTTGAGTAGAGATATTAACAAAAAACAAAAGAACCACTCAACTCAAGGCTAACATTGAAAAGGCCACCGAACTGTTTTTGTGGGCGGGGCGTATGAGCAACCACTGCAGTCGAATATCGAATACAACACGCACACAGATCCAGCCAGCTGAGAAACATAAATTTTGCTGACAGAGCGCTCTCGTAGATTTTCCGTATCCGGAAACGTACAGAAAACAACTACAATATTCGTTCCTTTTCGCAACCGGAAAACGTTCGAAATTGATCATTTGACTTGAAACCGATAATTTTATTTTGTGTGTTCAAGCTGAACATTTGAAAGCATGTACCTATAGGATACGTAGTCGGCAATGACTGAGCGTGCAGAGTAGCGTGCTAGTACTTCTCAGCTAGGGTTGTTCGACTTCACTAGAAAGTCGACTTTCGACTTTTCGATCGACTCTGTACAGTCGACTTTAAAAGTCGACCGATCCACGAAGAAAAGTCGACTTTGTTCGACTTTTTTCGACTTTTTTAATAAAAAGAAAATGTATTAAGTATACTCTGCATTTAACTTATATATTAGCTATAAATATAGGAGTCAGAATACGCCAAAAATATCATGATTTACTAGTGGTCTTTAGAATAATCTGTAATTTAGTGAAATTCAATGCTAGGTAAAAAAAAAACAGACCCTAAAGGATTTTTAAAAATTTTGAAAGTTGTTCCAGTTATTCAGCATGATGCGCTGCTCTTAAATGATTTGTACTGTTGTACTGTCATTAAAATTCATTTCGCTACCACACTTTTCACATTTCACTTCAGTTTTATTGACAATTTTTTTTTTTAAATACGACCAAACAGCACTCCGCGAGCTTGTTGGAAGATCAGTTTTTATTGGCAAATAAATTTAAAAAAAGTCGAGAGTCGAAAGTGAAAAGTCGACTTCAGTCGACTTCCATAAACTTAAAGTCGATCACTAAAATTCGACTTTCAGGAGTAAAAAGTCGATTTTGGTCGAAAGTCGAAGTCTACTTTGCCATCCCTATTCTCAGCTTTCACAAGGTGCCTTGTTCGAATGCCGTCAGGCGTTTCCGTTTCACAACCATTTTCGGTATTTTTCTGTGCATACATACGTTTCTGCCGCACACTGAGATTACGGATCGAAAATGGAATCGGTAAGCGGACAAAAAATCCGCGTTTCGTCCACTTTTTTCCTTTTTCGGATCCATTTTCAGTTTTTTTGCTGGCTGGGTAGCTTAAGTTGTAATTCTACTTGAGTACCTTTTTTTATATAAAATTTGAAAATTTCTATATCGATTTATAAGTACACTGTGTAACGGTAAAAATTAACTTTCCTAGTGACCTTGTACAGGTCGTAGCTATGGTCGAATAATTCACGAAATAGTAAATTCGTCAAGACCATAGTATTTGTATAGAAATTATTTGAAGAAACTACTTGTCGAAACTTCCATATTTTTTGGATTTTTCGCTTGGACAGAACATATCCCACAATGATTTGTAATACCGTACGTACCGTAAAAAATAGCGAAAATCGGCAATAAAAGACGGTTTTTTTTTTTGAAGTTTTCTCGAAATCTAGGAGGCGTGTTGGCGAAACTGACTTCAAATTCGAATTCTGCGGGTCAAAATACATAACCATAGGTAGGTGCGGTCAAATGCACATCACACTAATTTTTTTGTTTTTTTGTGCCGTTCGGTCACATAAAAATTTCGTGAAGTTTTCTTTGTTGTGTTACACCGTGTCTTTTTAAGTACACCGTGTTTAAAACACAATTATAATTCACACTAAAAGAC
>NW_023458561.1:68238998-68243064 GCF_013731165.1 Rhagoletis pomonella | reverse complement strand
AGTTGTGAAGTAGTTTACAACTAGTACATTTGACTACAGGGTATGTACAAATGTACATTGTACATAAGTATGTAAGTATAAATACCTAAAACCACAATTCTGTAATATGAAACCTAGCAAAACCGCTTTTTTAATAAACATGACTTCAGTCTCCTACAGTATCCGGACCTTAGAGTTTCGAGTGTATCCTGTGGTAGTTGAAACGTCGTTTATGGTTAGTCGGTACATCTTCGCGTCCACTGATTGGCTTACGTATGTATGTATGTCTGGATCTGGTCCGTGAGTATATAGGGATGCCTGCTGACGTGCCTGGGAGGAGGGTGTGCTCCCAGCAAGTGTCCGTTCGGTTGCTCATTGCGGTAGAGCCGACCAGAACTTGCGAGCTTAGTATTAAAATGTGCCTTACCTAGGATCATTGGGGCTTCACTCTGCAGATGGTGTTAAGGGGACATCAAAAGGCATTTCCCATTCAGCGGGTTCTAAGCGACGGAATGTCTTGTGTTTTTCCAGAACAAGAGCTGTTTTTTCGGCCATTTAACCCTGCTTGGAGCGGTTATCCCTACCAATCGTCGGCAAGCAAGTCCTGAATATTAAATTTGTAGCTAAGTTAGAAAGCAACTTCCATAAAGAATGTATCCGTTATTAATTGGAGTTGATTGATTTCAAGAATGCCACAAAAATATGCTCTTTGGATGGCGCTTTACTCGCAATATTTGACACACCTATTTATTTTAAATATGGCCCGTAATAGGGCGTAAAGTTGAAGGTAAATGTTATTAAACTTCCGGAACCTACACATATTCTATCTTTAAAACAATAGAAATCGAGAGTGTATTTATGTAGTTATAGGGGGATGCCATATGATTTCATATTAAATACATTTAGGATCTCTAATAAAATATTTGGATTGGCGAATATACATTTAGGGCGTCGCTAACCACGCCAGGTAGTTGTTGCAGCGCTATCAGGATGGCTTCCTTTCGGGCCTGGGCAGACTCATGCAACGGCAAGTTGAATAGACTTTGGGTATCAGCCGGAGCGAACAGCCTTCAGGCCACAATCCAGAAAACTCGTTTTCAAAGTGTTTCGTTGTCGGAATATGGTATAAATTTTATTAGAAAGGTTAAAATCAGGTTAAAATGAATTGGTTAATTTATGTACCTCTAGTGTTAAATTTTTTTTATTAAACTAAAAAAAATTGTTTATGCAAGGCAAAACAACAACAAATCAATTAAATGTATCTAATCTATTAAATCTTAACTTCATTATGCTAAACTTTTTCATATACAACATTCGTCGTTTTTGTCAGTACTTAATGAGCTTAAAAGATATTAAATTATTTATTTGTTGCCATTAAAAGTCTGTGTGTGATTTTCGTCCGTTTCATAACACCCCCTTTTTGGTCCGTAATATAAAAAGCTCACTTAATTTAGGATCTTAACAGTATGTTTACATATTAATATGTATATGTACATATTTGCATTTACATATATTTGTAAAGTAACCAGTACCTACTATGTATTTCCTGCACCTGTTTGTGCATTTAATTATCTTTTTAACTCCTCAGCATCTTAAATATAAATTTATTTCGAGTACACACGCAACACACAAAAACACTCGAATACTCGAATCTAATTTAAACGTTATTTTCTAAAAGTTTTTCCAGTTTGGGCTCTTCCGATAGGGACTTTTTCGTTTTTTGTCCTTTTTCCTCTTCGGCTTGGCTTGGTCGGTTAGCAACTCGTCGTTCGAAAATGGATATCACGCTGATGTAGAATAAGAAGAAGAAAATTGTGTAAAAAAGTGTTAGTCAAATTGTCATTCGCCTTTTCGAGATCAGACGCATTACATATGAGCGGCCTGGGCGACGCCGACTACTAAGCAGTACCGTCGCAGTAACGTCGCGTTTTCGTATACACGAAGTTGAAAGTGAAAAATAATTGCTGATTCATAAATAATCGGCTAAAATTCACTACGCTAAATTACACTGCATTTTTGCCTTCAACTTCGTGTATACGAACACGCAACGCTACCCCGAGGGTATTGCGCAGTAACGTCGCCCAGGCCTAGTTATATGTAAGTATAGAGATATATCTACATATATTAGCGTGGTCCATTTTTTTCCAGCCACGCCTCAAAACTGTGAAGTATCGAAAATAGGGAGATCCTTATTTTTTATTTTATTTTGAAATTGCTTAACATTTAAAGGTGTCGCCAGAGCGTGGAAGTTTTCTATGTATTTTATATGCTATAAAATCGTTAAAACCAAATATGTATTGTTTTTATCGAAAAAGAATAAGAAAAGAACGAAAAATGGCACTGAAGGCGACACAACGCCGTAACCGGGTTGTCTCCAAAACAAATTTGACAAAGGATGCTGGAAAATCGTTCCACAACACATTTTACTTAGAGATAATATTATTGGTCATGAAAAAATTTTGCATTATAATTTTATTTTTTTGAAGATTTCTAGATTGTTTTTTTTTAACGGTTTTATAGATATCTTAGAAAAAATTGCACTTTCCTTTTATAAAATACATGAGAAACTTCAAAGCTCTCTCGGCCGATTTCAAATAAAAAAATATGGGCTTCTTCTTTCCATGTTCTATAATTTTGGGAGGTGGCCGCAGGAAATTTATTAAAAATTGAATATTCTTGTATTCGTATTTTGGGACCAACTTAATGTACATATAAGTAGTATCATCGTTAGAATAATAATTTGGTATACAAAATTTCTGCATGCCTTAAAGCTTGTTTCCATTTTATTGTACTTGGACGACATAATTGCCGCCATATTTGGTGTCAAATTTATTATTTACTCGCTGGGGTTTTGCTGAGGCTCTAATAATTTGGCATTAAGATGCTCTTTTTTGCGCACATTTATAATAGGGGGTTTTCACTTAACCGACGACCCATACCATTGAACTTGCGATAGTGAAAACAAGCCTTCAGGCAAGCATTGGACGTTGTCGAAGACATTAAGATTAGAAAATATCTTTCGAAAACTTACATCATTACAAGAAAGCACTCCCCATAGAGTCCAGAGCTAATAAAATTAAAGAAACTTGGAAACGTTTGAAGAGTGTGGCTATATACGAAAGTATATAAAGGTGCTGCAATTAAGGGCGAGAGTGTTTGCAAACATGCCGCCAAGGAATAGACTTTGCCTGAAAATGACAAAAAGCATAATTTTCGATTTTACGATCACTATGCACTGAAATATTTACCAATTTCATTTGATGGCACCGCTAAAGATATAATTGCTTGCAACATTGGAGTTGTAATGCCTGATAAAATTCCAAAGGACGATGCCACATACATCTGCCAGAAGCTCTGTGCTAACGCACGGGTTAGACATTCCAGCATATGTCCAGCTAGACCCATCAAAGCGATGATGCCAAAGGGTATTTTGAAAATCTGAAATTCCGTATACATAAATATGTAGGTATTATTGCAGATTTATGGAACAGAGCTGGAATAATTTACCTTTCTTAACACCGTAACTGCTATACTGCAGCCTACCATTTTAATTGTTATTTGCGTAGCATTGAAGTAAGTGTACTGTTGCAATGTTACATTAAATTTGTTGCGTAAGAATAAGTAGAATACACCATGTTCGCCGTCTGTAAGTGTTTTATATATATAGAACAAGGTAAGCATGGCAAATTATAACTACATACTTGTACAACAACTACACACACAATTAGGGTATTCACAAGTCGTATTAAATCGTAAAGTTTTAAAGTCATAAAATGTTTCAATGAAAAATAGCAGTTAAAAGGTTCTTCGGGGATTTTCAACAGCAATAAAATATTTCCGAACTAATAGAAAATATATAATAAACCATTTTAATCGTTATTTTACTTTGAAAAATTTTACGATTTAAAGACATTACGACGCTTAATATGTCTTGTGAAACCGCCTTATTATTTAACTAGTTTTCATACTCACGATGAACGAAGCTCGACACCATTAAAATAGAAATCGTACAACCAATGATGGCACGTCCATAATTTGGACGACGCGCCACACAAGTTTTCACAAGGTCCTTGATAAGTAGGATATC
>NW_023458561.1:68237402-68238898 GCF_013731165.1 Rhagoletis pomonella | reverse complement strand
ATTAATATTAAATCAAAATAAGAATCTATACCCTATTGGATTATTTATGACAACGTTTTAGGAAGTTATTCAGTAAGTTTGTTTAAGATTTAAATGTTTTTTAACACTGAAATTGAGAGAATGTTGTTTGGCGGCGTCATGCGGCAAATGCTTATACATATCTAGACATCAAAGTGCCCACACACAACAGTTGGTAGGCAATAAAAATTGCAAGGTGTAACTGAAATTGCGAAAAATCGCACTTGGGAAATAATTCCAACTTGCTCGTGCAATAAATGTTAAATTGTTTTAGAAAATAGTTTTCATAGTATTTATTATTATTATTGGTTTTATTCCATACTTTGATACTTAAATGAAAAAAGCGATACATATTCATACATTTTAAGTCTCTTTTCTGCTACAATTTTTCACAAGCCCGCTGTCACACTGATCTAGTTAGAACTTACAGGAAATCGTTCCTATTGACATAAACCCTGTAAGTGGGAACACCTTTGAGAGAGTAACTGAGCAACTGTTCCTAGTCAGAAGTTACAGGATTTAGTCCGTGAAAAGAGTCAAACGATCAGCTGATTTGCATTTGCAAACAAAGACAGAAAGCGGTGAAAGCAAAGAACCTTATATTTGTAAAAAAAAAATTAATGTAAACAACAAAATACTTGAATATTTATAGATTTTAATCTTTACTTAGTGATAATTCTGTCAAATCAATCAAATCAAATGTCAGCCAGCTATTTAATTTAAACTCAGTTTACTTAATCTAAGTTTAAACTGGCACTGAAAAACTGGCCCTTAGACTGCTCCCGTAATATAGGATTTAATCGGAAATAGTCCGAGGTCATTCTATCTATGTAAAAACCAAAAATGTGGCTCGATAGAACTTTTGGTGCTGATTTGAACTCAACCAAAATTATCTGGTGTAAGTAAAAAGTAAAGCTGATATCAATGGTTAAAGTTAAAATTTTAGATTTTTTTAAATATTAATATCTTACGAACAATATAACCTATTAAAAAACTAATGACGTCGAAAGAAAGGCGATTGATTTGTCTTGCATATATGTATGTAATTCATAAGTTTTTTTATATTTTTAGTTCGAAAATACTAAAAAACACAAAATAATATAAATAAATTTTTTTAAATTGCGTTTATATGATATTAGTTTTAAAATTGGTTATAGTATAAATATATATGGTGGAATAAAATGTATTTAAATTATGTTGAAACTGGCATCAATAATATTTTAATCGGTAAAGTAGTTTTCGCGATATAAAACACATCAGAAAGAGAAAAGTTTAACTTTAACCTCTTTTTATTGGCTTCGGTTTTTATTTGCACCCAATAATATTGGTATGGTTGATATCAGCGTAGTAAGTTATCGATCCTCATTTATTGTTTTTTATATCTAAACGGTTGGTATTCTAGACTTATGTGTGTGTGTGTGTTAAATCCTGCAGTACGGGAACAGGCTAAATGAGAATAAGAAGTAAACAAAAAAAAA
>NW_023458561.1:68229512-68237302 GCF_013731165.1 Rhagoletis pomonella | reverse complement strand
GACTTATAAAATCGTTATTAAAAGAAGTAGTTTTTGAGCAAAAAATATAACCGACTTCAATGCTCGTATACAAATTTATGAGTACTGTTCCTTTTTTTATTCAATGATCGGAATTTAACTAAATTATTATGGGACCACCCTTGAGGTACCACCTTTCCGATAGAAAAATAATTATAAAATAGTTATTGTACATTTTATCTTGTCTTCCTTGTCCACATTTGCTGCAGAACATAGAGACCACCATCCAACCATATGCTGCTCGAATATTTATGACTTCCACACTCATTGAAGGTTTGATACCAGCGTTTTGTGGTGTCTTTATCGGAGCTTGGTCGGATCATTTTGGACGCAAACCACTTTTGGTCACAGGATATAGCGGTGGGTAATCGATGATGACCTCATAGATAAATTGTTACTTAAGCGCTTAAGCCTTTTGCAGGTTATGCTCTATATTATGCCATAGCAGCCATAATTTCGCGACTCTCAACTTCTCGCCTCGTTAGTCCGTGGTATTATTTATTAGCAGTGCTGCCACTTTCGTTGGTCGGAGGTAGTGTTACATACTCAGTGGCTACCTTTTGTTATATTTCTGATGTGTCTAGTGCGCAGGAGCGACCATATCGGTGAGTTTATAGGGATTTATCACTTCTAAGGCTAAAATCCGTTCGATCTGCTGCTTTCAGCATGGCAACATATGAAGCTGCACTTTTCACAGGCCTCATGACCGGATCATTCGTAGCAGGCTTTCTTTACGAAGCCTCCAATGCGACATTTGTTTTTCTAACATCGTGCATTTGCATTTTTGTTGCCGTTTGTATAATAGTATTCTTCATTCCGGAGAGTCTACATAGACGACGCTTTGATTTCACTCATAACGTTTTCGTAAATCAAACATCAGAAATTGGAGAGGAAGATCAGCAGCCACAGGCTGTAGGTGAGTCGCACCAACAAAGGAAATTATTCAATTTCGCAGCGGTAATGGAAATGTGGGAAACTTGTTTCAAGCCACGCGAACGTAACGATCGCGCCATCATTTGGCTAGCGGCGATTGCCCATCTGATATCGGTTTTTGTGTTGGGTAAGCAATTTATTTTTTAAGCACAGAAATAGTTGATTGACTATTTAAATCCTCGAAATGTGCGTAGATGGTTCTATGACAGTTTTTTATTTGTTCGCACGTGAGACATTCCATTGGACGATTAAGGAGTTTAACACTTTCGATACAATCAATATATTCGTGTCGCTGTTGGGCAACATCTTGGGTGTAATTATTTTAAGAAGAGTAAGTACTTAATGGGGCATTAATATATACATTGTTTGTGGTTTAACCCTATTCCCCTTTACAACCATTTTAGTTACTCAAGTTATCCATTGTCTATCTGGGTATTTTTGCATTCCTCAGTGAGTCAGCTGGCTCGCTGATCAGGGCATTTGCTAACACAAACTGGCTAATGTATTTATCCGTCGGAATCAGCGCCCCGAGATCGATGGCTCATCCGATGTGTCGAACTATTGCATCGAATGTTTTGCCTGCTAACGAACTGGGTAAGAATTTGCAGTAAAGAGCTAAAAAGAAAACCGGAAATGCCGGTATGCACATAAGTATGTGGGGGGGGGGGGACAAAACGAAGGATACTTGTTAATTTTTTATGATATATTTTTCATTTAATCATTTGTACGCTAACAACGATTTTCAGCAAACTTTGTTAGATATTCGTTTTCTTCTTTAAATAGATCTCCAACTTCAACATCTTTCAAATCTTCTTCGGACAAGTTCTTTTTCTTCCACAAATTGTACCCAAGAATGAGTTCACTTCCCATACCTATATCATAGATCTGTTGAAAATGCTTCCAGTTCTTTTGTACCTTTTCACTGGTACACATACAATGGGCGCAATCTAGACAGCAAAAAAGCTGGAGTATTTTCATTGGAAAAGCATAGTTGTAAAGAGACCGTTAGTGAATCCAGATACGGTATTATGATAGACCGTTGCCAGTACTCATATTTATTGAAAGATGGGGGTTACTTCAGTTTTTTTGTTTACCTTCTTCCTAGATCAGCTGCAATCATACGAGCTTTTTTAATTAACTCCGTAGTACCTCCTTCTGCATCCTTTCGATCATTCTTAACCACCTCCAAAATATTTTCAATATGTAGTTCAATGGCGATGAGGTCTATTGTCTTCATTTGCAAAATGTTTGCTGTAGGTTCCAGAAACTAGCAATTGTCATCAAAGCAATGATGAACATTGGCATTGTCATAGCAGCACACAATTGATACGCAGACTTTCTTGCGGAAAAGTTTGGCTGAATTGACAACTTTTCTAAAGCCTTCACAACTTCAGGAAAATATTCTGAAAATTTCCTTATATCCTTATATTCTTTCGCCCATCTTGTTCCACACAAACGTGATATATCAGGAGCATAATTCTTGTGTGTCATTGATTCGCGAAAAAAGTGTATCACATCTTTAAGGGTAGAAATAGTACTTCTTACCTCGTTTAAGTGATTCACAACAATATTTAACGGAAGAGCACATGAACCAAAAATACAAAATCATGCGGGCAGGAGAATAGCCCATTAGAATCGCATTTAGGAAAAAAGTTTAACCATTTTGACATTAGCCGTTTGTTTACATTCGTTCTTTGCAATTTGGTGGTGGCTTTTTACTGCAATTTTCTTCATTTTCGCCTGTGACAATTAGGGGATTCACAAGACGTGTTAACCGTCGTAAAATCTTAAGCTTAACACTTGTTTATGTAAAATAGCGGTTAAAATGGTTGGGGGGTTGGCTAATTATATATTCTTTATCAGTTTAAAAGAATTTCGGTTTAGTTAGAAATCCCCTAAAACCATTTTAATTAAAAAAGATGTTAACCTTAAGATTTTACGACGGTTAACACGTCTTGTGAATCCCCTAAATGTGTGTACACATAAGATAAAGAATAATTTAACACAACGGCATGATTTATAGAAGAATTTGCATAATAAAAATGATTATTCATGCGTTCAACAATTTCGCGGTTTTCTCCGTTATCTTCGTTGTTTACTTCTTACAACAAAGATGGCGAAATTTCGGCAGCTAGAAAATAACTTTTCTCTTTCTTTCCTTCCCGCGTGATCTTGTGTCTTTCGTTCATGGGAAGAGGAAGGTTTTTTTCTCGTTGGGTTTTTTCATCCTGTTTATCACAGAATGGTAAGAGAAACTCAAATGGGTGTTTCATTCAATTCTGTACCAATTCAATGCTTAGCGCTGTGCTTACTTCTTTCTATCAATGATGAAAAACGCAGGCCAAAACGTACAGCTAATTTTGATCGGTCCTGCTATGTCAATACTCCTCTGTACGCCGTTTTGAACTTTGTCCCCTAGGAAGTTTAATAAAAGCTTAATTTTCCTCTGGTTATACTCTTGCTGTAGGAACTCTACCTGAGTAAGTACGGTATTTAGTCACCAGTGTCTAAATTTTTCCTCTCATTCCCGAGCTTTGCTATTGCAAGAAATTGCTGCTTCTTTGGTTAATTATCTACTACCTAATCCCCTTCATTTCCCTGTTCCGCACACATACTTCAAAGTATTGATGTGTTTTGATCTAATTTGCTTGGCATAGGATCCTTGTAAATTGTATAAAAGTTTTCACCTTCAGATACGGGCACATTTCGAATCGTTGTTGTTGGTGGATGCGCCTTGTTGTGCAAAAGGCATCAAATATGTCAAATGCTTGAAAAAGCTGCCTATACCACAATTGCTGATATGTACATACGTATATATTTATAAAAGATATATTACTTACTGGCTATTTAAAGTTTTTTCTGGCGTATTTTTGCCAGCGCTGCTCAAATAAAATTACTCATACGCCATGCTGATCAAGACACAATTGCGATCGCACACATTGTGCATGTATGTATGTTTGTATGTGTGCACTGCAAAACGTTCTGTGTCAATTATTGCCTCTGGTACTTAAATGATCTGTGCCAAGAATCCTAATTGAAATATATCGTTTTGCAGTATCACCGGCGATATGTACATATGTATGTATGTATATAGTACTTTCCAAAATTAAAATTAAATAGATAACTAAGCAAACTAACAAGCAGTTATAAAGGCACCTTCATAGAAGTGACAAAACCAAATTTTGTAATGTAACTACACATACTGAGGCGGAAATGAAGGGTGAACAGAAGAGAAAAACTACGGAAAAATTGGCAGTTTTTGGAAAAATGTTTTGTTACACTAAATAATGGATATTAATTTTTTCGCGCTTCACTATATTTGTTGTGATGTACTACTATACAGTATGCACATACTCCAAAGTATAAATATTCATATGTACATTAGGGTGCCTCACCAAAAAAAGTTAAATTATAAAACCTATTATATTTTAAGGCTGCTGTGTTGCAGTGTTTAGAGAAGACAACAGTTTTTTTCTAATAGCGGTCGCCCTCGGCAAGCAATTGCAGACCTCCGAGTGTATTTCTGCCTGAAAAACAGTTGTTAATATAAATACAATTGCCGTTCGGAGTCAACGTAAAACTGTAGATCCATCTCCTTTGTGTGACAACATCATGGCACGCGCTTTAAATCGGAGGAGAAGCTCGGCCAAATACATATTGTGTAAGCGCCAATATTTTTTTTTTTTTTTCTCTTAGGAGGGGAAAATGCTTTATGCACTGGCAGGTCCGCTAGTCTCTATCCTACCTTCTCCGAGTGCGGGACTCCTCTAAAACGGGACTCTCACTAATAAAACCCAAACTCTCACCGCCCGCGCAAGAGTCCCGCATCTAACACCGCGATTTTGCATGTCTTCAGATGCAGTAGCGCGCTGCCAGAGCCTCAGGGTTGCTCTCTTGTAGGGACGTTTCATTCGGGTCCCCTCAATAGACATTTCTCGTTTGCAGCGGAGTACGAAATTTACGTATCTCGCGACTGGTTCCCACTTCACTGGAGATCATTACCTATCCAGACTATGTTATTCGGAGTTATGTCTCCGTATCTTTCTTACAACATTCTGCGCGAAGTCAGGAAGTGCTCGCAAGTGAAGAATGTATGGTGCCCGTTATCTTCGAAGTTTCTACAGTAGTGACAGAACGGTGAGTCTACCCTTCCCATCCCATGAAGATATTCTCAGAAGTAACCATGATCGGTGAGCAATTACGTAAGGTGGAAATCGACTTCCGTCTATTGACCTTTTGTGCTCGCGTTCCAGTTTTGTTGCTAGTACTGGATTAGTTGCTCGCTTGCCCTTGCCGCGGCACCTGTTCGGCCTATCTCGGCACCTGGTATAATTCTGTAAATCTTTTTTCGCTCGTGAGCAGTGTCCGCGGACACTGTACGGTATGCGGAAGCATTACGTAGTGCCTCTCTGCGCTGGACCGAAGAGATTTGAATCCGGTATTTTTGACTTTCAATGCGTCAGCCCATATTTCTGCCCCGTGCAGTAGCATCGACTAGACCGCTGTCATCAAAAGTTTCGTACGGCATGGTTGCGGGACATTCGCCATCAGCCGGCTTAGAGCCACCGTGCTCTGCGCGGATTTTTCACATACTCCATGAATGTGTTCCCAAAATGTGAGTTTGT
The DNA here is from genome assembly GCF_013731165.1 of Rhagoletis pomonella. NCBI lineage: Eukaryota > Metazoa > Arthropoda > Insecta > Diptera > Tephritidae > Rhagoletis > Rhagoletis pomonella. The sequence continues at coordinate 68,231,726 of NW_023458561.1, read as the reverse complement.
TTTCAAGCTTCACCCCTAGGTACTTTGTAAACCTATCCCTTCTTGGTGAGCAGTACGATCTCTGTTTTGGCTGTAGCCAATTGCAGACCGTGATCGCTCATCCAATCACTGACGCTGCGATTAACCTGCTTCAGCTTGAGCTGTGCTAGCTGGATGTTTCTTGCTGTTATGACAGCGGCCACGTCGTCCGCGAAAGCGACAAGAAAGGCGCTCTCCAGCGTTTTCGTGCGCAACAGACTATCATACCTGGCGTTCTAGAGGTCCGGGCTATATACGTCTCTTTCTCTGACTTTGAGTTGTTTCGTACAACAGCCAACGGTCTCTGAGGTAGCCCCGAATCATATCTAATAAGTATGTTGGCACCTTGAATGACCGTTCCAGGGCTTCCAGCGTTCTTCACGTCCAGTGTGACTAGCAGCACTATTGGCCGCGCCTGGTGGCAGGTTTCTTCGGCTCTATTTACCGCCTCGACTACTTTACTGAAAGGCCTCCCCCGTTTTCTATGACTGACGTCAAGTGTATTTTGAGTATACTCTCCATCATCTTGCCTGCTGTGTCTAGCATGCTGAGTGGCCACAATAATGAAGGAGAGTTTGGGTCCCTTTTGCCCTTGGGTATAAGCAACAGCCTCGCCTTCTTCCATTGTATTGGGAAGCAGGAGGTCAGGGCTTGTTTTCGCTGCTAACCTGATTGCCTCCGCTGGTATTCTATCGGGGCCTGGAGCCTTGCCAGATAATATATTATTACTATTATTATTATATTTTAAGAGATCTGCAAAAATAAAAATTTCGGCAAAATATTAAGATTTACGTGAGCTAGACCTATTTGAAAATGTCTCAAAAAACCTCATTGTTTTGATTCCGTTGATAAAATTTTTAAACATTTTTAAACATCTTAAGCTTAAACTCTTCTATCATCTAATCTAAAAATTAATTCTATTTATAAAAAAACAGATTTTATCTAGAAATATTAAGGCGGTCTTCCTGAGATTTAATAAATTGTATGCGTTTACGTTTTTGTTTTGTTTTCTCTTTTAGGAAAGTTTTTCTCTTTTCAAGGTGTTTTACAGGCCTTTCTGCCATTTATTGCCTCGCCAGTCTATACGAGCATATACAGCATAACGCTTATCAGTTTTCCCGGCTTTTACAATTTGCTGAATGCGAACTTGTTTCTACTGGCAATGTGCTTTTTGCTGTAAGTTTATAGTTTAGAAAAATTATTATTCTAATTTTCATTCAATTAATAAAAAAAAAAAACTACATACTATTTTCAGCATTATTTTACGTAAAAAGAGCTTGTCTCCTGCGCATTATCAGCAACGTTTCTAAAATGAAGCTGTTTTCGCGTTGAATAATTAAAACCAGCGGACCATGATGATTTGTTTTTTTTTTTTTGTATATATATATGTATGTATTTACAGCTAACACTACTTTCTAAGTTATGGTTTGATAAAAACAATATTATTTACTTACATATTTTCTAATTAAGTTGAAATTATTTTAGCCAGTTTTTTTACTTGCCAAAGCCTCTGTTTTTGTCAAAACAAATGAAATAAAAATTAAACAAGTTTCGACGAGTATGAAGCAAAAGTTATTAAAAGCTTCGAAATTACTTGATTCGGACTTTTTGCTACTGACTTTAGCTGTATGTACTCCACAAATACATGCATATGCATGCAAACCTGGGAATATGTTTTTCTGAACTTTTTGATTGCGGCATAATTTCAGCGCAGACATTGGTGATACACTAATTGCGGTTGGAAATAGTTTTCGGCTAATTTTTAACTACTCACAATTATTCGAACTCTAAGATTTTTCTAAAATGTAAAATTTAATTATACCATTCTCTATCATAAAGAAGACTTAGCCCTCAATATCGACATTGTGTAATGCGGTGCTCTCGAATATAAGTATGTTTGTTTGAAACCACAGAGATGTTCAAAATATTCTAATACGGCATAATATTATTTATTATCTTAGCGATTTTGTTTGCTGGGTTATTGGCTCGTGAGGTGAATCGTCGTTTATTAATTTATTTGACTAGTTATTTGAGTGTAAAGATTTATTATTTGCTGTTTGTCGGAGATGATCATACATACCTACATTGTATATACATACATATGTATATATTTTGTACAATGTTAATAAATTTCGATTCATTTCGTATAACACTGGTCTACAAATTTCAACTTTTTTTCTGCGAATAAGACGGGAC
>NW_023458561.1:68219334-68229412 GCF_013731165.1 Rhagoletis pomonella | reverse complement strand
AAAAAATACACCGACTTCAATGCTCGTATACAAATTTAGGAGTACTGTTCCTTTTTTTATTCAATGATCGGAAGTTAACTAAATTATTATGGGACCACCCTTGAGGTACCACCTTTCCGATAGAAAAATAATTATAAAATAGTTATTGTAAATTTTATCTTGTCTTCCTTGTCCACATTTGCTGCAGAACATAGAGACCACCATCCAACCATATGCTGCTCGAATCTTTATGACTTCCACACTCATTGAAGGTTTGATACCAGCGTTTTGTGGTGTCTTCATCGGAGCTTGGTCGGATCATTTTGGACGCAAACCACTTTTGGTCACAGGATACAGCGGTGAGTACTCGATGATGACCTCATAGATAAATTGTTACTTAAGCGCTTAAGCCTTTTGCAGGTTATGCTCTATATTATGCAATAGCAGCCATAATTTCGCGACTCTCAACTTCTCGCCTCGTTAGTCCATGGTATTATTTATTAGCAGTGCTGCCACTTTCCTTGGTCGGAGGTAGTGTTACATACTCAGTGGCTACCTTTTGTTATATTTCTGATGTGTCTAGTGCGCAGGAGCGACCATATCGGTGAGTTTATAGGGATTTATCACTTCTAAGGCTAAAATCCGTTCGATCTGCTGCTTTCAGCATGGCAACATATGAAGCTGCACTTTTCACAGGCCTCATGACCGGATCATTCGTAGCAGGCTTTCTTTACGAAGCCTCTAATGCGACATTTGTTTTTCTAACATCGTGCATTTGCATTTTTGTTGCCGTTTGTATAATAGTATTCTTCATTCCGGAGAGTCTACATAGACGACGCTTTGATTTCACTCATAATGTTTTCGTAAATCAAACATCAGAAATTGGAGAGGAAGATCAGCAGCCACAGGCTGTAGGTGAGTCGCACCAACAAAGGAAATTATTCAATTTCGCAGCGGTAATGGAAATGTGGGAAACTTGTTTCAAGCCACGCGAACGTAACGATCGCGCCATCATTTGGCTAGCGGCGATTGCCCATCTGATATCGGTTTTTGTGTTGGGTAAGCAATTTATTTTTTAAGCACAGAAATAGTTTATTGACTATTTAAATCCTCGAAATGTGCGTAGATGGCTCTATGACAGTTTTTTATTTGTTCGCTCGCGAGACATTTCATTGGACGATTAAGGAGTTTAACACTTTCGATACAATCAATATATTCGTGTCGCTGTTGGGCAACATCTTGGGTGTAATTATTTTAAGAAGAGTAAGTACTCAATGGGGCATAAATACTTGTATATGCATTGTTTGTGGTTTAACCCTATTCCCCTTTACAACCATTTTAGTTACTCAAGTTATCCATTGTCTATCTGGGTATTTTTGCATTCCTCAGTGAGTCAGCTGGCTCGTTGATCAGGGCATTTGCTAACACAAACTGGCTAATGTATTTATCCGTCGCAATCAGCGCCCCGAGATCGATGGCTCATCCGATGTGTCGAACTATTGCATCGAATGTTTTGCCTGCTAACGAACTGGGTAAGAATTTACAGTAAAGAGTTAAAAAGAACCGGAAATGCCGGTATGCACATAAGTGGGGGGGGGGGGGGACAAAACGAAGGATACTTGTTAATTTTTTATGATATATTTTTCATTTAATCATTTTTACGCTAACAACGATTTTCAGCAAACTTTGTTAGATATTCGTTTTCTTCTTTAAATAGATCTCCAACTTCAACATCTTTCAAATCTTCTTCGGACAAGTTCTTTTTCTTCCACAAATTGTACCCAAGAATGAGTTCACTTCCCATACCTATATCATAGATCTGTTGAAAATGCTTCCAGTTCTTTTGTACCTTTTCACTGCCACACATACAATGGGCGCAATCTAGACAGCGAAAAAGCTGGAGTATTTTCATTGGAAAAGCATAGTTGTAAAGAGACCGTTAGTTAATCCAGATACGGTATTATGATAGACCGTTGCCAGTACTCAAATTCATTGCAAGATGGGGGTTACTTCAGTTTTTTTTTGTTTACCTTCTTCCTAGATCTGCTGCAATCATACGACATTTTTTAATTAACTCCGTAGTGCCTCCTTCTGCATTCTTTCGATCATTCTTAACCACGTCCAAAATATTTTCAATATGCTGTTCAACGGCGATGAGGTCTATTGTCTTCCTTTGCAAAATGTTTGCTGTAGGTTCCAGAAACTAGCAATTGTCATCAAAGCAATGATGAACATCGGCCTTGTGATAGCAGCACACAATTGATACGCAGACTTTCTTGCGGAAAAGTTTGCCTGAATTGACAACTTTTCTAAAGCCTTCACAACTTCAGGAAAAGTTTTTGAAAATTTCCTTATATCCTTATATTTTTTCCCCCATCTTGTTTCACACAAACGTGATATATCAGGAGCATAATTCTTGTGTGTCATTGATTCGCGAAAAAAGTGTATCACATCTTTAAGGGTGGAAATAGTACTTCTTATTTCTGGAACATCGTTTTTAGTGATTCACAACAATATTTAACGGAAGAGCACATGAACCAAAAATACAAGATCACGCGGGCAGGAGAATAGCCCGTTAGAATCGCATTTGGGAAAAAAGTTTAACGATTTTTACATTAGCCGTTTGTTTATATTCGTTCTTTACAATTTGGTGGTGCCTTTTTGCTGCGATTTTCTTCATTTTCGCCTGTGACAACGTGTGTACACATAAGATAAAGAATAATTTAACACAACGGCATGATTTATAGAAGAATTTGCATAATAAAAATGATTATTCATGCGTTCAACAATTTCGCGGTTTTCTCCGTTCTCTTCGTTGTTTACTTCTTACAACAAAGATGGCGTCGAAATTTCGGCAGCTAGAAAATAACTTTTTTCTTTCTTTCCTTCCCGCGTGACCTTGTGTCTTTCGTTCATGGGAAGAGGAAGGTTTCTTTCTCGTTGGGTTTTTTCATCCTGTTTATCACAGAATTGTAGAGAAACTCAAATGGGTGTTTCATTCAATTCTGTACCAATTCAATGCTTAGCGCTGTGCTTACTTCTTTCCATCAATGATGAAAAACGCAGGCCAAAACGTACAGCTAATTTTGATCGGTCCTGCTATGCCAATACTCCTCTGTACGCCGTTTTGAACTTTGCCCCCAAGGAAGTTTAATAAAAGCTTAATTTTTCTCTGGTTATACTCTTGCTCTAGGAACTCTACCTGAGTAAGTACTGTATTTAGTCACCAGTGTCTAAAATTTTTCCTCTCATTCCCGAGCTTTGCTATTGCAAGAAATTGCTGCTTCTTTGGTTAATTATCTACTACCTAATCCCCTTCATTTCCCTGTTCCGCACACAGACTTCAAAGTATTGATGTGTTTTGATCTAATTTGCTTGGCATAGGATCCTTGTAAATTATATAAAAGTTTTCACCTTCAGATACGGGCACATTTCGAATCGTTGTTGTTGGTGGATGCGCCTTGTTGTGCAAAAGGCATCAAATATGTCAAATGCTTGAAAAAGCTGCCTATACCACAATTGCTGATATGTACATACGTATATATTTATAAAAGATATATTACTTACTGGCTATTTAAAGTTTTTCCTGGCATATTTTTGCCAGCGCTGCTCAAATAAAATTACTCATACGCCATGCTGATCAAGATACAAGTGCGACCGCACACATTGTGCGCATGTATGTATGTATGTAGTGTGTACTGCAAAATGTTCCGTGTCAATTATTGCCTCTGGTGCTTAAATGATCTGTGCCAAGGATCCTAATTGAAATATATCGTTTTGCAGTATCACCGGCGATATGTACATATGTATGTATGTATATAATACTTTCCAAAATTAAAATTAAATAGATAACTAAGCAAACTAACAAGCAGTTATAAAGGCACCTTCGTAAAAGTGACAAAACCAAATTTTTTAATGTAACTGCACATACTGAGGCGGAAATGAAGGATGCACAAAAGAGAAAAACTACGGAAAAATTGGCAGTTTTTGGAAAAATGTTTTGTTACACAAAAAAATGGATATTAATTTTTTCTGCTTGTTGTGATGTACTACTATACAGTATGCACATACTCCAAAGTATAAATATTCATATGTACATTAGGGTGCCTCACCAAAAAAAGTTAAATTATAAAACCTATTATATTTTAAGGCTGCTGTGTTGCACTGTTCAGATAAGACAACAGTTTTTTCCAATAGCGGTCCCCCCTCGGCAAGCAATTGCAAACCTCCGAGTGTATTTCTGCCATGAAAAACAGTTTTTAATAAAAATACAATCGCCGTTCGGAGTCAACGTAAAACTGTAGATCCATCTCCTTTGTGTGACGACATCATGGCACGCGCCTTAAATCGGAGGAGAAGCTCGGCCAAACACATATTGTGTAAGCGCCAATATTTTTGTTTTTTTTTTCTCTTAGGAGGGGGAAATGCTTTATACACTGGCCGGGGCGACGAGACTCTCACTAATAAAATCCAAACTCTCACCGCCCGCGCAAGAGTCCTCAGGGTTGCTCTCTTGTAGGGAGGTTTCATTCGGGTGCCCTCAATAGACATCCGTCTTCTCGTTTGCAGCGGAGTACGAAATTCACATATCTCGCGACTGGTTCCCCCTTCACTGGAGATCATTACCTATCCCGACTATGTTATTCGAAGTTATGTCTCCGTATCTTTCTTACAACATTCTGCGCGAAGTCAGGAAGTGCTCGCAAGTGAAGAATGTATGGTGCCCGTTATCTTCGAAGTTTCTACAGTAGTGACAGAACGGTGAGTCTACCCTTCCCATCCCATGAAGATATTCTCAGAAGTAACCATGACCGGTGAGGAATTACGTCAGGTAGAAATCGACTTCCGTCTATTGACCTTTTGTGCTTGCGTTCCAGTTTTGTTGCTACTACTGGATTAGTTGCTCGCTTGCCCTTGCCGCGGCAGCTGCTCGGCCTATCTCGGCACCTGGTATAATTCCGTAAATCTTTTTTAGCTCGTGAGCAGTGTCCGCGGACACTGTACGGTATGCAGAAGCATTACGTAGTGCCCCTCTGTGCTGGACCGAAGAGATTTGAATCCGGTATTTTTGATTTTCAATGCGTCAGCCCATATTTCTGCCCCGTACAGTAGCATCGACTAGACCACTGTCATCAAAAGTTTCGTACGGCATGGTTGCGGGACATTCGCCATCAGCCGGCTTAGAGCCACCGTGCTCTGCGCGGATTTTTCACATACTCCATGAATGTGTTCCCAAAATGTGAGTTTGTTTTCAAGCTTCACCCCTAGGTACTTTGTAAACCTATCCCTTCTTGGTGAGCAGTACGATCTCTGTTTTGGCTGTAGCCAATTGCAGACCGTGATCGCTCATCCAATCACTGACGCTGCGAATAACCTGGTTCAGCTTGAGTTGTGCTAGCTGGATGTTTCTTGCTGTTATGACGGCGGCCACGTCGTCCGCGAAAGCGACAAGGAAGGCGCTTAAGGACCTGGCGTTCTAGAGGTCCGGGCTATATACGTCTCTTTCTCTAACCTTGACTTGTGTCGTACAACAGCCAACGGGCTCTGAGGTAGCCCCGAATCATATCTAATAAGTATGTTGGAACCTTGAATGACCGTTCCAGGACTTACAGCGTTCTTAACGTCCAGTGTGACTAGCAGCACTATTGGCCGCGCCTGGTGGCAGGTTTCTTCGACTTTATTTACCGCACCGACTACTTCACTGAAAGGCCTCCCCCGTTTTCTATGGCTGACGTCAAGTGTATTTTGAGTATACCCTCTATCATCTTGCCTGCTGTGTCTAGCATGCTGAGTGGCCACAATAATGAAGGAGAGTTTGGGTCCCTTTTGGCCTTGGGTATAAGCACCAGCTTCGCCTTCTTCCATTGTATTGGGAAGCAGGAGGTCAGGGCTTGTTTTCGCTGCTAACCTGATTGCCTGCGCTGGCATTCTATCGGGGCCTGGAACCTTGCCGGATAATATATTATTACTATTATTATTATATTTTAAGAGATCTGCAAAAATAAAAATTTCGGGAAAATATTAAGATTTACGTGAGCTAGACCTATTTGAAAATGTCTCAAAAAACCTCATTGTTTTGATTCCGTTGATAAAATTTTTAAACATTTTTAAACATTTTAAGCGTAAACTCTTCTATCATCTAATCTAAAAATTAATTCTATTTATAAAAAACCAGATTTTTTCTAGAAATATTAAGGCGGTCGTCCTGAGATTTAATAAATTGTATTGCGTTTACGTTTTTGTTTTTTTTTCTTTTAGGAAAGTTTTTCTCTTTTCAAGGTGTTTTACAGGCCTTTCTGCCATTTATTGCCTCGCCAGTCTATACGAGCATATACAGCATAACGTTTATCAGTTTTCCCGGCTTTTACAATTTGCTGAATGCGAACTTGTTTCTACTGGCAATGTGCTTTTTGCTGTAAGTTTATAGTTTAGAAAAATTATTATTCTAATTTTCATTCAATTAATAAAAAAACAAAAAACTACATACTATTTTCAGCGTTATTTTACGTAAAAAGAGCTTGTTTCCTGCGCATTATCAGCAACGTTTCTAAAATGAAGCTGTTTTCGCGTTGAATAATTAAAACCAGCGGACCATGATGATTTGATTTTTTTGTATATATGTATGTATTTACAACTAATACTACTTTCTAAGTTATGGTTTGATAAAAACAATATTATTTACATACATATTTTCTAATTAAGTTGAAATTATTTTAGTCAGTTTTTTACTTGCCAAAGGTTTTGTTTTTGTAAAAAAAAAAATGAAATAAAAATTAAACAAATTTCGACGAGTATGCAGCAAAAGTTATTAAAAGCTACTCCACAAATACATGCATATGCATGCAAACCGGAATATGTTTTTCTAAACTTTTTGATTGCGGCATAATTTCACCGCAGACATTGGGGCTAACTACTCACAATTACTTAAGCTCTAAAATTTTTCTAAAATGTAAAATTTCAGTATACCATTCTCTATAACAAAGAAGATTTAGCCCTCAATATCGACATTGTGTAATGCGGTGCTCTCGAATATAAGTATGTTTGTTTGAAACCACAGAGATGTTCAAAATATTCTAATACGGCATAATATAAAACTTTCTTTATTATCTTAGCGATTTTGTTTGCTGGGTTATTGGCTCGTGCGGTGAAGTGTCGTTTATTAATTTATCGCGGTGGTTAAAATGCTGCTTATATTTACATACACATTTATTTTACTAGTTATTTGAATGTAAAGATTTATTATTTGCTGTTTGTCGGAGATGATCATACATACCTACATTTTATATACATACATATGTATATATTTTGTACATGTTAACAAATTTCGATTCATTTCGTATAATTAATGAATTGGCTTGACGGTAAGAAAGTCGAATTTTTTCGGGGATCAAAGGCCACAATTGAATTAAAACACGTTTGTATTCGGGCTACACTATTCAATATTAATATGATCTCTATCACGAACAATGTAAAATTTTGCAAGCAAATAAGTTAAGGCCTTTCTAAAATAAGGCACCCACATATTTCTGTGATTCGAAAGATACTACAATTTAATTCGGCCTATTTAAAGGATAGATTTTCAAGTCACTGTGAGCTGTAAATAATATTCCAACTTTATGTGGTGAATCCCCGGCAATTAACGAGTACGGGCCATAGAAATTATTTTAATTTTTAATTTTTTCTTTCAAATTTGTGATTGCACTGCAATTAGATATGAATAATACGATTACATATCGTTGTTTAAGGTACAAAACCGCGTATCAACAAGATGCAAAACCATGCGATTGCTTTATCAAAAAAAAAGAGAACCATTATGCAATATGAGTGTTTTTACTCTCTAGAAAATAATTTATGCAAACCTCACATACGCGGTTTTTGCATTTTGTTGATACGCGGTTTTGCATTTTGTTGATACGCGGTTTTGTTGTTTAAACGACGATATGTACAAATGTAAATATGCTCGTTTGGTAAAAAATCCCATAAATCCCAATCCAAATCCACTTGTTTCAACAAGTATTTAAATAAGCACTAATGTGCGAAATTTAACATTGAACTTGCGGCAAGTTCGGTTTCAATGAGAGAAACATGTCCCGAATTTATTATAAGCCTAAAATATGTATACATACATATACATATGTGCAAAAATTAACATATATGTATATGTACATTAGAGTGGTCCAATTTTTGTACGGGAGAAAAAAATGTCATCCTAGAAAACGGGGCACCTCCTTAGTTTTTGTTTAGTTTAGTTTTTAATATCTATACCAAATTTCAGTTTTCTACTGCAACCAATACAGGGTGCTCAATGACATTGAAATGCGCTACTGGATCGCTGTGAAACTGGCTATTGTTGCCATGGCAACTGAAGCTTATGATATATTTTTCAGATAATTTAAATTTGAAATGTTCTTAGTTTCTTAACCAATTGTTTGATTAATATATGTATGTACCCAATACTTCTAGAGTAAAATATGAGCATCCTCTAAATGGATACTTCGAAACGTAAGGTTTTGTATCAGCACCTCTTTCGGCAAGAGGAAAACATTTTTTTTTTGGACCACTCTAATGTATGTACATACGTGCACAAAAAAAAACTGTATGAGTTGTTCATGCATGACTCTTTTTAGTTACAGCCCAATCTATGTACATACATACATACATACATACATATGTACATACATTAAACCGTATCACAAAAAAGTTTCATTTGTTCCAAACTGTTTTAAGCACTCCCAACGGAAGTATTTTAGCAGTGTGAAATTTTATTTTCTTTAACTTCTGTATTTGATGTGCGATTTCTATAAATGGTATAAAAAAGCCTATCCTAAAGCGATAATCCTATTATGCCAAACTAAAAAGTAAATTTTTTTTTTTGAAAACGGTGGCCTGTTATAAATAGTAAGAAGCTTAAAAATATACTCAAAAACCGTAGGCTTTCTTAATATGTACCTTTACTATGGCGTATCATTTATAGAAATGAAAAGTACATAGAATAAAAAGGTTATAGGAGAAAACCAATTTAGCAGTTTTTAAAGGGTGCCGAAAAAAAGACTTTACACTCCTGAAATACACGCTTGGTGAGTGTTCAAAATCTCTTAGAACAAATCCAACTTTTTTATTTTTTCCCATACATCGTGATGTGGTCTAATGTACATAGATACTTACATACATATGTATGTTTGTATATACATTAGGGTGGCCCTTAAAAAATTAAATTTTAAGTCTCACCCCCTCAGTCGCTAATACAACGGTCAAAGATATCACATATAAATTTTAGTCCCGATTGGAGACGGTTAAGGCGTGTCGCACAGGGGTCAAAGTTCAGATTCCCCTATGGAGACTCAAAAAATTTAAATTAATTTTTCATTTTTCATCTTACCCTACTCAAATCGGGACCAAAATTTATGTGTGATATCTTTGACGCTAGTAGTATCGATTTTGGGTATTAGATGAAAAAAATATTAATTTTAATTTTTTGAGTCTCCATAGAGGAATCTGAACTTTGACCCCTGTGCGACACGCCTAAACCGTCTCCGATCGGGGTCAAAATTTTTGCGTGATATCTTTGACTATATTAGCATCGCTGTGGGGGTTGACGTTTAGGAAATCTGATGTAATAATGTACTTAATACATTTAAGGACCACCCTAATATACATATTTGTTTGCTTAAGTATTTAACTATCGCTACCGCGCGAGTGCTAATATTTACATGGAATAGGTATGTATGTATGTATTTGTAAGTATTTTTATGCGTAAATATGTACAAATGATTTTTAATTTTTTCTGTGCATCGATTTGGAAATAAATATTCAAAACCAATTATCAGCGATTACCTGCTGTCATCGGTGGATAAACGAAACCGGAACAAAGCGTACTGTGTATGATCCTACTAAGAATTTAAAACAGCAAATATTTAATCTTATTTTATTCTATTTGCAATCATGTGTATGTATATATACATACATACCTTAACATCTTCTAGTACACTGTCCTATTTTTTCATGTTATCTATGTAGATTGTAAATTATCTGGGTATAAATCCCAGACCATTAAAAAAAAACTTAAAATTAGCAAATACAAACCAGACACAGACAAGTA
>NW_023458561.1:68193245-68219234 GCF_013731165.1 Rhagoletis pomonella | reverse complement strand
TTTTTTATGAATAAGGCGAACACCAAAAGGAAATATGAAAAATCGCGCCGACAAAAGTTTCCGTGTATAAATACAGACTTAGGATTATGTGAATTTCCCATTATTTTCTTGCTCTGCACTAGGGATTTTAGTTACAAAAATACATCGATGTATTTCTTTAATTCGATGCATCGAAATGTATCGATTTTCATATGATTTCTCAGATATTACTTCACAACAAAATATTTTATTAGAAAAATTGTAAAAAATTTCAAATTAGTTACCGCAATTAAGCTAATTATGTTTCTAACGGAACCTTTTGGAACCATTTCGATTTTTTGATCAAACTCACTTCCCTTTTTTGCACAACTGAAAAAATGAAATGTGAGGTTCAATGAACCAGAGATGTCAGTTTTCAAAAAACATCGATACATCGACTATTTATTCATCGAGTGGAAAAAAGCTTCCGTTCGATGTTTACCCGATGTTTTAATTTCTAATCTACTACATGAAATAAAATGTGCCCGATGTATTTTCTAAACTCGAAAGAACTAAATTCACATATTCATTACAAAATTTAAGTAAATATATAATATAGCAACTATGTAACCACGAAGTTCTTAAAAATCATAATTTACTTATCCCAGCCGTAAAGGAATTTAAAAAAGAAAATACATTTTTTCAATTGAATAATGCATATTTAAATATACACTGTCCATCAAAAGTGGGTGCATTGTGTTTTTTGTTAAATGTTTGCAATATTTTTCATATAAAAATGTTTATTTGTTTCTAAGAATATGGTCCATGCTTAAATCAAAACCACATAATTAAAATTTACAAACTTTATACAGAATTTACAAAAATTCAAGACTTTTTCATCTTAGTTTTGAACTTTTTAATCTGAATCTTTAGAAAAAGCGGTTATGTAATTCTAGCAAAACAAGTGCAAGTTTTAAGTGGCTAAAATATCGCTTTGATGTTTAATGATTTTTTTGCTGACGGAATTTTACGCTCGTTCGGCAGAGTACGAACGGAATGAATGAACGATGTCATTGTTGTTCACTTTTCCAGTCGACGATGTATCGTCTAGCAAAACATCGATGTTAACATCGATGCATTGTTGGCATTCCTATTTATGAGTTGTTTTTGTTTCCCTTGAGTACGATAAAGTGAAGCGCAAAAATTAGTTGATTGCAGAAAAATATTCATCACGAAGCTATAAACAAAGAAAATAAGATTTTAATCAGTGAATATGCAAGAAACATAAAATACGCTATGAAATAGTGGTATTCTATTTTTCAGAGAGTGATTTGCTAAAATGCAAACGACTAGCAAGTGAGGAGCAGCTTGTGTTTTGAATGTGGAGAACTTTCACAAATCACATGAAACCACAACATCAAAGGGGCTTCATTCAACTCAGTTTGTGCTTGCGATTCGGCTGCGGTTGAAGCAGAAACTCTGTATTCCTTGGTGGCATTTAAACCCGCTAACGAAAACAATTGACGAAGTACACGTTTACAAGGGGCAAGAACGCCGCTACGAAGATTCGCCAGTAACAAGTACGACTACATCGACGAAGTGTAGGCGCAATTGGGCACGATTCACTGTGCATCAAAGTTTAAATATATATTAACGCCAAAAAGAAGGGCAATATTACGGTGTTCAAGTGCACAAACAGAAAATCGAATACCAGTGACTAATCGAAGTCATTTGATGACGAGTGTGCGAAATTAGTTACTGACCTTAACGCGTTATAATATATTACTTTTAACAAAATCGAAACAAAAGATGCATTCTGACGAAGAGAGCTTGTATGACCCTGAAGATGCTGACACATCCACCCAGGTGCTAGATGCAGCCGTGGTCGGTGTGGGGAGTATTGACGGCACACCGTCTACCGAAACCGCATATAGCAGTAATCAAAGTGACGATATAGCCAGCAAAGAGGGAGTACCTGTAGAGTCTGCTGATACGGATATCAACGCATCATCCAAACGACGCTGGTTCATCTTGGAACCCGCAGTGTTTTTGGTTTTTCTCGCAATGTATTTGTCAGGTAATTTACAAATATATAATTGATATTCGTATTCTCTATTGAAGTATAACTTAATTTTTATTTAAGGGGCGGTTTATCAAAACCAAGTTTTATATCAGACATGCGTGGCGATATACAAATACAATGAAAGCGACTGCCAACCGCTTTTGGGTGTCAGCAGGGAGACGAAAGAAGCACAGGTAGGTTAACTGATTTTTCCCCTTTTTTCCCTAGAAGTACTACATACTTGTTGTATGCAAACCAAAAGCAGTTTACATGGTTTGGAAGGAAAACACCAGGAAGGAAAACACCAGGCTAAGGGAACTACATTGCGTAATACCATGGGACTTCGTCAATCCAAAAGCTTAATGGAAGAGTACAATCTGAAAAGATAAAGGATACCCACAGTCCTCCCTAAGAATAAACTTAGAATCATTGCAAGTATTTTACAGGCCATTATAGGTTAAAAGGTCACTTGTATAATTTAAGAATCTGATCTAGTCACTTTTGTGACGCTGCCAAGGAGATCCCATTACACCTCCTGCTGGAGGTCGTCGCACGTAGAGGAGCATATGGCATTTATGGCCAAGAGAGAAGCACATACACTCTCTACCTCCCGGGATCTATTCTGAAATTTCTAGAGTCTCTAGGGCTAGTTGAAGTGTTGTGATGAGCTGAGGGCACAATAGACCTGCTGGTCGCAGTGGTTTAATCAACTATCTATCCACTTTTGAATTCCTTTATTCAGAAATATTTTAATAATATTTTGTTAAGCATTGGTATTGATTATATTTCGTACTCTATCTAAATATTTAATAGATACATAGAAAGATCCAAAGTCAGTGTTATACCAAAGTCAGTAGGTTACACACTAAGGACCTAATAAAATTTTAAAACAACTAAATCAATAAATTGCTTTTAAATTTTTATTAAAACCCGTTCTTGGGAGTTTTGATTTTTTTTTTTGTTTTGATTTTTATAAAGTTTTACAAAGTAGTTTGTAAACAAACAAAAATACATATTAGAGCGGGACTATTAAGGTACACCTTAAAAATAAAATAAATATAAATATAAAGATATAAACAATATAAACAAATATACGTACATATATGTTATGCGGGAAATATTTGAAGCTGTTAGAATCATAAGGGTCTAAGTGAAATTGTTTGAAAATATAAGTTGTACCCATATTTGTATAGTTAAATATAGTGTTTATGTGGTGACAAAGAGTAACATTCATTTAAAAAAATTTCAGAACTACTTAGATCCTTTTGATTCTAACGCCTTCATTTATGACAATGTACACATATATTTCTGTGTTCGTATGGAACAGTAGCTTATGTTAAAAGGCAGGCTTTAGTATAATGCGGCATTCGCAGCATACGATTGCGAATGACTCACTGGCGCTGAGGCGTTGAAGAACTTTTGGCAAATAAACGTGCAGAAATAGTTCGGATACTAGCAAGTCAAAATTCTTATTAAGTCGCATCGAAAAATTCCTTGTCGCTTAAAGAATAACGAGAATGTCGCATTATACTAAAGCCAGCTTCTCGACTTAAGCTTCTATTCCATACGAACACAGATTTATAGGCATATGTACATATGTGTTATGCGGGAAATATTTATGAAAATGTACACATATATTTATAGGCATATGTACATATCTCTTTGTGTTAATCTGGTTATATTATTTTCTTTAAAATAAAAAAATAATCAGGGTGTAGACACATTTAGCTACTTATCGCTACTAAAACTGTTTACTATTTAAACAATAGAAACTAAAGCCAATGCATAAATGTAGATTATTTTTTTAATTAGGCGCGATGATGCATTAAATGCGTTTTTTAATATAATTTCCAACTTTTGTGTGTGCCTATGACGCTCGTTCCATATTGGCTGCACTTCACGTGTTGATTGGACTTTTGTGTGAAATCGGCCAGCGGCGACTACATTGAATGTATAAGTTGTGTGTAAACATATGTATGTCATGTCAAAATTCAAAACAAAAATCATAAGAATAAGTAAAAGAATAATACAAAACTCGTTTGCAATTATGCATCGGAGTAGATTCCAGTCATTGCTTAAAGATACAAAAATTTGGATTGCTTTGTTTTATTTCAGTAAATTCGTATTCGTACATATTTTGAGTTCACGTATTTGGAATTTTTATAATAAATAATACTAAATAATTCCCTATTGTATAATCTTCACATCTACACATCTTTTTTCTTATAGGAAATTGAAACTCGCGTACAACCATATGTTGCGCGTATTCTAATGGCTCGCTCGCTGTTGGAGAGTATCATACCGGCATTTGTCAGTTTATTTGTTGGTCCATGGTCAGACAAATTTGGTCGTCGCCCCATCATCCTCGCCACCTACACAGGCAAGTTCAACTTTACTTAAATACAGGCACCCTTTCTTATTTAAGTAGTTATTCGTTTAAGTAGTGACTGCAATGTGCATATGGCGTTGTACAAAGTGCCTTATCAAAAAATTAAGCACTTACTTACAAATGTAAATGAATATTATACACATATATACATTCAATAGCTGTGATGACAAACTGATCTGAGCGTATAAATTCAAAATAGTGTCAGTTTTACTCTGTAACCTTCAGGCTAACTAGGTTGAAATATTGTAAACTATTTAAGAACAATTATAAAGTCAATTAAATTATTGAATGATGGATCTGTGTCGATTATTAATATTTTGAACGTCAATAAGAGCACTAAACCTTTATGTACCGCGCTCATAATTAATCAAATCCTATGACAAATTCGCACGTAGATACATAGTAAATTTGTTGGCAGTATTTGAGCCGTTTATTTTGAAAGTGGCATGAGTCCCTTTGTTTTCAAATCGATATACATACATACATGTGAGGGTTGCGTTTTAGCACGTTTCAAAATATGGATGCTAACTTTCGAAAAGATTTACTTGTATTTGTTATCTTAGGATACCTATATTTTACTAAGTTTATTTTACTTGCAACATAAAGAGTTTAGAAAAATTACTGACTTATATCAATTTAGTCCAATGTATTTTACTGAAGCAATATTTTCAAAGGACACTCATTTACTAAAATTGATGAATAAATTATATACATATGTACATATGTATTTATATAATAGTTTTAGAATCTTATTACTATAAACGAGGATTTCTTGTATATATGCATATAAATATACATATCGTCGTTTAAAGTACAAAACTTCGTATCAACAAAATACAGGATCTCGTATCAAATTAGAAAGTATTTTCATTAATTTCTATACAAACTGATTTTAAAATGTCAGGTCATGACATATGTATTTTAATGTTTTTGCGATCGCTGAGTACAATCTGAAGTCCGATTTTCAAATTTCCAAACTGCGGGTCCAATATGGCCAACGCATTTTTAAAACTTCCTTGTATTCGCGGTGACTTATGCCACTTTCAAAATAATCATCTAATTTACTAACCAAAAAACTAAACATAAGATACATTTAGGGGATTCACAAGACGTGTTAACCGTCGTAAAATCTTAAGGTTAACATCTTTTTTAATTAAAATGGTTTTAGGGGATTTCTAACTAAACCGAAATTCTTTTAAACTGATAAAGAATATATAATTAGCCAACCCCCCAACCATTTTAACCGCTATTTTACATAAACAAGTGTTAAGCTTAAGATTTTACGACGGTTAACACGTCTTGTGAATCCCCTAATTGAAATAATACCTTTTTTTTGTTACTAATAATCTATTATCTTATTTAGGCTACCTCACTGGATGTATTATACTAACGATTCTAGCTTTTATTGCAACCAAAGTTATAATTAGTCCCTGGCTATTTCTACTATCCTCTGTACCCTCGGTGCTTAGTGGTGGTACTTGCGCGCTCATCACCGGTATTTATTGCTACATATCAGATGTGGCCAAAGAGAAGGCGCGTGCAGTGCGGTAAGATCAAAATTATCATTCATATCTGTACATACATACATACGACGAATGGATTATTCAAATACATATGTAAATGAAATGTTATTTTTGCCTGTCCACAGCATGGTGATGAATGAGGCTTCTTTGTTAGCCGGCATGACGGCTGGCAATTTGCTTAGCAGTTATATTTATGCAGCAACAAATGTAGTAACAGTCTTTGGCATATCGGCACTGCTGATGTTGCTAGCCTTATTATATGTGTTCATATTTGTTATGGAAAGTCTGCGGCCTGATCAAATACATACAGGAGTAAGTTAACGAGAGACAATTGAATATTGTTAAACTCGTAACACTTTAATTAACCCAAATTTATAGTCCAAAATACGCGAATTCTTTCGCTTCGATCTGGTGAAGGATTTGGTGCATACTTGCTTCGAACGAAGGCCCAGCTTTGATCGCGCTATCATTTGGTTAACTATGATAACGTTAACGATTGCTTTATTCACCATGGGTAAGCATACATATGTACATATGGGCATATGTACATGCATATGAGTGCATTCCAATTTAAAGCCTTAATTTCGCTCGTTACTTCTTACATTTTCCAGAGGGTGACAGCAATGTAACATACCTCTTTTTCCGTGCGAAATTCGAGTGGACCCTAAAGGACTACACGCTTTTTAATGCTGCGCGCATTATTGTACAAATATTTGGCAGCATTTTCGGTATAATTTTATTGCGAAAGGTGAACTTTCTTTGTACCCAACAGACCTTGCATTTTCACATATTGGTTCCCAACAGGTTTTCAAATTTTCAATTGTCTCCATGACAATGCTCTCATTGGCTTGCTGCGTGTTGGAGAGCACAGTACGCGCCACTGCAGTGTATTGGTGGGAGCTGTATTTGGGTATGGTACTCGGTGGCATGCGTGGAATAATGGGACCAATGGCGCGGGCCATACTATCACATGTGGCACCACCAACGGAAGTCGGTAAGAGTATTACCTAAAATAAACACTACTTGTGCTTACATACTTTTATCTTACATCAATTTATCAAAATATAGGAAAAATATTCGCATTCACTACTTCATTGGAATCTCTGTCACCGCTTGGTGCTGCTCCACTCTATACGATCGTATACGACGCGACGCTAGAGTTTTATCCGGGTCTATTTAATTTCATCAGCGCTGCGCTATATTTACTTTGTTTCACATTGATTGCGTAAGTTTGCGTAACAATAATTACTCCAAATTGCAATGACTTTAATGATAATCATTTTATTCTTTTTGTTTTTACAGCGTTATATATGGCATTCAAAAATCACTGGGCAATACTGCGGCCTATCAAGCGATCGGTAGTTAAGTTTTAATGTCACAAGCGTACAATACAAAGTTTATTTCGTTTGTTCAATAATTACTAGACGAAGTTTTTGTTTATAAAATTAGTAAATTATCCCATGTGATGCAAAAATACTAAATATGTACATATGTAAGTATTAATTTACAGTGAGAATGGAAGAGAAAAAGTATACGAATTTTTATATGAAAAAGAATGCATATTTTTATATTACACATTTTCAATGGTTTTGAAACTCTTTACATGTTCTTAAAGATCTAATCCAATCCCAAAAAGTCGCCGTATTTTTGTTCTGCTTAAAAGTTTGTCACAAATATGTAAATATGTAAATTAAATAAAGCAAGTCGTCATAAGTCATTTTTAGATTTGTTCGCAATGCATATTAGTACATATATCGCACACCTAGATCTAAAGTGTGATCGACTCTAAGAACAATTGGGCGATTCTTTTGCATAAATCAATTCATAGCACCTATGTACATCCAATTAATGGAAATATTTTTTCTTCATGAATATAAACATTAGCTAGAAAACTACTGTTATACCTGTTTTTGTATTAACTGCGTTGAATCTGTACGATCCAGAAGCAGTTAAATTTCCCTCTCTGAATTTTGAGTGAGCTCACTTTAAATCTAGATGTGCGATACATATGTATATTGTTACTCATTTTTAATAAAGAAAAAATAATAATACTAAAATACAAACTTTATTTTATCTACTATGTAAGTTATGCTTCTGTGGCATTTTCGTAATTAGCACATTATAATGTTGTAGCAGCACATGGGCCCAAACTAGCTGTTTAGTAAGCTGCGCCCGGCGGAGCGAAGCTGTTTGTTCCCCCACTGAATATGGCGGAGAGAAACATTAAATCGGCTGCGAAAATACCACGAAACTTTACTTCGCAGCAGCTTCACGGAAAAATAAAACGAGCTTTGTTCTCAGATTGGTAACGCTTCTGGAAAATCTTTTTGTGCAAACACTCTCATATAGTTATAGCACAGTTGCATGTGTGTAGGTACATTAAAGTCCAAAGAAGAGTTTTGTTTCTCTTAGTTGAGTTCGACAGTTTTTTTCCGCAGCTGATACTATTAATTTATTCCTTCCTCTCGTGAAATCCCGATAAGCATCTTCGTTTTCTACGTAAAATTTTCGGTCCAATATTATTTACAGTGAACCAGTTGTTAACACTTGCGCTCTGCTCGGGGTCGTCATCATAACTTGTTTGCGCCGTTGCGGCCGTAATACATATAACAGGGGAGCGTTACTCTTGTCTTGGGCTTATCAAAAAGTTTCTGGGTGGTTCTGACGGTGGGTTGTACGTACCGGAATGACTTGGGTTTTACCCGACCAAGGGCGGTTGTTTTGGCAATCTAACCCCGCTTAGATCGGCAAAATCCTTCAAACGTCGCTCGCATATGGGGCTACATCTGCTCCGTATTCTTCTGCTCAGGGCTGTCATTGAGTCAAACCATGAGCCAGAGGCATCACCTGCTGCGTGTGCTAGAGACGATTGCAACACTTGAGACGGGTTGAGTTATCGGCGTTAAGCACGCGCCGGCAGTGGACCACGTTGTTTGTGGCCCCATGCTGTGTGAACCGGACCGCCTCCACGGTACACCGGAGCTCGCCTGAGAAGCACAACACTAACACACCCACACCCCAACACAACACAACAATAGACACTTATACGGACACAACCGCTCCTCCCCCCAACACCTTCACCGCTGGCAACTCCTACTCCCTCAAAAAATCTGCTCGGTGTGTCGGTCCAGAATATACCGTAATGTTATATCTGTCAATTGCTACTCGTGCCTTGGCTGGTGCCACTTTAGGGAATGTTCTGGACCCCGCAACACGCCAGATTAGACTTGTGACTACGTGGACCCCTGCTGTGCTGCCCAGTCGCAAACTTTCCCCGCGTCGGTGCCCACTACCACCACAAGGAAGCACCCTCCAAGTGATACCATTCCACTGTAACGGATTTTACAGCAAGACCGAAGAGATAACGTCTTCATGGGCCGGCTCAGAATATTAATAGCTGCGGTCCAAGAGACTAAGTTGCATAGCATGTCGAATGATCCTAGGGGAACACACTTTGATGAGCAGATGGACGATTCTACATATCAACGACGATGCAAGCGCTGATCTAATAAACCGCCCATATTCATCTCGATTGATGAACCTGCCGACTTTGCTTCAACGGAACACCGAAACTACATAAACTTTCCTAAAGCTGATTGCAACGGCTCCGTGAAAGTTACTGAAACACCTTCTCTGCCCTTCCCACACCAACCGACGTTCAGGTAGGTGAGCGTAAGTTCCGCAGGGTTGTCACTGTTGCTGCAGCTCGCTTCATTCCAGCCGAATGCATTTCAGATGCCCGTCCGAATTTTCCAGCCGAAGCGTCTTTTCTAGCCGATGAGCGTGACAACCTTCGTTAGGCCGATTCCAGAAATCCCCGCATCAGGGATCTCAATACGGATATTTGGCAACTTGGAAACGAACATACGCGGAAGATGTGGAAAGAGCATTTGAAGACTTGAAACTTCGCCTCTAATGACCAGAAAGCTGCACCAACTGCCAACACCCAGTGCACCTCTTGTTTTCACCAGCGGTGAAGTTCAGATAGCCATCGGTAAGGTGAAAGCATCCAAATCAATGATGTTGAAAAAATTTGGTCCTGCGGGAGTAGATTATTTAAACAAGGCCCTCAATCTGTCCATGCCCACCCTCATCATTCCGGACATCTGGATAGCAGGGAGGGTAGTCCCACTGCTTAAACCGTGGAAACCAGCCAACAAAGGAGAGTATTTTCGCCCGATATCCCTCCTTTCCCCGGTAGCGAAGACACTTGAGGCCCTTCTACTCCCGACGCCAGCGGGGCCTCAGCATGGGTTGAGTAAAGTGCGAAAAACTTTCAAAATCAGATAATGGAAAGACGTGCCTCAAGAGCCCTAATGTTATACAATAAAGGATCTATAACTTCCAATCCTGACGAGATCGAAGAAGGCGTAGCCGTATTTAAGATCAGCGTGCGAAAATCCAGTGATTGATATGAAACAAATAAGCACTTTTTACTGAATATGAGCTCTCTTTCCTATTTCATGTAAAATTTAGTGAATTAATGTATGTAACTTTAGAACTCTTGAGGCACGCGTCTCCGTTATCCGATTTTGAAATTGTTTCGCAGGGCGCATTTTTATGACCAAACGGACCTATCTAGGGGGAGTCTTGTTTTGTGATGCGATGAAAAAAATACCTTTGCTCCGAAGCCGCGTTATTTACAATATAAGTTTAAGCATACCTATAGATCTCTGTATACATACAATCATATGTACATATATGTACACATAAAAGGAAAATGTATTCTATGTATCAATATTTTTATTCGAGATTCAATTCTACTTAATTTAAATAAATATCACATTATTTTAAATACGCACATATGTATGTATGTACATACAAACAATCAATCAGTATGAGGTAGCATTTGGTAGTCGCATAGTTTACTTCAAGATTGATGCATAATGCTCCTTGTAGGAATACTTGAATCGCAATACAATGCTGTAAAATAATTTAAAAAAAATCAATGTAACAAATTATTACATCTGTCTGTTATTTAACAAATGTATTATGTATAACTAGAGCTACTCACATCAGAAATAAAAATGCAATCGCATATAGCGCCGCGCTTACAATGTTGAATAGTCCTGGATATGTTTTCAATGACTCCTTATAGATGACTGTGTAGAGAGGTGCCGCCAAGAATGGCGCAATCGATTGCAAGACATTTTTAATGGAAAATATTTTTCCTAGAATATGTTGAAATTGTTGATTTACAAATATAAATTATAGATAACTTATTATAGATATTTTATTCACTCACCCAAATCTGTTGGCGGTACTATATTTGATATAATGGTTCGACACATCGGTCCACCAACTGATTTCAAGGCACCCAAGGCGACAGCTAAATACAAATGCCAAGGCTCAGATGCCACTCCCCTTACAATGCTGCTTACAATTTCGCTAAGAAACGAAAGTAGTGCAAGTGTCACCACGGACATGCTGAAGACCTGCAAAGAGATTGAATTGACTTTTATTTAAATTATTGTATGTACTTAGCTTTTGTCCAGAAATGGATGCAATTTTTTTAAACAAAAAAAAATTTCTATCTACGCGCAAAGTGGTACAAAAGACATCCTAGGCCGCAGTGGCCCTTGTTTTGTTGCGCCCAATATATATATCCTAACTGATCATTTATCAACTTGTTAGCTATTAATCACGTTCTATTTTTACACGTAAAAGTACCTTGATTTTATCAATTTATGAATCGGTAAAATTTTAGATGTGAAGTTCGCTCGTTGGAGCGGAGAGGAGGAAGGTGGATGGTGGAAGGTGGAGAGTGAAACAACAGTTCGAATGAAACGCCAGATTTCTGTGGGTTGACTGGACGAAACATAACACAAGGCCGGCCCTGATTTGCCTCTAAACCGCAGCTGACTAGGGACGACGGAAACTCGTTCCAAAATACATCAGAGACACTAAAACTTATCCTTAGGTTCCTTAGACATACTTAGAGGGAGCATCCAACAATATCCGTCTAGGCGGAATATAGCAGTCTCCCAGCAAACTCCGTTCTTGGGCACAATGACGAAGGCCGAACTAATTCTATTCACCACAAAGAAGAAGATTCCTACATACTCTGATTGTACTTTCTATATTCTTGCAAGAAAAATCTAGGTGATAAGTGGGAGATTCGTCCATTTATTGCATAATGTTCGCTGGTTTGGTTAAAAGCCATTGAAACCAACTCCATATGAATCGGTTAATTACCAAAGCGAATAAGTCAACATATTTTCGATATGGCAAATTTGATGCAGTTGAACAGAGCTCCATTAAACGAACCGAAATTGTCATATCGAAAAAATACTGACTTATTCCCTATTAGATCATTTTAAATGTAACCATTGAATGTCATCTCTAACATGTAACCGATTGACAGTGTCACGTGCTTGGAGGACTGCGTCTGTGTAAGCAACGTGCGTTAGGGCATGGACGTTTTGCTACACAAAATAAAATATTCTCTCAAGAGTCCATGTATTCGTGAAAAATCTATTTACATCAGTCATACGCCTTCTCTACAGAAAAAAACTTCGACACAATGTTTCCAGGAAGAAAATAGCGGAAGCACACTGCTTTTACTGAACGCGTCGCACGATCTTATTTACGGACGCCTTAAAAATGAATTACGCCATTGGGGTGGGGCGTTTTCGACTGACCTCCAAATGGAAAAGTCTATTCGACTACCAGATTTTGACAGAACGAGCCTAAAAAAACGTGATGGTTTTCTCGGAAACGTTACTGTTTGTCATCAACCAAAGGTAGAGGGGTGCTAACTGATTGGGATTGAGCTAACATGTGAAGAGGTGGTTGATTGTGTGGTGTCCACATGCCGGCCACTCACTGGGACTATCGGAGTCAAGTCTGGATAGGTAGCTGTTAAGACGATTACCATATTCGGACCGTAACTTGACCGGAGTAGCGCGGGTCGCGTGGTAGTTGAAGCTCCGAGTCTGCGATAGATGGTGATTGGGTTCCGATCAGGACATCCATAGGACGGGAGTCGTGGTAGGTGGTGGCTGATTCCCACTGATTGATCACTCGTCGGTACGTCGTCGGGTCCAGTGGTTGGTCGACGTATGTTTGGACCACGTCCATATACTTGAAGGGGTGCCTTCTGACGTGCCTGGGAAAGGCTCTTCCTTAGCAGGGGTCTGTTGGGGTGCATACGCCAGTGGCATACCACCAGAAACTGCCTACTGAGAATTTTGTTATGCTCCTTACGGGAAGCATTTGGGCCTCACTGTGTAGTTGGTGCTCAGGCGACATCAGAAGGCATCGTTGTCGCTGTACGAAGTGCGGCATTCTGACAAGTCCAACTAGTACCCGGCGACCGAACAGACGCAACATAATTCAGAACCGGCCGGCCAATTGCCTTGTATGTTGCTAGCAACGTTTCTTTGTCTTTGCCCAAGGTATTGCCGGCGAGCGACTTAAGGACCCTGTTGCGCTTCTGTACTTTATTGACAATTGCAGTTGTGTGCTCGGAGCAGGCTATCGAAGGTAACCCTAAAATTTTCGGCTTGTTCACCGTCGGAATTGATGTGCCATCGACGTGAATGGCTGGTTAAACTAGCATGACCTCCTTGGTACAGGCGGGGAAGAGAGTCCCCGTTGCGTTGGAGAGAGGATAAGGCTCCTTGCAGTAAATAATCGAGAAAGTTCGGAGAGATAACCGTATATTTTCGTGCAGAGGTCATCAATTCCATTCCAAGACGCCAATGTCGAACATTCATCAGCGTGTGTGATCAGGGGAATTCCCTCCGGTGGCAGATGGAGCTTCAAGACATAGAAGTTAAACAGTAGGAGGGAGAGTACACCGCCTGGAACCCCTTTCTTAATTGTTCTAGGTCTTAAGCTTTGATCTCGGATAATTAATGGAATATCTCTGTTGTAAGAGAGGGTATTGTCCCTATCTAACTCCACTAGCTAGGTTTAAGAGAAATAAGTAATATTTTATATTCTCTTTTTAGCTTTCATATTAAATTATGACACTAATCAAATAACCAACGCATAAAATGAAGTTGTTATTTTGAGCAGAAAAATGCACATTTGGCTTTTGTCTTACCTTTCTCAATATCAAGAAACCAATCAGCGCTCCGAACATAGGCACCATATGACTAACGGTCTCGTAAAATGTGAAATCTCGCACAGTCCAATGGAATTTCTCGCGCACAAACAAATAAAATACCGTCATTGCGCCATCTGTAAAGTTTATAGAAATAAATAATTAAACAATTAGAAAAGTTCCAAAACAGCTGGGAATTTCACAACAATTTATATATGTAAGTATAGTCCATACATATGTATGTACATACATACATATATACAATTAGAATTTCCGATTGAAGATGATATCATTACAACTAACCGAGCACGAATATCGACAGGAACATAGTGCCAGTTACAAGCCAAATAATGCAGCGATCATAGAATGGCCTCGTCTTCAAGCAAGTGACCAGCATATCTTTTATGTGCACGTAACTGAAGAGTCCCGCCTTTTTAGATTTTCCCATGGCAGAAGTTTCTTCAGATGTTTGCTTTTCTGTTGTTGCCGCATTCAATGCGGGTTTTTCGTTAGCATCCTTCTTTGCCTTTTCGCAACCATTTAATTCTTGTTTCCGCCCGTTCTCTGGCTGGATCGTTTCTTTTAGCACATCGTCCGCTGAAATTTCAACTACTTTTCCTCTCGCATCTATTGCAAGCACACTTTTTCGCTTTTCGTTTGAATTTATTGCTTTACCGACATGGTCCATGGCTATATGTTCCACAGGTTTTCCATTGAGCGTAATACATTTGTTAGCATCGACGGCGACGACGTCTTCAACCCTGTGACTAAGATGTAAACTTTCCGGCACGCAGACAACAATAAAAATTGTTGTGCTACACATGAGTAAACCGGATATGAGGAAAGTTGTTGTGGTTCCTGTAGCGGCGTAGACAAAACTCGAAAGCAGCGAACCGGTCATTAGGCCAATGAAGAAGAATGCTTCCATGAAAATCATTCTAGGGGAAAATAAGATAAATAATATTTTATAAATCGATCTTATCAGTTGTATCCTATTAAAAACTATATATTTTAACTCTATACAATATGGAAGTCCTGTACTGTTCACATCTTTCGATATTTTTATTTACTTTAAATTTTAACCATTTCCGGTCTTTTCTGTAATTCCAACCCAATACCCAAAATAATAGTAAAAATTCCCTAAAACGCATTATACGGTCACTACAATTAAAAATAAGACGGAGAACACAAACAAATTTTGTAATGTTAACAATTTCTGAAAAAAAAATCGTAATTTAAAATTTTTTGTTAAAAAAGTTTATCTATAATAAAAGCATGGGTTTACAAAATCACGACCCCAGTATTTTTACGAAGAACACATTTTTGCGTTAGCGAACTTTGGCCGCACTTAAAAAAAATAACCCTCATCAGTCCATCTCCGGGTACGCAGACCGCACAGACAAGAAACGCCGTTTCTATAAACCATAGCGTATTATTAGTTGCGTTCCAGATGCTTCACGATATTCACGATTTGCAGGAACAGCTGTTTTCTCCATTAATAAACCTTATGGAAGGTAGTCACCTGGCACGACTTCCTGTAAAAACCTGTAAATCGTGAAGCATCTGGAACGCAACTATATTATAAAAGACGTGAAATGCATTAAGGTTGTAGTCAGGCTAAGAGATGGGCGCGTGATGGATTTTGGCTCACGTTTTCTAAAAAAATTTTGTATTATCTTCACGCACGCTTCTCACGAACATTTTTTGCATATCAATAGGATTTTGTTACAAAAGCTTTTCAAAACATGGATCAATGCTTTGAGTAAGCAATTGCTTCACGAAAGTCACGCGGGAGTATTTCGATCGTAATACCTAGTGTGACCAACTGTACGTAAATGACAAGTACAGTACGTAAATTTGTAGCTATGTACCGTGTACCGAAGCCAACCACAAATTCATGAAAATGTACGTAAATTGAATCGAAGAAATATCGTTGTATGTACGTAAATTTTATCGATAGGAGCGCCCAACATACATGCGTACATGCAAATTTTGACTAATAAAAACTAAAAATATTATAATGAATCAATTAAAAAATCGTCAAAATGACGATAAAATCCCAAACACTGGCAACCATTTGAGGCATAAAGTTGAAGTTTTTACGTTAAAAATGTCTGTGGATATCGACTAATAAACAGCAATAAAATCGTTTCCAAAATTTTTCTTTAAAATTTTGTGTTGCTACAATTTTTTGTGTACGTAAATGAGTTTTTGGAAAAGTGGTCACACGCGTAATACCTATTTGCTTTTTGCATTTTTTTTTGTTTATTTCCCTTATACTTTAAGCCACACAGCCTGTACGTATTCAATTTTATTTGACATTGACGACGTGACGCATTTGCCGGCGAACGCATGTTGTGTAACTTCACTTTAACTCCTAAGCCAAGTAATATTGCCACTAAAACTTTAGTTAAAAGCTTATCAGCAAGTTAAAAATACGCTGATGTTAAAATTACGTGATTGGCGGGAAAATTTTAATCACGCACGTTCATGCCATTCAAAATTTCAATCACGCACTGTCACAGATGTTACGTGATTTTCCATCAAGACCGCTAACGTTCAAGCGTGAAAAAGCGTGACACGTAGAAAATCACGTGCTTGACCTATCTGCAGTCAGGATAACAAACTCGTAGGAAAGATCATCTCGGCGGTCAGTGAAATACTACAATCTCCACCCAAAGCTGAGCTAGTTCTGTTAAAGAAGCGATTTTGGATGCACAATTTTCGCATGTTTCCATTCTGAACAGAAGTTGCGATTATCAGATCACGGAAGTTGACTTTGACTGCAACTTGGAAATCCATTTTCCCACCAGAAACGACTAGGAACGTAATAGCGTTCAAGGCCATGACGAGCTTCCGTTCTTCACACATTGTCCAAAAGATATTGGATTTGATGTCGTCTCTTATGATCGCATATAATTATCACTGTATGAGAAAGATAGACAGAATATATCCCACACTTCCTATTCAAGTGCTTCGGAGAAAGCGGGTCCAATTTTACGGGAACTTGGACAGCTCGGGGTAAATCCCATGAGAGAGTCCACAAGAATTCATCAGAAATTCAGGTTGGTTTAGAGGGATGCATTGAAACTTTTAGGTTTTGGAAGTTTTTTTTTTTTTTTTAATTTAAAACCCGTGATATTTATTAAACGATTAATTAAAAAAACCCGAAAACTCAAAGACTATCGATATTTCCAAGTCATCTCCCAGTTTGAGGGTATACCTCTTATCTGTTGTTTAAAAATTTTAACGAACCTGTAAGGTCTTGTCTTTGTGTCCGTAACATCAGATATAAAACAGAAAGCCGCTACAGAAAACACGCAATTGCCGCCCAAAATTGAGTGTGGCACCACGGCCAAAACGTAGTACCAAGGATTCACCGGTTGATAGACGGCTATTTGACAAATCACAGCAGCAATGAGGTAGGTGAAGGAGAAACCTATGGGAATAGTTAGTGTACGATTGCTTTGTGATTATATGTATGTATTTATGTTATGTATGTATGTATTTAAATAACGGTAATTTTAACAAAAATGCGCGTACATACATACCTATCATTGAAATGACCAACAACGGCTTACGGCCATAGTGATCCGACCATGAACCAATGAAAACGCCACACAACGCCGGCACAATACTCTCCAGCAAAGTGCGAATCATAAACAGATTTGCGACATATGGCTGCACTTCGGTTTCGATT
Organism: Rhagoletis pomonella; assembly: GCF_013731165.1. Classification (NCBI taxonomy): domain Eukaryota; kingdom Metazoa; phylum Arthropoda; class Insecta; order Diptera; family Tephritidae; genus Rhagoletis; species Rhagoletis pomonella. Next base: position 68,201,552 of record NW_023458561.1, on the reverse strand, counting down.
TTCTATTACAGAAAGCAAGTGAAACGAAATTAAACAATTTGATAAATATTAACGTATTTACAAACACATATGAATATATACATACAGTGGTGGAAGATTTAATAGAAAATTTTTACCTGGAGAAGTTTTGACTATATTTCTTTTGTGTATTCGATGTTTGATATTTTTTTTTTATAAAAGTCTGTATATCAAGCAGCACATAAATTCACATTTCAAACTTTGTACAAAAATTATAAAAAATACCCCAAATGCTTCAAACTTTTCATTCATAATTTTTAGAAAAATTTTGTACCTGCAGTTTTGTAACCCATTAAATTTTAGTTGGTTTTTATATATTTTTTTTTGCCGACGCACACATTGTTTCGACTATATGGAGGCAGGTGGTCAATAGTTGAAATTTGGTAAAGATGGGATAATTGCCACGCCTTCCACTCTTGGGACGGAAACATTAAATTTGATCCGATTTCGATCAAATTTAGTTTGTCCTCTTTCTTTTATTATAAAAACTTAAATATAAAATATGGGAAAGATTGAATTACTATAACGTCTACACCTCCCAAAAAATATTCTCTTTTCTCCCAATGTCTGGCATAATTTTTCTATTGTTGGAAAAATTATTTTCGCGAAATTACGCAAAAAGAAGCTGAAAATCGAAAATTAAGAAAATCGAAAATTATTTATATTTGCAAAGTCGTGCGAAAAGATCCGATTATATATTCGAAAACTACATAAAACTTTCTAAAACATGCTTCTAATATCAAGACCTGGCGAACCGGTACTCACACTTTTTTACTATTTATCTTTAGCATTTACGTTTCCAAGTAAATTTTTTTATAAGAAAAATAGGAAAATACCAAATAAATGATTAATACCTTCACCCGAATATTCCACGACACATAAAGTATTGATTAGAGTTGGAAAAAAAAACACTTGCTTTAATGGGTTCAGCGTCCAAGGCAACTAAACTCGGTATCGCGCCGATTCCAGTATTTTTTTTTTTTTTTTTTGGAAATGGACCGTTCGTGGAGAAGGGGGTTGAGTAAATGATATGAACTTTTGTATTTATGACTCTGATTTTTCCATCCCTAAACCCAACTGGTTTATTTCATCAACTGTTACCATGATCTTTTTCCAACTGCAAACCCAAAATTGTTCTTAAAATTCTGAATAAAAAGTTTGTGGTTTTTAGGGATTTTGTTAAAATTTGATGAATCTTTATAATTTTTGTAAAAAAGTTTGAAATGTGGAATTATATGCTGCTTGTTATATAAAGACTTTGTTATAGCTAGACTTGAAAAAAAAAATTAAACATCGAATACACAAAAGAAATATAGCCAAAACTGGACAAAATAAAAATATTCTATTATTTCTTCCACGACTGCAGGTATGTAAATATATAAATATGTGGGTATACCAATATGTATGTATGTATGTATGTATGCAAAAATATTTATACATATATGTATGTAAATATATATGAATACATGGTATTTTAACTTGATCAAACATATCGAGTAATTACAATTTTACATACATACATATCTGAGGCATTTTATTAAAACCACTTAAGTGACTTTAGATGGTTTGACTTTAAATTAATCATGTAAAGAAGTATAGGTTCGGGCGAAACCGAACTTTATATAACCGGCGCACGTACTAGATAATGAGCAAGAATGTTTTTTCTCGATTTCAAACAGTTTCGATAATATGCTATGATATCTTGAAGTAGTTATTGCACCAAGTTTGGTGGAAATCGATATACAATTCTGTTGTCAAAAGTGGGTGGTGCTACGTCCATTTTCCAAAAATCTGTAATCTGTAAAAATTGTTTCAGAATATTGTCGTTTTAAGCAACCATCTGATTTTTAGGGCAACCATCACCCCTGACAAAGCTTCAAAGAGCTGGGAAGGTGGCTTTTTTGCCTTACAAGAGTGTGACATTTGAAGAAACGAACACAAAATTCTCTCACCCTTTGCCTTTATTTTAGAACCGAACACGAAGAGAGAAAGGAGTAAGTAATCAAAAGGCAGCATTTTTTGGTAGAAACGGAGTCACCATAAGAAAAAAAAAATGGTTTTCAACTTTGGAATCTGTTTTCTCGTCTTTGAATTATCAAGCTGAAAATTGCAATACATATTTTTGTAGGAAACTAAACGCTCTAAAAAAAAAACATCTTGCATAATTTTTGATAAACCTTAATTTTATGTCATTATAACAGTCCTTCTCCTATTTTAGGTAAAATAATTAAAGCTATTTTCAACTATCCAAAAAAGAAGTCATTGAAAAAATGACATGCGAAAACTTATAAGCAAGGTGGTGAAAAACATATGTTCGCGAATAAATAAAAGAAAAAATTGGCTTTGTGATTTAGCTATTGAAAATTTAATAATTATTGCTAGCATACAATGAAAAAGAGAGTAAAGCTATTAAGCACAAGGTTGGTTATGGTTGCCGCATAAAATTTTTCATTCATACCATATTTTTCTCTAAAGTATACCAAAATGGATATATGTAAATGCAGCCACCCGAAATGTTTTAATTATGTTTGAATTGATGATGGGAAATTTAAAAAGTACATTTCGTCACCTGAAATGCAAAACGACGTAACAACATCGTAAATGAAATGGAAAAAGTCGTGACCAAGGTACATTGAACAGGTAGTATCAGTAGAGCAGCTGATTTGATTTATTTTCAAATTATTTGGTCTCGAAAATGTCAAATATTTTTAATTTTTTCTCACAAAAATTCTGAATTGTTAAAATCCATTTGCATGTGAAACCTTTTTCCATACAAAACAAGCGATTGAATAGCAGCTTTTGGAACGTTCGCCCAACTCAGCAGCACAACCGCTGATTACTGGGCCTTGCAAAGGATGGATCAATGCTTCGAGAAGCAAACAAATTTACTAGGAAAGAAAGTTGCATCAATTTTTATTTTTTCCAATTTCAATTTTTTATTTTTTATAATTTTTTGTATTTCACATGGCACGCTTTGATTTAGAAGAAAAAATTCAGAACAGTTTTTGACACTTTCAATACCAGAAGCAACAACAAAATACACGCAAATGTTGTTTTTGCTCTACTGATACTACCTGTTTAATGTGCCTTGGTCGTGACTAATATTTTTATTATTTTTTCATAAAATGTTCTGGGGAGTTGTAGTTCGATGAAATCCATCATATATGTAACTCAAGTAAAGTTAAAGTAAAGTAAAGTGAATTTTGAATTTTTTTTTTTTGGTTATGGCTTTTTGCATTTCAACGATGATGTTTGTTACGTCTTTTTGCATTTCAGGTAACGATTTGTAGCTTTTTGAAAATTTTGGGTTCAACCGCTGCCTGATTGGCCATCTGTTACCCCGCTCCAATCGTTTAAAGTATAAATTACGGTCCACTCTGGAGGAAGCTATGGCTTGCACTACTCGAACTGTTCAATATTTGAAACGCGTCCCTTGTCCGAGCCATTAAAACCTCCAAATACATGGAAATTGCGTACTGCAATCGTCGAACTGATTTGATCGCTGCTGAAAGTTAAATGAAGTTAAATGGAGGCTGTTCTATAATATAATATTTAGCCATTGCACATTAGGTCAAATGATAGACTTTTCTGTGCGAAATTAATAGCAGCTAAAATATTACATTATTTTAATGTAAAAAGATGGGAAACGTTAAAAATAGTGTAAAGGCAGTAAATAAAATGTGAAAACATGACTTTGGCTTTCGTAAAACAGACTGTTCTGCTCTTTTGTATGTTCAAATGATGAGTATATGTGTTTAAGTAGTACTCAAAAACATTGTCCAATTAGCTTGGTTTTGACACAACTTATTTTCCTAACATACTCATTCCCCTCCCCCTTAAAATGAGCTACATAATAAAATAAGTATGGTCACATGTACATATGTAAATGTTTTCTTCTTGAAATTCCTAAATTAAAAAAAAAAAAAAAATATTTACTACATTTCTCGCAGATATGCCTTGAGGAGAGTTTTCTAAACCAGTTAGTCGTCATAAAACACTTAATTTTCACTTGAGGATTCAGTATTCCCAAATTCTCCACCGATATTATTTATATTCAGAATACAAATGCTGCTTTGTGACACATTTACCAAAAATCGCTGGTAACTTCCTGAAAAGAATACGAATGTTTTTGAAAGCTCTATTCACTTTGAGTAACAATTTTCGAAATTTCAATCCGTAAATTCTCTCATTCAGCTATTTTTAGCGATAGAGAGGACAGAACCGCAATTTTTGGAGATAGCTAAAAATTCAGAAAAATTTTAGCTTTCGTAGTTTAGCATTTTAGCATTTTGGCATGCTTTCCATAATTTTCGTCTTTCTTTTATAAATTGCAAAAACGACGCGTTTTTTCTTCTAAGAGTTTCATGGAACTTTCGCAAATATCAGCAGCATGTGGTTCTCAGTTATAGTTTTGTTACCCATTTAAAATTTTCCTTTAATTATTCGAACCTTACAAAAAAAAAATGCACTTGAAACAAATACAAAAAAAAACCGGTTGCGCATACAACGAGTCAATAACGTTTCGAAAGTGTAACTTTGGTTTATTGCTGTCTAACGGTGTTTTTTATTTTACAAAAACAAAGTGAAGTTTATGTTATTTTGGTGTAATCCCTTCAGAATGGCAACAAAAAATAATGTAAAACTGCCCTTACGAAATTGGACTTTCGCACAGCCAAATGAATGAATCATTTGACCTAATGTGCACTGGGTCATTGTTAAATAGAAAAAAGTTGTGAAAAATATTCACTCGTTCACTCATTTTATTAGCCAAGTACCATAACATTTGGTAGTATCCAGTATATTATTTTCACCAGCAAGAGATTTAAGGGAGAGCTTCGCAAAATATTCCTACCTCAGAACCAATTCTTGGCTCTGAGAAAATAATTCCACTGAATTAGCTCACTTTCTCGATGAGCTACTGTACAACTGCCCGTCCGTCCTCGCTGTTGAGCTACGAGTTTAATGGCTATTATTTTGCTATTTTTACAGGAAAAGAATACCTGCATACAGGTTCATCAAATATAACAATAGGCAACATTAATGTTCATCCGAAACACTATTAAAAAGATGTTAACATTCAAAAAAAAAAAACGATATTTGTGAATTGACCTATTATTATTATTTTTTTTTTTTTTTTTGTTGGCTAGTGTAACTAAATAGTCCACGCACGATTAAGATTCCTTTCAATAAAAAAAAAAAATAAATAATGACGTGAAGTGAGTTTTTCGAATTTTAATTTACCATATCCTATAGCAAGCACAGACCAAATGTTATTTATATTTTTTATGAAATTTTTTTATTTAAATATTTACCGTCGCTTGTTCACTGGCGTTTTTTGTGCCTAATTCTTGGCAAATAGTCTCATTGTAATTGAATATCGTTGTACAGGCTTGATATATGATTTGATTGCGGAGAATCGTACCTTGGGAAGAAAGGAAATATGTATAATTAAAACAAAAGTACTTCGTTACTCAGCCACGATCGGATTTGGAAATAGTTCAAAAATATATTAAAAAGAGATATGTATGTTTTTTTGTATCACCAATTCTAATTACCGGATAGACTATGGGCAAACACCAACATAAACACAATCGGTTCTATGTAGTACATGTGGAAGATTTTGCCCCACTGCTGCAGCTTTATGCGCGCCATCATCGTGTTGGCCACTTTTTCCACCATTTTTGAATAAATAGTTATATACTTTTTTTTATCTGTCTTAATTAGTAGATGAATAGTTACTTTCGCCACACCACAAGAGTTTGTTTTCACTTTCGCGTCATTCGCCTTTCGGTGCTCCCGGATTCAAATTCAATTATTTAACTGTACATTCGAAATTAATTTCGTTCAATCCGTTCTATGCCTACCTAATGTAGCTTATGCGGCAATAAAATCACAAACACTAAAATTTATATTTTTTTTTTTTTAATTAATTTTTGATATACTATCTCCAGAAGCCTTCAATCAGCTAATTGTATTTAAAGTTTTTGATTTATGTAACACTTATTATTATTTTAACAATAAAACCGCACTTCAGTAACAGGTATTCGTTTCATAACCATGTAGTAGAATGCGTCCGACTCCAGTTAAAGTGTCACATAAAGTGGCAGATATTTAAGAAAATATCGAGAATAGGACCGCCTTTTCTGTTTACGCTTCGCTAGTTCGCTAGTGCTGGTTCTGCGAGCTAAGTAGTTATTTACATGCAGGCGGCTTTCTTTGCATTTTTTTCCTGTAAATGCTGTGTTGTGTTTATTGTCGTCGTTGCAAATGTGAGTTGTTGGCTGATCATCGACGCGCACACGCATCCACTTCAAGCCGGAATTAATTTGAAACTAACTTCATTGTTGCAGTTATCTGTGAAAAAATCGTCGCATGTGAAGTCGCTAGCTATACTTACTACGTTTCCATTCATACCTACATATCTACATACATACATATATGTATTTGCAAATAGGTAAATATAGGCGAGCGTGTGTGTAAATAATAAGGTACGAAAAATCAGGCTTACATATCGTCGTTTAACGTACAAAACCCGCTTATCAACAAAATGCAAAACGGTGTATAAATTATTTTCTTCTGTATAGTAAAAACACTCATATTTCAAAATGATTCTCTTTTTTTGTTAAGCAATCGCATTTCTGGATCGTAAATTTCAGGACGAATGAATAAGGTTTGAGCCAAGAGCTTCGGTGAGCAAATACAAATATTGGCAAAAAATTTCTGTTAAGCGGTTTTGCAGTACGACGATACGCGGTTTTGTACTTTAAACGACGATATGTAGATTCACACATGCATACATACATATCGGCCACCGTCTTCAAAAGAGTCACAACTCAAAATAATACGTTTGTCAGAAAATGCTAAACAATTATTTCTTAGCACATGATAATCATATGGGCAACGCCGACTTCACCTTGGTTTTTTTTTAAATGAATTATAATAAAAATTTGCTTCAGCTTTTGCTGAAAGCTAAATAAAAGCTCTGTGTATTTTTTTAGTACATAATTTCAAAAACGCAAAATTTTGAGTTGTGACTCTTTTGATGACGGCTGAGCGGCTGATATCGCGCTATCAAAAGCGATCTAGCAGCTGAGCATCCGAACAATTAATTTTGCTTTCATCTTTTTTGTTTTACTTCATAGAAGATTCAGGCGTGAAGCTAAAACCAGATACACGATCAACTGATTCCGCCATAGGTGCTTGTAAGCTCAGTTATGGTGGATTTTATCGTAGACAGTGTTTGTAGTTTTTTTGTATATTTGAGTAGTCCACTTGCAAAGTGCGCTATGTAAAATTTTTTCGATTTTTAGTTTTTGGTGGGTAACATACCAGTTATTAAAGTAGTTTCATGTCCACTAACAACCCAATGCAAAATCTTTTTTTATTCTGTTATGGTATGTTATATTTTAATATTATTAGGCTCATATTTATTTATTTATTTTTCCAGTTTGAAATCAAATTTATTTGAATGATTATACGAAATATAATTCGCACTGAGCATTTGAAAACACATTTACATACCTGTGGCTGTAGCTGAGTGTGCAGAGCTGTTTGCTGTTATTGGTTAGATCCCAGAAGGTCCCAGGCTCCAGCGCCGGTCAGACGCAATATATTAAAATGTGTAATACAAATTTTGGTTTTATGTTTCCAAAGTATAAAAAAGCATCTGGGAAGTGCAGAACGAAAGCGTATGCGAACGAAAAGAACGCTAGCAATAAACAGTTCTAAATTAGACAGACGATATCCAGTTCGTTCTGCATCCATTTTCCGATGTTCTATATTTTTAATGGAAGGTTTTCGTTTTCTTATCACATTTTCTGTGACTATTTTAGATTTTGCAAATTTGCGTATCACTGAATAAAAAATGGTCAAAAATAAAATAGGTCGTTCGACCTTTTCGAAAACGATGCCTTTTTAATTCTTCTTGCTTCTTGCATCAAAATATAATATTCTAGAAAAAGTGGACTTAGTAACTTTTCACTCTTCGCTACAAAAAGTACCACATTTCGCTGCTGTTGGGCCTGTGAGGATCTAGTTACTATCGTACTGGTTCGTTTTTGGCATGAGGATCTCTAGTACGGAACTAAAAATTTGGTGTTATAGTGTCGGGGTTTCCCTGCAGGGTATTTTTTTTTGTTTTAAACTTAGTTCGAGATCGTAGATAAATCCTTTATCAGTAACATGATCTATGTACATACTTTCATATCAGCATCCGCTCCATTAAACGCCGAGACGACCTTTTTACTTGTCTGTGTCTGGTTTGTATTTGCTAATTTTAAGTTTTTTTTT